>NW_027206512.1:24869849-25192349 GCF_024711535.1 Dipodomys merriami
AACAAATGTGGCAATGTCATTCTTTCTGATGGAGGCATAGAATTCCATTGTGTATATATACCACATTTTCTTGATCCATTCATCTACTGAGGGGCTGAGACAAGTAAGAACAATCAGATAAGTTGATGTTAGGTGAAATGAACCCCAAGATAAGGAGTCAAATTGTTTTTCTTTCTTCCTATTGTTTCTAACATATTTATAAGATGATTTCTTTGTTGTTTTGTATGTCTCTCCTCCACGGCATAACCCCTTTTTCACTGTATTTGATGTTGGTATAATTTGTGGAGGGAAAGGGAAAAAACAAATTGTTTAAATAGGGATACAGGTGGAGCTGGGGAGCAGGGGGTGGGGAGGGGAAGGGATGGAAAGGGGTGGGAAGGGGAAACAAAGGAGGAGGCAACAATGCCTGATAAGAAATGTACTCATTTCCTTGCTCATGTAATTGTAACCCCTCTGTATGGTATTTTCACAATAAAAAAACTTATAAATAAAAAACAGGAACTTTGAAAACAGGGTGAACAAATGAACCATAAATATGGTTTCCTGGGATATTTTCACATTATTGTTCAGTAGTTGACAATGAGCTCATCATTTATTTGACACTCAGCAAATAATAATCATATAGACAGATGGAAAAATAACTCATGAGTTATAGAAAACATAGCCCATCAATCAACATAAAGATATGAATAATGAACTTTACCTGGCTTGTTTGGAAGATCATATTATTGTCCTGCTTATATTTCTGGAAAAACAAATAATATTCACTTTATAGCTACACAAAATTATGTTTTAAAAACTATATGTAATATAGGAATCTGTGACTTACTTCTTGGAAGACGTTGACAGATTCCTTAGAAAAAGAAATGATAATGCATTTGATAACTTGTCTATGAATTTTTATTCAAAGTATACAAAGAAGCAGCATTACACATTCATTATATAATAATTCAAGAAAATTCTTAACATTTTTATGTCATATATTAAAAGTCTTTTTTTTTTGGGTCGATTGTGGGGTGTGAACTCTGGGTCTGGGTCCCTCAGCTCCAGCTCAAGGTTAGTGCTATACAACTTAAGCCATAGCGCCACTTCCAGCATTTTCTGCTTATGTGGTGCTGAAGAATTGAACCCAGGCCTTATGCATGTAAGGCATGCACTCTACCACTGAGCCACTTTCCCAGCTTAAGTCTTTTTCTTCTCTAATTAGCTTATTACATTAAATAACTTATTGTGCACTATCAATGAGAAAACCCCATTTCAATAGTTTTGCACTTGTAATATTAAGAGGAGAGAATTTTGTCTTCTGTAGAATTTTTTTATTTTTTTTCTTTGACTTTTTAAACAGGTTGCATCACAGTAGGATAACACAATTCTTTGGGTGGCACTGAAAGATTTGGGCGTCGGTTCTTAGTGCATGGCAATAAGCTATTCAGAAATATAAATGAAAATGTACCCTCTTCAGAAATAAACATAAGGGACTTCTATTATTACACTCACAACATATGGGCTGTTCACCATTCCTCCTGCATTTAAATTACAGTTATTTAATGACTTTTGGATCAATTAGTGGAAAATTGCACAAATCTAATCCTGGTATATATTTATGCATAGATCTTGGGTTATTTTTTCTGTACTTTCTTTTTGCAATGCTGTACTTCAAATTTTCATGACTCTACATGCTAGTAACATGTAATCACAAATTAAAAGGGCTTATTACATACTATGAAGAGTTGTAATTTATCTTTATCTTACCTCACTGAAGGAGTCCTGGTTTTGCTCCTGTAACAATAACAAGACAAACACACAGTTACCTGTCATGCTTATTGAAAATGCTAAAGTGAATCTCCTGTCTTTACTGCTTAATGGAAAAGGATATTTAGAAAACATTTTTTTTGTAAATTTATAGGGATGAGACTATTTGAAAAATTATCCTAGTCTCAATGATAATCAATAAACATTGATCTCATTATGAAGGTTTTGGGAAATCTGTAACACAGAACTTCTGAATATCCTCCTATATTATGTGCTAGTAACAAATACCTAATCATAGCGAACAGAACTATTTTCAGTGGGATAATATTTCCTATTAAATGAAACTATTTCAACTAACTACTCAGTAAAAGAAAGAGAAGGGGAAGAAACTACTGATCAGAGAAATACTGCCAAAATTTTCTTATTTTATCTTTCTTTGCAAACTAACTTGTTCATACTACAATGAGAGTTGAGGTTGTGTAATAATGTTGAAATATTAAAATACTGATGCTATAATGCACATAGATATGTGTGTATCTGTGTTTACCAAGTAATTTCATGTGCTTTACCTGTTACACAGTATTTTGTAATGTGATTATTATTATTAAATCCTCAATAGGCATTTTGACAAAACTATTACATAAAATCCAGATCCACAGATTTTTATTCTGTGGAAAATATCCTCATTTTATATTTTTCATAATGATTAGTGAACTTTTAAAATAAAAAAATGAAACTTTTCTGTCACTTGGTAGACTGCTGGCCTTCAAAACTAGTTCCAACATTTTCTATGATACGTCATCATAGAAAATGTGTAAGAGCCTTTGTAATAGCCTGTGTAAGAGCACACAGAAGTCAAAAAGTGGAACAGTTGTTTACTTCATATTTTTTGTGACTTACTATCAATATTAGTCACAGATGACAAGATCACATCCTTAGACTCTGCCATTACCTGCATCTAGTAAATAGTTAACTGACCACTCTTTCATGTATTTAAGTAGGAGCCAATACCATCATGTAGTCCTTCTATACTTACATGATTTGCCAGAGCAACAGCCAAAATGCAGGTAAAGATGAAGAACTTCATGGTTAATGGTATTCTGTATGAGTACATAACATATATATATATATAAATAATGTGTATTAATACACACTATAAATTATATCAATATATAATATAATACATTATACATATTATATATAAAATATTGAATATGTGTAATGTATTATGAGTAATATATGTAACACCATTATACTATAATATGTAATATATATTAATATATGGTATATGTATTATAGAGAGCAATATCATCTAAAAGTTACATGTTCTGTGATTTATTTGTTATTATTTTAGTCCATATAATGAGAAAAAAGCAATGAAGATGAATAAAAACATATTCTTTGAGAATTTCATTAATATAGATGTCACAATTTATTTTGAATGAGACACTTTTGTCAGCAGGACTTAAACCCAGGTCTGTTAATAGGGACAGTTCATTCATACGCAGTCAGTTCTGAGCATTAATCCCCACTAATGGATGCTCTGTGAAGAATGGACAAAAGCAACAAGAACTCCCTTATAAAAGTAGCCAGTGGACATAACCCCAGGCTGGGGGTGAAGAGTTCTGCTGCCTCAAGGCTCTACCCTGGATTGGCCACTGAGCCCTCAGTAAGTCACTGAGATCCACCAGGTCTCACGAAATACACAGGACACATCTGGGTGGGGCATGTAATTTCTGAGATGACTTTCAGATTGATCATCCTTTACTTCTGTGGAAATAAGCAATTTTCATAAGGTTTTCTGTCCATTTTTCTCTGGGCCTTAATGAGGTAATTACAATGGATATAAAGATAGTTTTAACCTATCAATATATTTTACTTCTTAATATATACTTATTAAAATTAACTTCAAGAGGTATTTCTCATTTTTACCCAAACAATACCAAAATTTATTTGTGATTTATATCAATGTGACAATAAAAAGGCATACACTGGCATTGGATTATGTATTTTAGTTTGTGTACTGTATAATTTCAAATAAATTTCTTTGTTTAAATTTCAAGGCATATTGGATTGCTTTTTATTATATGTGTGAAGTGAATATATCTTATATAACTCTTTCCCAATCAATTTAAACAAGGCTAGTTTTCTAGAAACCAGAGTATCTTGGTCCTGACTCAGAACAAAACCTTAGTACTTTATGGGACACTTGTCAATGTCTAGACACTAGCTGTGTTCAAATACAGAAAAAAGATAGCTTACAAGATTATATTACAAGAAAGACTTGGAGGCAATTTGTAGCATATTGTCATTAGCATCTTCAAAATACTTTGACTTATCTTACAGATGAGCATAAAAGATTTTAAAATATGTTCACAGGTACAAGCTGTAGGAGAAAGAATGCATAAAGTGTTACCTGGTTTTTCCAAATGGAAGCCCAGAGGTGTCTGTAGCTGATGATTTGCAGTAGATCAACCCAACGCTATTTAAACTTTGTTCCTCCATGATATGGAAATTTTGTGTTTGCAAATACCTAAAAAAAGTCATTTGAATTCTAAGAAGTCACAATGACTAGAAATTTTCTTTCCTTTTTTTTTTGCCTTAGATTCCAAGGAGTACTGTAACCCAGTTTGATTGAGAACATGATAATTGGAACAAAATTATTATAATAAGAAATGGAGATCCATATTTCTGGTGCACCATCACATGTTCCATGAACTTGATATCAGATTCAAGATAAAAGGTGGCTTTCCCCCAATTTCCTTTCCTTCATATCAGATTTTTCCATCAGATAAGTGAGGCCCTGTTTCTTGTGTCTCTTCTTTTGTTTGCCTCTGTTATCCTGTTTTCTGAACACATTGGGAAGTTTTGGTCTCTGTGACCCTTATCTCCCACCTGAGCCAGAATTCCCTTTTTTCAGATTTTCACAGGAAATGTGTGATACATCTCAATATGGCCTTTATGATCAATTTAAAGTCTCAAAATGCTTTAAAGTTTCAAAATGCTTTGAAAATCTCATGAAAACATAATTCCTTCTTTATTGGTGTCAAATTTCTTCATACAGTCAGTAAAAAGATTATATAAAATTGTATATAGAAATGAATGTATATATAAGAATGTTAATATATAATTGTGCTTGATTTCATAATAATTAGTGAATATTCTAGGAACTCTCTACACACTTTGACTAAAGCCACAAACTAATGAAAAAATAATCCAGGATTGCTGATGTTAGTTACTCTAACTAGAAGGGAGACATAATAAACACTATAATTAAATAATAATTATAGCTTTATACTGTGGGGGAGGGCCATACAAAGCAACAAAGAGATAATCTTATAAATGCATTAGAAACAAATTCATGAAAGAAAAAAACATTAAAATACATATCTAAGGGTTCATTTTCCTAACATCACATTATTTGACCTTTTCCGCTTGACTCATACATATACTAGATATTGCAAATAAGGGAAACCATGGGACCTATGTTTCTTTGGGCCTGGCTTACTTCACTTAATATAATTTTTTCCAAGTTTTTCCATTTCCTAATAAATGGGGCAATGTCATTCTTTCTGATGGAGGCATAGAATTCCATTGTGTATATATACCACATTTTCTTGATCCATTCATCTACTGAGGGGCATCTGGGTTGGTTCCATATCTTAGCTATGGTAAATAATGCTGCAATAAACATAGTTGTGCTGGTAGCTTTAGTGTGTTCTTGTTTGTAAACATTTGGGTAAATGCCTAAAAGTGGGATTGCTGGATATAGGGGAGCTCTATGTGAAGTCTTTTGAGGAACCTCCATATTGCTTTCCAAAGTGGTTGAACAAGTTTACATTCCCACCAACAATGATGTAAGGTTCCCTTCTGTCCACATCCCCTCCAGCATCTGTTGTTGTTAGAGTTCTTGATTTTTGCCATTCTAACTGGAGTGAGGTGGTATCTCAATGTTGTTTTGATTTGCATTTCTTTTATGGCTAGGGATGTTGAGCATTTCTTCATGTGTCTATTGGCCATATTTGATGTCAGTATAACTTTTGGAGGAGATGGGGAAAAACAAGTCGTTTAAGGATACAGGTGGACCTGTTGCAACAATGAGAAGTACAAGTTGTCATGTTGAAAATGAGCTTTACAACGTTGGTGCAGGGGGTGGGAGGGGAGGGGGGAGGGGGGAGGATTGGGTGGGGGGGTGGGGGGGGAGGCTGAGAAGGGATGTGAAGGGTAAACAAAGGAGGAGGCTGCAATGCTTGATAAGAAATGTACGCATTATCCTGCCCATGTAATTGTAACCCCTCTGTACAGTATGTCATAAAAAAATAAAAAAATAATTATAGCTTTATATTAATAGGTTCTAAAATGAAAACTGAATTTGAAAAGAGGAGACAAATTTTTGTAGAAATGACATTTTTTATTGTTAGATCATGTGGTAAGAAAAGTGTCCTAAACAGAATACTGTTGAAAGGAAATGAAATAAACCAGATGGAAGAACATTCTAGCCTGGATCTCAAATAAGAAGCTGCATGCTTGGTATCATATTTAAAACTAGAAAACCTGTGTAGGTGAAGATTAGTAAGTAGGTGAATCTGAATTCATAGTAGCAAATAGAATCCGATTATTCAGTATTGTTAGGCATTTTGAGGGTTTCAGTAGGGCAGGAATTTAGCTTCTGGCCATGATAGCCTATCATGGAACAGATTTCCTTTACTTCTTTATAAGAGTGAAAGAGAGAGAGATACAATGCAAAAAGTTGAGGTGTAATACAACAGGGAATAAAGAACAGTGTTTCCTGAGAGAAGAGAAAAGAAAAAAGCAAAATGAGCACAAGAGTTGTCCCATCTTATTTCCTGGAAGGAATTTACAACCGGTAGCAGAAGATGAAACTTAAAGAGAGCCGGTGATTCCCTGGGGGAGATGCAGTTGAGATTATTAGAGGGAAGGGCTTCCAATGAACACAGAATGCTGAAGAGGAGAAAAGTAGAAACAGGAAAGAACCTGAAAAGAAAATTCTGGAGATCAACAAAAGGTTGTGATAATCTGAGTTTTGTTTAGAAAAGTAAATGTAAGGAAGTTCCATAAGGCCTGGGGAGAGCATGAGGAAGGGCCAGGTTGTATAATGCTGAATGCTTAGAGTTCAAGGTATTTTCACAATACAAAAACTTATTAATTAAAAAAAGCAGTACTTAGAATAAACTATCTTGCCATCAGCCAGTGACACATAGGTGGGAAACATAGAGCACGGTTAGAATACTTAGAAAAGTATTACATCAGCAGCAGGCCAAATTTAGCTCTCTCTATAAAAGGTTCTTTGTTTGGCTCTTCTGGATTACCTAATAAAACTTAGAAGCAAGCCTCTGAAACGCAGTTTCTCAAAATACATTCATGTGGTTCCCCCCAAAAATCTCAATAATATTTACAGTAAGAAAACACATAGTACCCCTCATAATGGTAAAAACCACACTGTCTTCCATACTCTATAATATTAGGAGAAATCAGAAAAATAAATTATGACTCACAATGAAGACAAAAGCTAAGCAATATAAATAGACTCAGAAATGAAAACAACCCTGGCAACATAGTGAGACCCGATCTCACTAACAAAGCCAAGCAAAACGTAAGTAAGTAAAGAGAATACCTATTTTAACCATATGGTTAAAACACAGAAAAATAATGGGGTCTTGGAAAAATTTGATAGCTGAGACGTGCTATTTTTCAATTACACTATGATTAACAATATATCAGGTTTTTCAGGAAGAAGAAGTTTCAAAGAGAAATTGAAAATTTAATATTAAAAAGATAAAAACAAATAGCAAGGATAAAGGCATTTGAAACCAAATAAAACAGCATTGGACAATACCAAATATATAACAGGTAATTTCACTGAAAGTGAAGGAGAGGCATTGAAAACTATGAGCAATTAAAACATTAGGAAAACTGCATTTTAGGTTAAGAAGCACAACAAATGCTATGAGCAAGAGCATGGTGAAAACTGTGTAAGATACTTCAAAATACTTGTGAGCAATAATGAAGATAATATTTTTAGCTATAAGGTAAAAAGTATGCGTAGGTACGGAACTGCAAATTTGTTCATGACAGCTGCCTTGATAATGCAAAAAATATAAAAGAGTGGCAAAGTTGGTGACAAACACATAGAATCAAGGAAGGACAGACTTTTAAATTAATGGTCAGGAAACACTTGATTCTTGTCTTTCATCCTGGACAAAAAAATCATTTAGAGTAAGTTACCAAAGTATAAGGCCTGAAACTATTTGAAAATACAAGAAGAAAATGTAAAGGTAATATTTTAATATTATTTTTAGTACAAACAATATTGTCTTGCTATGATTCCCAAAGCACAGGAAACAAAAGAAAACAATAAATAAATGAGATTATTCCAGAATAAGAAGGTTTGGCACAATAAAGAAACAACTGAATGAAGGGAGAACTTACAGGATTAAGGAAAACATTCTCCTACAGTTCATCTGGCATAGGGTTAATATTTAAAATACATAAAGAACTGAAAAACTTGAATAATATGCCAAGTAATCCAGTTAAATTGGAAACCAGTAATAAAGAAGTATCAGAAAGATATGCAAAAATATTAAATATTGTAGTTCTAATAACCATGGGCCAAAAGAAAGTCACTACCTGAACTTTTTATTTTGAATTCAATGAAAATAAAAGAAGAATGTATCAAAGTTTGTGGAGTGTAGCTAAACTCAGCAAGAGAATATACTTGACAGTAAATAAGCATCAGCAAAGAAAAAGGTTTTAGATCAATGGCCTTAGTTTTTACTTTAAGAAACAAGAAAAAATGTAAACCAAAATTTAAACAATTAAATGAGAATACTAAGCCATCTAATGTAAAAGAGGAATATAAACTTTTAAGCAGAAATACATGAAAAAAGTCAGGGAATAATATCAACAAGACAATAGACTAGACTATCCTAGTGCTTATCTGCCCATAGAAACACCAATTTAACTGTGATACAACTAGGTGTGGTGGCTCGTTCCTGTAATCCCAGCTGGTTGAGAAGTGAGGATGGGAAGATGAGGGTTCAAAGCCACTTTGTGCACCAAACACTTCACAAGCTCCTCCCTCAAAGAACAAGCGGCAGATGGTAGTGCACACTCATAATCCCAGCTATATGTCATTCAGAAGTGTGAATTTATGAATGTATTTTTACAAGGCAAAATGAACTCAAGGGGGGAGTAGAATTATTTGCTAATAACTCAACTTTGAGATTATGCAGGTAAACGGAATGGCATCACAAAAGCTTTTAAAATTTTTAAATATATATTTTTATTGTAAAGATACTGTACATAGGGGTGACAGTTACATGAACAAGATAATGAGTCCATTTCCTGCTTAATTTGGCACACACAAATGGCATACCATGCTACCTTTTTTTATAATAGGGAAATGATAATTTTGTTTTGTTCAGGTTGGCCTTGAATTTTTCTTTCTTTTTTTTAAAATGTTTTTATTGTGAAAGTACTGTACAGAGGGGTTACAATTACATGGGCAAGGTAATGAGTACATTTCTTATCAAGCATTGTTACTCCCTCCTTTGTTTTTCCCCTACCATCCCTTCTCTCCCCACCTCCCCAACTCCTGCCCCCGCAAAGTTGTAAAGTTTGTTTTCAACAGTGTCTTATACATCTCATTGTTACAATGGGTCATCCTGTAAAAGTTCTTAACAGGGGGAAAGAAAAGCAAAAAGCTAGAGTGATGAAATGTGATTAGAAGATGAAGAAAGAAAAAAAAAGATGAAGAAGGAGGACTATGAGTGAAAGAATATGAAAAGATGAGAAGCAAGAAAGAAGATGTGTTCTCCTCCATAGCTTCCTGAAACGAAGACAATCCTGCAAACTCTTCATTTTATCTTCACAAGTCCCACTTTGAGCATCTGCCTCCAGGAGTATAAAATATCAGCATGTGTTGCATCTGTTTTACTAAAACAGAAGTAGGGAGGTGAGAAGTATCTAAGATAGGTTCATATTGCACTCAGCATGCACTTTTGAACCTAATGGATCTGATTAAATTTTTTTTTGGGGGGATCCAGTTGTGGGGCCTGAACTCTGGGCCTGAGCACTGTCTCTCAGCTCTTCAGCTCAAGGCTAGCGCTCTACCACTTGAGCCACAGCACCACTCTGGCTTTTTTTCTGTTTATGTGCTGCTGAGGAATCAAACCCAGGGTCTCATGCATGCAAGGCAAGGACTCTACCTCTGAGCCACCTTCCCAGCCCCTGATTACATTTTTTTTTCTGCTAATAATTTACTAGTTTGGAGATTGGGGGCAAGAAATTTAATTTTTCTGTTCAATGTGGATTTCTTTGGCTGTTTTAACATCCGCTTCAGCTGAATTGTATAAAGATTAAGTTCATTTGTAATAATCATTTTCGCTGCCACTTTTCGTATTTATCTCATGCCAGACATTATTGGATAGGATATCTGTTTGTTGTTATCCCATTAATACTTTTAGGAAGTCCAGCAGGGCATTGTTGTCCACAAGAAAGCTGGAATTCAGACTGACTAAGTAAATAGACTCAAATCATGTCAAAAGAAATTGAGAGTGACAATTCAAACACTTGAAGGAAAAATAAATGTGTAAGAATACCTATATGTGTATTAACCAAACTAAGATTTTGAAATATTGAAAGATTGAAATTTTAGCCCAGGCTTTTTTTTTTTAAAAGCGTTATTTTTCTCTATCTAAAAATAGCTGCACAACTAGTTACATGTGTTGTTTATTGTATTTGGATGGGAATGATGAGTAGAAAATGATAGTTTCTTATTGCCAGATGTTTATAGATTGTGCTTTCAAATAACTCTAACCCCTGAGAATTGGCGGCTTATTGTTTCAAAATTTCAACACTAATGATAATATCTGTAGATGCAGTGGTCTTTGGCATTATTTACATTTCCTCAGAGTAATTGTGGAGTATTCAAAGCTCCAGAGTCGACAAAGGAAGGAACATGTGAAAAATAGCTAACTAATTGGAAGTAATTGATTTCAGGGACCTGTCACTGAAGTTGTTCTAGTGTTATCCACACAGAAAAAGGAAAGTGACTAAGGAAGAGTTATATCAGCTCAGAATATAAATAGGAAAACTAGAAATAAAGATCCACAACATGTGCTTGTTTGAAATTTATTGCATTGGTAAAAGAGAAATAGGATGTCTATCAGATCAAACAGTGACTGCAAAGGCATACATTAAGAAAGAGAAAACAGACTAATATCTTTTCTAGCCCATGATGTCTTTTGGGGGATTCTGTGAAAACATCATGGTTGAGGATGGGGATGAAACATCGATTTTCCAGGGAAACCTGTGCATAGAAAAAGATAATAGTCACTACTAAAATATAGTCAGCAAACACTTGCATTTTCTGGCCTGATGCAGAGAAATTATTCAAAAACAGTTTTAATGAATATAATCCACTTTAAAAAGAATACCTCACACAGTGGACAAATAACAGTTCAATAAATATTTGAATATGATTGTATTATCATCCATCTTCTACAGTACAAATTTAAATAACTTTGAATACTATCATTACACTATGTCAGTGACCCCTTGGATATAGACAGATCTTTTATTCATGTTTATCTACTGAAGAAGATTGTGTAATATTTTCTTCCTGATAGCTTCAGCTATTACATAATATCTCCAGGAGTTAATGGTAAAAGGAGATTAAACAGGAACAAAATGTCAAAATCCATTTTAAAACAACTAAAATTCTATGAATTGTTTCACTTTTGAATTGTGGGACATTCTACTTTTAGCTCCAAAAATATCCCCACATTTGGCATCAACATGTTTAATCATTCATAGCATTTAAAAATATAAGGTTCGTAAATAGGCCAAACTGATGTATATATATATATATATATATTTTTTTTTTTTTTGGGTCCGGTCGTGGGGCCTGAACTCTGGGCCTGGGCACTGTCCCTCAGCTCTTCAGCTCAAGGCTAGCGCTCTACCACTTGAGCCAGAGCGCCACTTCCGGCTTTTTTCTTTTTGCTTATGTGGTGCTGAGGAATCGAAGTCAGTGCCTCATGCATGCAAGGCAAGCACTCTACCACTGAGCCACCTTCCCAGTCCCAAACTGATATTTTTAAGTAAACTGATAATATTGCTATATTATTATGTTGGATTATTTATTGGCCCATATAACTCCTCATTATAATTCCTTAAAATATTATTTTTGGTGATATGTATTAATGGACTTAGTTTTATAATGTGGCCAAATATGAAAATAACTTGTACTTTTTCCATGATAAAATTGAGGTTGAGAAAGCATCAGGAAAACTTCAAGGTCTTGAGGCTAGTAGTTTTCAGGGCCAGGATCAAAAGTCAAGTGCTATTATCTTCCCCAGAACCTCCCTTTTTGTATCCAAGATATTTAAAAGGTATCAGAAAGCATTCTTATTTAGCATTTAGTTAAATAGATGCAATTTAGAAGTGTTGTACCGGCCCCTCCCTCTCTCTTTCTCTCTCCTTTTCTTTTTTCATCCCTCTTCCTCTTTTTGTCTATGTAGCTTCAGGTTGGCTTTAAACTCAGAGCATAACGCCATTTGACCTAGGAATCATTCTGCCTGAACTTGGAGAAAGGTAGGATTATAGATCTGTACCCCTCCCCCATGCCTGGCTCCTTTTCTTAAAACATGTTATTCTTTTTTTTCCCCCTTTGAATACTAATATGGACAATTATGGGAAACAGTATCATTAAACCCAGCTTACCTCTCCAATCCTGCTTGTTGTTTAATAAGGACTAGGTAAAGGATACATGTTGGGATATTGGTAAGGATAGTTTGGTGGATAGAATTGGGGTTTTGGATATTGTGGATATTGTCCTATTGATACATATCACTGATATCCTCTCTGCATACATACACAAAAGAATATATTAGACACGTTAGTGCAAGTGTCACAAAACTTTTCACTAAAATATTTGATCATTCAAACCAATAAAACCTTTCATGTGAATTAAATGATTGTGTTTTAAAACTTTCTAATTGGTTCTCACTTTCTGTAAGAAAAAATATAAGAACAGTAAGATCTAAGATCATATATTTGTTTAAAGGACAGTAAAATTATATATTTGTAAAACAAGTATAATACAATAACTGAAGTAAATATGTTTACATACTTACTATTACTGCAATTTTAAGATTCAATAGTAGAGATGGACTACCTTATTAATCTCAAATACTTAAAGTGGCTCATAAATTTCCTAAGATACTACTTAGTCCTCTCCATCATTTCTAGTCTATTACTTTGCCAATCCTTGAATATCCTTGTCATTCCATTTTGCTTTTGATTTGATGTTTTTATTCAATCTCTTAAAACCCTTATCATCTCTAATATTTTGTTAATCCAATAGCCTCCATTTTTCATCTGTAACTTTTAAAATTTGATGGTAGTGTTAGAGGAGCTTCAGGCTAACACATTGATATGAGACAGACAATGATGTAAGACATTGAGGAACATACACTGGCAAGATGTGGTTTAGGTGCTTTCCCAATAAAAGGAAAAGAGACAGTGCCAATTTCATTGTGGGTCTTGGACGGAGAACTTCAAATTTAGCCTCAATAGAGGTTGATTGTTTCTAACACATATATCTTTTACACTCTGTGTTTTGAGTATCTAGTTATCTCTTTTCCTACCAGAGATACTTTTGGCATCAACTGCGAGTTTGTAGCTCTCCTAGGTCCTAAACCTTACTTGGTAAATTAACATGTTCCGATTACTGCTGGTGAAAAAACAAAACAATATGGATCCCTTTCAGTTTGGGAATCCCTGTGCTCCTAGAAACTGATGACATACCAAGGCAGCTCCTTGAAAAACTGGTGACCTACCCTTGATGAACTGCCAAGAACTAATCAGATGTCTGTCTGCCCCACCTCAACAGCTTAGCTTGAAGAGGACTGCAGAAAGGGGACAGTCTGAGTTGCTTTTTCTTTTTAAACCAAGAAATAAACCCCAGGAACAGACAGTTTCTCCACCTTAATTTATCCTTGACCCATCCAGGCAGTCTTTTTGCACATGCCCATGACTGTCTGAAATCGGCAGATTCGTTGGTGAGTTGACCCACTAAGATATTCAGGTAGCAACCAGACAATCCTGCCTTCCTTTTTGTGTCTCCAGATGGAAAGATTTTTCTTAAGAACTAGTCCTCTTGAGGCTTGAGAAGGGTCATCAGTCATGCCCCTCTAGCTAAGATACCAAAAGCAGCTGGACCAGAAAGCAGAGCTCCCTAAGCAGGTCGCCCACTGGGACACTGAAGTCAGTTACAAAGACCTGGGAGATTCCCAGGTACCTCAGAAACTGAAAGGCACTTCACATTGTGTGTGCACATTGTACCCATCACTCAACCACCCCGAAGGAAGTCTCACAACCACAAACAGGTACAATGTTCACAGAGGAGTGAATAGATGCGTACACCTAACACATGTATGTTAGACAAGTAGTATAATTCCACTGCAGTTGCAGCTAGTAGATTGAGATACCACAGATGTTGCCCGTGTTGATCTCTGTGAAGAAACTACATAGACACTACAAAAAGTACCTAGAACCAAATCAAGCAGTTTATCCAATCAATACTCTAAGGGACATCAGCTGAACAAAGCCCTTTACCATAAAACACTATAAAATGGATAGAGGCAATTCATTTGCCAGATCCAGAAATGCTAGCATAGAGACACAAGGAGCTTGAAAAAGCAAGGAAGTATGATACTTCCAATAAACACAACACTCCTCTACCCTATCTCAAAGATAAGGAATAGATGAATTTAGTAAGTTGAACATGAAAGGACGAAAGAGAAAAGGATACATAAAGCTATAAGAAATAAAAGAATGTCTGAGTGGTTCTTTAATTATTTTAAATGTAAGTGGATGAATTCCCAAATTAAATATTTTTAGACTGGATAGACATATGGAAAAGAAATGGATGCAATGATATATACTTCCTGTCAGAAGCAATCATCTCAATTAAAGACATAAACAGAGTGAAAGAGGAAGGCTGGAAAATAGTAGGTTATGTAAATGGAAATGAATAGTGTGCTAGAATAATAATTTTAATGGCAGATAAAATAGACTTTAAGAATTTTAACAGAGGCCAATTGTCACCATATAAATGAATAGGAACTAATTTTATAAAAGAGCAATAGAAATGATAACTAACCATGAATGCTACCCAGTATTATGTAATTTATATAAAGCAAAAATGATCAAGTCTAAAATGAGATATAGATTCTATTAAAATAATCATTGAGAACATCAACACTATCTTTGAAGGTATCGTGAAGAGAATAATCAAGCAAGAAACATCTGAGTGAATGGACCTCACAGAGATACATACATTTCATCCAACAAATACATCATACACATTCCGCTCATTGATATATGGAATACTTCTTTGGAAAAAAGTAACTTTCCCAAATGAGCATGACCATTTTCAAAAACATCAAGACCATTAAATGCTTATGAAAGTTAAGCAGAGAGAGACTATCATCACTTGTGGTGGGAAAAAATGTAACTTGGTAAAGCCATTATGGAAAACAGTATGGAGATTATTTTAAAAAATCAAGAAACTCTAGAACTCCCAGATGTCCTAACTATTTCCAGTACTGGGCACATGGCCAAAGAAAACAAGAGCAATGTGCTTTCATTTCTTCACTTGTCTAGGCTCAACCTAGCTATTATTCATTGATACATAAGGATAAGGAAAATGTGGTAGACATGCACAAATAGAAATGAAATTTTGTCCCTTGTAGCAGCCTAAATGGAACCGGAGGATATATTGAACATAATAAGTCAAGATTAGAGAGACAAATACAAAAGGCTTTCACTTGTATATCAAAACTAAAAACGACTGTAAAGATTTAGAGAATGGACTAGTGGTTCCTAGAGTCTGGAACTAGTGTTGAGAATGGAGGAATGGCAAGGTAATGGTTCCCAGATACAGATGGATCAGTGGAATAAGGTTTTAGGTCCCTAGTACATTAGGATAATTGTGCTTGATAATAAGTAATTAAGTACTTAAAAATAGTTACTAGAGCAAATGTTGACTGTTTCTTACACCAAAAATGAATCATGAGACTGAGGTAATAGATATGGCAAACACCCAATATATAATTTGATCGTTACACATTGTGTGCATATATTGAAAATCACATTGTACCCCATAAATATATTTACTCTGCAGTAATAAATCAAAATAAATTGAAAAACAATATGAGATCTTGATAATGTATATTACTGAGAAAATCTTCAACAAATGCTATTTTTCCTCTTACTAACAAGGTGTGCTTAATTTAATAACTTTATTACCTTCAAAATATCAGAGAATAGCAACTTCGCACATCATATACATAATCAGCTACCTAGGTATTTTACTAGCCATGTACTCCTCATTTAATTAGAATTTTAAATACTCATTAGATCAAGGAAACTATTTGTTAAATACAGATGATTAAGTTCTGAGAGACCAATAGATTATATCAAGGTAACACAAACTTATCTCTAAACTATTAAAGCAGACAATTGGGTCATATAGCAATATATCACAAACTAATAAATGTGTACAGTTTTTGTTTGTGGTGTATATTTTCAGAGATATAAAGGAGAATTAGTACTCACAGAGAAGATATATTCAGGATGTACAAGATTATGAGAATAATACTTACATATTTCCATAATTTCTTGAAATATTTCTGTAAAAACATTAAAACTGGGTTTTACAAACTTAAAGCAATTTGGCTATTGAATATCTCAGTGAATGAAAGTATCTTACCTCTTCAGACGAGTCAGTTCTCTTGGAAAGAAAGAAAATAAGAAATTAGTTAACATAATTTTATGACAGGATTGAGCGTACAGTATGGTATTTAACAAAATTATAGTTAAAACAAAGGCAAACTCATCAGTAGAAGTTACACTGAAATTGCTATGTTTAGTTAATGATATTTTAAAAAAGGACTGTCAATTAGTCTTTTCCTACAATTAATGGGGTATGTTCATATATCAGTGCCTGTAGCCCAAATTTCTTAAGTGCTTTGAGAAAAATGTCATCACTAAATTGGGAGAGGGAAAGTTGAAATGACAGTTTTAGATTAATGGTTTATACTAATGTTTTAAGTAGCTTGAATGCTTGTTACATTGAAGTATTTTATTGACTGTCAGTCCACTATTTTCTTTTTCTTAGATTTAAATTTTTCTACTGTAAGTTTTGTAAAGAAATTTGATAAAAAGCAGTCATATAAGCCTTTTGTTGCCTGAAACATGCAAAAAAGGTAGTGGGCTAGTAGTCATATTATTTTGACACATTTTCCATAGTCCAGTTATAAAGAAGCAGAAAAGTAAGAGGGAAAGAAGCAGAAGAAAATAAGATTTCCAGCTCATCAAGGGACTTTTTCCTGGTGTCACAGAATAATACCTGAAAACCCAGGTTCAGAAATCAATATTTGCCTGGTATACAGATTTTTATTTTAACTTTGTAACATATCAGCTTTATTTTAGAACGACTGATATGAATGTTCATTAACTCACAGAATGACTGAAACGGTCTCTCCTGACACACTACAGGATTAGGGCTCCACTTTAATGGACCTAATTCTTGTTTTTGGAGTTTTACTATCACATGCTTTATATCTTATATTTAAATGTATTTTATCAACAGTTATTTACACACACACACACACACACACACACACACACATACACACACACACACACACATACACATATATAACTTTTATTTTGTTTAACTTTTTGTTTAAAGTTAATTTTACCAGAGTCTGGGAATATATATGGAAACCTTATTATGTATCCTCATTGTAGTGATACACTTAAAGTTTAGAAAAGTGAACATATAAATGCATTAAACATTTTAAGATCATATTAATATAAATTTCTATAAACCCCCAAAACACAGAATGAAACAGCATCTTTGGATAGTTACTGAAAAAAATGCTTCAGTATTTCTAGGTGTACTTACAGTAAAGGGCACCATGAGAGCCAAGCAAAGGACAAAGACAAGGAAGTTCATATTTGTCTGAGTCCTATGAACTCACAGTGAAAATTAATAATGAAAATTAAAATTGAGAAAGAAGAAAGTTCAAATAAGAATGGTTCTGGTGGTAGGATGGCCATTCAGATTACTGTGACATTATACTGACTTGGATAATGCCACTTAGAGTAGTTATAAAGACACAATTTAAAGAAGTATTTAGAAAGCAGAGTGATATGCCATAAGGACCCATTTTTATAATAAATTCAGTAAAAAGAAGGTGATGAAAAATGTTTCTGAGTATAAATAAATTTACTTTGGACAAGTTAGTTATATCTTTAGTACAATACATATATTTGCAGAGAACTTATGCTACTTTCCTGCCAAAATTGAACTTATCCCAAATTGTTTTTTTTTTTTTGTCTTTTTTTTTTTTTTAATTGTATTTTATTTTATTTGAGAACATACTGTACAGAGGGGCTACAATTACATGGGCAGGATAATGCATACATTTCTTACCAAGCATTGCAGCCTCCTCCTTTGTTTACCCTTCAGTTCCCTTCCCCGCCTCCCCCCTCCCCCCACCCAATTTTACCCCCCTCCCCCCACCCAATTATACCCCCCTCCCCCCCCCACACCGAAATTGTAAAGCTGGTTTTGACATGACATTTTGTACTTCTCATTGTTGCAACAGGTCCACCTGAATCCTTAAACGACTTGTTTGTCCCCATCTCCTCTACATGTTGTACTGACATCAAATATAGTTAAAGCGGGGGTTACACTGTGGGGGAGGGACATACAAAGCAACAAAGAAATAATCTTATAAATGCATTAGAAACACATGCATGAAAGAAACGAAAACATTAAAATACATATTTCAGGGTTCATTTTCCTAACATCACATTATCTGGCCTTTTCCGCTTGACTCATACCTATACTAGATATTGCAAATAAGGGAAACCATGGGACCTATGCTTCTTTGGGCCTGGCTTACTTCACTTAATATGATTTTTTCCAAACCTTTCCATTTCCTAACAAATGGGGAAATGTCATTCTTTCTGATGGAGGCATAGAATTCCATTGTGTATATATACCACATTTTCTTGATCCATTCATCTACTGAGGGGCATCTGGGTTGGTTCCATATCTTAGCTATGGTAAATAATGCTGCAATAAACATAGTTGTGCTGGTAGCTTTAGTGTGGTCTTGTTTGTAAACATTTGGGTAAATGCCCAAAAGTGGGATTGCTGGATCATAGGGGAGATCTATGTGAAGTCTTTTGAGGAACCTCCATACTGCTTTCCAAAGTGGTTGAACAAGTTTACATTCCCACCAACAATGAAGTAAGGTTCCTTTCAGTCCACATCCCCTCCAGCATCTGTTGTTATTAGAGTTCTTGATTTTTGCTTTTCTAACTGGAGTGAGGTGATATCTCAATGTTGTTTTGATTTGCATTTCTTTTATGGCTAGGGATGTTGAACATTTCTTCATGTGTCTATTGGCCATCCTTCTTTCTTCTTCAGAGAAGCTTCTCTTTAAGTCTTTCGCCCACTTATTTATTGGGCAGTTGTTTCTTTGAGGATTTGTTGTTGGGTGGTTTAATTTTTTGAGTTCCAAGTATATTTTAGATATGAGACCCTTGTCCGTTGTATGGCTAGTAAAGATCTTCTCCCAATCGGTGGGCTTTCTATTGATCTTGCCAGCTATGTCATTTGCCCTGCAGAAGCTCTGCAGTCTTATGCAATCCCATTTGTCCAACCTTTCTTTGATTTGTTGTGCTTCCGGGTCTCTATTCAGAAAATTTCGACCTGAGCCAAGGAGACCTAGGGTTTCTCCTATTCCATCCTGTAATGTTTTCAGAGTGTCTGCTTTGAGTTCAAGGTCTTTGATCCATTTGGAGTTGATTCTGGTGCAGGGTGATATATAAGGATCTAGCTTTAGTTTTCTACATGTAGTTAACCAATTTTGCCAGCACCATTTACTGAAGAGGCTGTCTTTCTTCCATTCTATTGTTTTAGCTTCCTTATCGAAGATTAGATGGCTATAGGTCTGTAGGTTCATTTCTGGGTTTTCAATTCTATTCCATTGGTCCTGAGGTCTGTTCTTATGCCAATACCAAGCTGTTTTGATTACTATGGCTTTATAGTAGAGTTTGAAATTTGGTATTGATATTCCTCCAGCAGTGTTCTTTCCGTTGAGGAGCGTTTTTGCTATTCGGGGTCTTTTATTGTTCCGTATGAATTTTTGGATTGCCTCCTCTATTTCCTTGAAGAATGAGGGTGGAATTTTGATAGGTATCGCGTTGAATTTGTAGATAGCCTTGGGAAGTATTGCCATTTTCACGATGTTAATCTTGCCAATCCAGGAGCATGGGAGGTTTTGCCATTTTTTAAGTTCTGTGTTGATTTCTTTTTTCAAGATTTTAAAGTTTTCATCATAGAGGTCCTTCACTTCTTTGGTTAAGTTAATTCCTAGGTATTTTATTTTTTGTGGGGCTATTACGAATGGAGTTGCTTTCCTAATTTCAGCCACACTTTTCTCATTGTTGGCATATAGAAAAGCCATTGATTTTTGGGGGTTAATTTTATAACCTGCTACTTTGCCAAAGTTTTGAATCAGCTTGAGTAATTTGGGAGTGGAGTCTATGGGATTCTTTAAATACAAGATCATGTCATCTGCAAAGAGGGAAAGTTTTATTTCTTCTTTCCCTATTTGGATCCCCTTTATGTCTGCATCTTGCCTTATTGCTGTAGCTAGGCATTCTAATACTAGATTGAAGAGAAGTGGAGAGAGTGGGCATCCTTGTCTTGTTCCTGAGTTAAGAGGAAATGGCTTTAGTTTTTCACCATTGAGTATAATGCTGGCTGTAGGTTTGTCATATACAGCCTTTATTGTATTGAGGAATGTTCCATGGATTCCTAATTTTTCCAGAACCTTCATCATAAAGGGGTGTTGGATCTTGTCAAATGCTTTTTCTGCATCTATTGAGATAACCATGTGGTTCTTATTCTTGCTCCTGTTGATGTGATGAATAATATTAATTGATTTGCGTATATTGAACCAGCTTTGCATCCCTGAAATGAATCCTGTTTGATCATGGTGTATGATTTTTTGGATGAATTGTTGAAGTCGATTGGCCAAAATTTTGTTGAGAAGTTTTGCATCAATGTTCATCAAAGAAATGGGTCTATAGTTTTCTTTCTTTGATGAGTCCCTGCCTGGTTTTGGGATGAGGGTTATGATGGCTTCATAGAATGTGTTCGGTAGTGAGCTTTCTCTTTCAATTTCATTGAAGAGTTGGAGGAGTATTGGTGTGAGCTCTGCTTTGAAGGCCTTGTAAAATTCCGCTGTAAAACCATCTGGTCCTGGACTTTTCTTAGCTGGGAGGTCTCTTATTGCTGTTTCTATTTCAATGCTTGATATGGGCCTGTTAAGCTGGTTTAACTCATCTTGGTTTAGTTTTGGCATGTCAATATTTGCTAGGAAAAGGTCCATTTCTGTCAAGTTCTCAAACTTATTAGCATAAAGTTTTGAGAAGTATTCCCTTATAATGTTCTGAATCTTGGTTGTTTCCGTGGTGATGTTTCCATTCTCATCTCTGAGTTTATTAATTTGGGTGTGTTCTCTCCTTTTTCTGATAAGGTTTGCTAAGGGTCTGTCAATTTTGTTAAGTTTTTCGAAGAACCAACTCTTTGTTTTGTTGATTCTTTCTATAGTTTTTTTGGATTCTAATTCATTTAATTCTGATTTAATTTTGATTATTTCTTTCCGTCTACTGGATTGGGGTTTATCTTGCTGGTCTTTTTCAAGGAGGTTTAAATGTGTCATTAAATTGTTAGTTTCCGATCTCTCCAATTTGTTGATGTAGGAGCTCAGAGCTATAAACTTTCCTCTGAGTACTGCCTTGGCTGTGTCCCAGAGGAGCTGGTAATTTGTGTGTTCATTTTTGTTGAATAGCATGAACATTTGAATTTCCTTTCTAATCTCTTCCATGACCCACTCATGATTCAGCAGTGTGTTGTTCAGCCTCCATGTGATACCGGACTTTCTTTGGTGGCTTTTGGTGTTGAGTTCTAATTTTATTCCCTTGTGGTCAGAGAGAATGCAAGGTATAACTTCAATGTTTCTGAATTTAGACAAGTTTGCTTTGTGGCCTAAAATGTGGTCTATTTTAGAAAACGTTCCATGTGCTGCTGAGAAGAACGTGTATTCTGATGCTGCTGGGTGAAATGTTCGGTAAATGTCTGTTAAGTCTAGTTGATCTATGCAGCTGTTTAGATCTGCAGTTTCTCTGTTGAGTTTTTGCCGAGTTGATCTATCTAGTGGGGAGAGTGGTGTGTTAAAATCCCCAACGATTAATGTCTTTGGATCTATCTGGGATTTGAGGGAAAGTAGTGTTTCTTTGATAAATTTGGGTGCTCCATTGTTTGGCGAATAGATATTTAGAATTGTAATATCCTCCTGAAGGAGAGATCCTTTAATTAGTATGTAGCGACCTTCTTTATCTCTTCTCACGAATTTTAATTTGAAGTCTATTTTATCTGATATTAGGATTGCAACTCCCGCCTGTTTATGAGGGCCGTTTGCTTGGTAGATTTTGTTCCAGCCTTTAACCCTGAAAATATGTTTGTTTTTACGGGCAAGATGTGACTCCTGCAGGCAGCAGATAGAAGGGTCTTGTTTTTTAATCCAACTAGACAGTCTATGTCGCTTAATTGGAGAGTTCAGTCCGTTAACGTTAAGAGATAGGACTGAGAGGTATTTGGGAGTTCCTGCCATGTTATCCACCTTCTTGGGGGCTGTGAAAACTGGGTTCTTCCTAAGGTTCTTGGATTCTCAGTTTGTGTGCAGTTTCTTGGCCTTTGTTGCGTTCTTGTTGGTTTTCTATGTGTAGGACATCTTTAAGAATCTTTTGCAGGGCTGGTTTGGTGGAGATGTATTGTTTCAATTTTTCTTTGCTATGGAAGGTTTTTATTTGGCCTTCAGTTATGAAGGAGAGTTTAGCTGGGTACAGTATTCTTGGTTGATAGTTGTTTGTTTTTAGGGCATGGCATACGTCATTCCAGGCTCTTCTTGCTTTGATTGTCTCTGCTGAGAAATCTGAGGTAATTCTAATTGGTTTCCCTTTATAGGTGATTAACCTTTTCTCCTTGACAGCTTTAAGGATCTTTTCCTTGGTCTGGGTTGATCCTGTGTGGATTATAATGTGACGGTGGGATGTCCTATTCTGGTCTGGTCTATTTGGGGTTCTAAAAGCTTCTTGTATCTGAATAGGCCTATCTTTTTGTATGTTTGGGAAGTTCTCTGCTAGGATCCTGTTAAACAAATTTCCTAGACCATTAACTTCTGTTTCTAGGTGCTCCTCTACACCCATTATCCTTAAATTGGGCCTTCTGATGGTGTCCTCCAGGTGTTGGATAGACCTATCATATTTCTTGGACTTGTCTTGGATGGTTGTATGTTCTTTCTCTATAATATCTAGGCTGTCTTCAATCCCTGAGATTCGATCTTCTGCATGGTCTAACCTGCTGTCAAGACTCTCTACTTTGTTTTTTATCTCTTTTCCTTCTAATTGGTCAGCTTTGATGGCTTCAAGTTCTTTGTTGAAGCTCTGTTTTAGGTCTTGTATGAATTTCTTTACTTCCTTAATTTGGTGTTCAGTGTTTGTTCTCAAATCACTTAGTTGATTGGTTATGGTTTCTTTGGACTCCCATTCCTTCTGTTGGGTTCCATTCAGCATTCCCTTTGTGGTCTCCCTGACTTCCTTCAGCTCTTTGTTAATGGATTCCATGAATGTCTTTAGTGATCTTTGTGTATTCTCTACCTGGTCTCTTAATTCGTGAATTACTCTTTGATTAGTTTCCTCCCTTCTGTGGGATTCCTGCAGTTCTCTTTGAGTGTTCTCTGCCTGCTCACGCCATTCCTCCCTTTCTCTTTGAGTATTCTCAAGTTGTTCACGCAAATCCTGTATCAGTTTTTGAGAAGCTTCCTCACGCTTATGATATTCCTGTATAAACTTCTGGGATGCCTCCTCTCTCTCCCTATCATGCTCATACAGAGTCCTTTGTACATTGTCAAACTTCTCATTTATCATGTTTGCTATTAGTGTTTGTAGAGCTATTTGGGAACTCTCCTCTGGATTATTCTTTATCTGTTCTAATCCCTGATTATCAAGGTTGGGAATTGAGATACCCGAATTTGCCATTTTTCTTGTGTTTTTCCGGCTTACTCGGCCCATTTGAGATAAAGATTGCACCAGTTTTGTGCTAGAACACTATCTTAAGGCAACCATCAACCAAAGTTTGCATTTGTACAGTCAATAGTCTACAGATACAATCTAGTTCAACAGATACATCTATTCAACATCAAACGACTATATGTTAAAGGACTTCGAACCGCAGAAAAGAATTTGGAAAACCAGAAATTATTAGGATTAGTGAGAGATGTGGGTAAAAAATAGGAATAGATTGGTGTGGGGAGGCACAAGGAGAGTTAACTATGTCCTAATCACAGTGCAGGTAATGGGTTGGGTAGGATGCAAGTAGAGAGAGAGAGAAAAAGAAGAGACGGAAAGGGGAATAAAGAGAGACCAGAAAAAGAATAGAAACGTAAAAATTAATGTTATTATAGAGGTTAAAAGACCGTCTATTTAGAGAGGAATGTGAATATGTTCAGAGAAGGGGAAGGACATTGAGGAGATGTGAAAAGCTTTAAGGGAGAAGAAAAGATCAGAAGTTCAGTAGAGCTAGATAAAAAACAAAAAGATAATTAAGAAAGAAAGAAAAAGAGAAAGAAGACAAGAAAAGAAAGGAAAACTCTCATTCACGTAATTCTGAAATAAAAATTATAAGATGAGAAAAAAAAAAGTTACTGGAAAACAATTATTTTTTCAGAAGAGGCAAAAATTAAAGATTAATAAAAGTTTTAGAAGGGAAAAAAATTTATATACATACATATATATATATATATATATATATATAAGGTAACAAAAAACAAAAAACAAGCAAAAAAAAGAAAAGAAGAAGAAGAAAAAAAAAAAAAGAAAAAAAAAGTCTTTTGATTTTTTTTTTTTTTGGGGGGGGAGGAGTGGGAAGAATCCTGTATCTCCCTTTTGTCTGCAACCAGTCTCTTGGAGTCTCTGGTCAGCTTGAGGTCCTGTGGCTTGATTGGTTTCTTAAGTCGGTTGGTTGGAAGAGGCAGAAAAATGCTCTGCTTTACCCAAGATTTTGAGATCCCCCTCCCAGGTTAGTTTTCTGGGAGGGTGGTCTGCTTTGAGAGTCACAAAAGAGGGGGATGTGGTGATGAGGCTAGGTTCTGGGTGGAGTTGAGGCCTTTCAACAAACAGTAGCTTTTCCCTGGGGCTATTTTGTGATAAAGCTCACAGCGCCCAGCCTGGAGCCATTCTCAGGGTTTCTGTTTTTCAATTGATTGTGGTGGCTGCTAGAGGGAGGGGCAGCCTCTGGCTCTGGTTACCCAGTGAGGCTAGGCTGGTGCCTGAGCTGGGTGACTTTTCCCTGGATGGAGCTGAGTCTGGCAGGTCACTTCGGCGTTAAGTTCTTGTGACCTGCTAAATGACTCGTTTTATTCCAAGGCCTGAGCTGGAGCTAGCAGCAACTCCGAGCTTTGTCGGTATCCAAGATGGAGATCACCGGTGCTGGGGGGGGGGAGGGGTGGCCTTCCTTCCTCTGCTCCCTGAGGAGTGAGGATGTCGGGCTTGTACTCACGCCGAGTCTTGGATCCTGGGTCGTCTCTGGTGCCGAGTCTTGGATCCTGGGTCGTCTCTGGTCTGCAAGCTGCAGGATGAAGATGTCCGCTCTTTGTTGATTCTTGCTGGTGTTGAGTAGAATCTGCTCGCCCGCTGCGTCTGGCTCCTTCGTCCCGGACTCTCTGTGTGAGCGCTCAGGTATGGCCCCCGGCTGTGGTCTCTGCCGCTTGCCACCCTGTCGCCGCCGCCGCCGCCGCCGTGGCGGCTGCTGGCGACCACTCGGATGCTTCTTTTTGCCTTGGCTTCCCCTCTCTTGTCTAACTCTCTGTCCTGTGATGGCACACTTGGTGTGATTCTCTGGCTTAGGACTGTTCACTGGAACTCTAAAGCTGCTTTCTATGCGAGAGCTTGTTCAGATTCCAGCTTCTCCTCCGCCATCTTCCCGAAACTCTCCCAAATTGTTTTTATATTTTATTGAGGAAATATCAGATATCTAACCCAGAAAAGAAGAAGGTTCAGGAATTTCCACCAAATAAGGAGAGAGGAGCACACCCTGTATATTTTGCATCAGATATATATATATATAGATAGACATATATTTATATTTAATACAATGATTACTGAAGTCAACTCAGAGAAATAGACTTTGAACTCACCTTCAAATCTTGATATGGGGTTATTGTTTCTCTAATTTTTTTGAATAAAAACTTTTTAATAATTAATACACATTTCAATTAATTTTAATAAGCAAATGATCACATACAGCACAGTATATTGTACATATGTTACCTTTTTACAAAATGACACTGAAGGATCAGAGCAGCTAAGCTGAAGCCTCAGGAGATGATGTGTCTCCCCAGAGAGCTAAGGTATTTAAACACATCAAAAATATCACCTTTATTTTTCTAGATAATGCCAGTCATGAGATCATAATAAGGAAACTGAAAATGATGCCCCAAATCTATCTCCACAGCCACTAAGAATCAATTACAAGATGATTTGATGATAGAAACTTGGAACAGCTGAACAACAAGAAAAAATATTGGCCCATCAAATAGAAATCTCATTTATCTAAGAAAAAGAGGAGCGCATGCTGTAGCAAGCCAACTGTAGAAATGATTGAAATAGATATTTCAATAAAGCATAATTTATTCTATCTTAATACATGTGTATTCAAGAAGGTATAACACTACACCAAATCCTGTATTTAAAACCTTAGTAAAAATGTACCTATTGTTTAGTTACCTAATGACAAATGTCTTTATTCATTTCAAACTCCTGCATATTATCTGAACTGTACTTTTACATATTGCATTGATTTTAGAAGAATTTAAGTTATAGGATAGATAGAAATATTTCCCCAGATTCAGAAATTTCTTAGAATTGTTTGACAATTTTTTTTCACATTTAAAAGGGTATGCCTCTGGTACTATATATCTAGTGCAGGAACTGAATACTTATGTTTGGAAATTTAATTTACTTGTTAAAATTTATGGACTCGTATTTCTCAGTGGCCATCTGTTGACATGATAAGTGTGAAAATTATAGTTTTCACTGTATTCCTAAGGCAAATTTGTAAAATAAAAAAATCCACTGTTTCTGCTGAATGACTCATTTTTTTCTGAGGAAATGTATCAGATAATCATTTGTAACCTGTAGGATATTGAACAATCAAGTGTATTTTTCTGAATGTGGCACACTTTCATTTTTTAACAATATTGATGTATGATTCTTTGTGTACTATAAGAGTAGAACAAACATATAATAGACTCAAATGCATTATAGATGTTTACTTGATTCCTTAAATACGATGTGGTATAATTTGTTCTTATATGAAAGTTGTTTTTTTTTTTTTTTGGTCTGGGCCTGGATGCTGTCCCTGAGCTCTTCATCTCAAGAATAGCACTCTACCACTTGAGCCACAGCACCACTTAAGGTTTTCTGGTGGTTAATTGGAGATAAGAATCTCACAGACTTTCCTGCTTGGCTGCCTTTGAACTGTGATCCTCAGATCTCAGCCTCCTGAGTAGCTAGGATTACAAGTGTCAGCTACCTGCGCATGGCCTTATATGAAAGTTTTTATAAAAAGTGTTAACTAGTTGATAGCCTTGCCATCCTAGTGGTAACTATGGTTACTCTCTGGGTAATATGTAATAAACCTTGAATATACTTTAAAATTTCAGAACAAATTCAATAGAAATTATCTTTTGATTTTTTCCTTTTGTGACTTTGGATACAAACTCTCTTTATCTAATCCAAAGAGAACAATCTCCAGTGTAGTATCAACGGAAGATAAAAAGCGTAGGGTTTAGTAATCACAGAAATAAATCAGATAAAAAAATAAATCTGATATAAAAATTAATACTGTTTAGTTATTTTGTGTTGAATTATTATCTTTCTTCTTCCTTCTCTTCATCTTCTACTTTCTATTTTGTTTCTTCACTAATTCATGTAGCCAACTTTACCAGCCACTGTTTTAATACATCTGTGATATTCATGGCAACATAAAACTCCAAAGGCATTTCCAACCAAAACATCTTCTTAAGTTAAAAGTAGAGGTCAGTATACATTTGAAACTTGTAATTAAACTTAAACCATCTATATTTACATTGGAATACTACAATGTAGTCAGCATTCCCCTCATTTTCTGCTTCAACAATTTAAGAAGGAAAAGGATCATAATGACAGCAGGAGACAGGAATTGGGGACTTAACCCCACAGAGGTGACCTTGCATGTTAGTTGTGTTAGTTCTAGTCTCCTGGTCTGAAACAGTACTTTGTTATTTAAGGAGATTGGAGGACAAGAACATGTCTGACACTTTAAGACAGACAGACACATTGTTTCCTTTCATGACAGTGGAAATGCCATGGTGTTCATTCATGAAACCTCAGTGAAAAGCCATGGATGCATCACTGACTTGATATGGGCTCATTTTATTTTATCTTCAGAATGTAACCTATGAATGGATACTTACAGTGATATTTGTGGTTCATTTTTCCTTCTTTTCCTCTTCTGTGTTCTGGCTCTCTTCTATAATGAAAGCATTGTTTAGTCTGTGATAAAGATTCACCAGCTTTATTTTTTTAATTAAAATTTTTTAATGTTCAGGTAGTTACATATTCAATGTATAAACTTATGAATATGATGTCTGAACCCAGCCCTTCCCCTCAATTTTCTTAATTTTGTAGGATATACATTGAATATTATGACTGCATTCTTACCATACTTGCTCTCTTCATTCATCTACTTCCATTCCCTTGGTCCCTACCTCCCATCCCCCCATGCATATCTCAATTGCCAGTTTCCTAGTATTCATTTGGTTAGGAATGTGAGTTTATCAAAGGAATTACACCATTTAAATTCTCCCCTGAAAACACCATAATTTGGTTAATTCACTTGCATACCCTTGCATACAACTCTGTATGTGTTTGCTTGTACACTTATAAATTAGTTCTTTCACCTAAAAAATCTAAAACTAAAATATCTATTGTTATATTCCTGTTTGAACTGTTTAAAAAAACACCCAGGCCCAAAGAAACATAGGTCCCATGTTTTCCCTTTTTGCAATAACTAATATATGTTTAGGACAAGCAGAAAAGGTCAAAAGCTCTATGTACATATGACCATATAAGATGATGCTAAGTGAAATGAATCCCAAGATAGAGACACAAGTGGTTTTATCTTTCTTGCTGTTGTTTTTAATGTATTTATAATGTACCATGTGATATTTTTATTTCTTTTGTATGTTCTTCCCCCATAGTATAACCCTTATCTTCACTGCATCTTGTTTATACATTTTTCTAAGTTGGAGAGGGGAAGGGAAATAACAAAACGCTGAAATAAGGATACAGGTTGGCCCATTGTAACAAGGAGATGTACAAGACACTATGTTGAAAATGAACTTTACAACTTGGTGGGGAGGGAGGAGTTGGGGAGGGAAGGGATTAGTAGGGGAAAAACAAAGGAGGAGGTAACAATGCTGGATAGGAAATGTTACCTTACTCATGTAACTGTAACTCCTCTATACTGCATTTTTTACAATAAAAATATTCAAAAAAGGAAAACACTCCAGGTGACAGTATTGAGTAATATGTGACTATATATAGAGAGCACAGTAGTCTTTTGAGACTGGAGAAAAAGTAACAATTTATATTCCTGCTCTTAAGGAGTTCACTGTGTAATTGATGATACACACAAAGTCAAGACAATTTTACATGCAAAAAAAACAAGAAAAGGTTACTTAAATGAGTTTGAGAGAAAGTAAAAAGTCGACAAGATTTTTACAGGAAAGTTTCATAAAGACAAAAGAGAAGACTGGTAGCTCACACCTGTAATCCTAGCTACTCAGGAGGCTGAGATCTGAGGACTGCAGTTCAAAGGCAGCCCAAGCAGGAAATTCTGTGAGACTCTTACCTCCAATTAGCACCAGAAAACTATAAGTGGTGCTATGGCTCAAGTTGTAGAGCACTTGCCTTGAGCTGAAGAGCACAGGGTCAGCACCCAGGACCAGAGTTCAAGCCCCATGACTGACCAAAAAAAAAAAAGTTGTCATCATAGAGGTCCTTCACTTCTTTAGCTAACTCCTAGAAAAGCCATTGATTTTTGAGGGTTAATTTTGTATCCTGCTACTTTGCCAAAGTTTCAAATCCGCTCAAGTATCTTGGAGTGGACTTTAACTACAAGATAATGTCGTCTGCAAAGAGGGAGAATTTTACATCTTTCCCTCTTTAGTGCCCCTTTATATTTGCATCTTGTCTTATTGCGTTTGCAATAACTAAATTGAAGAGAAGTGGAAAGAGTGGACATTCTTGTCTCGTTCCTGAATTAGAGGAAATGGCTTTAGTTTTTCACCATTAAGTATAATGCTGGCTTTAGGTTTGTCATACACAGCCTTTATTATATTGAGGAATACTCCACGGATTTCTAATTTTTCTGGAGTGTTCATCATAAAGGGTGTTGGATCTTGTCAAATGCTTTTTCTGCATCTATTGACATAACCATGTGGTTCTTATCCTTGTGAGCGCACATTCTTTGTGTGCTTTCTATCTACTCTTTCCAAAAGCCATGTGAACTCTAGTGGGCAAAACTGTTGCCCTTGTTCCTTGCTGTGTCTGAAAAATGTAGAATGGTGTCAGTCAATATGTACTTGGAATCATTATATTGTGCAATCTAACTGAGGTGAGGTACCATAAATTTGCTTTTCAGTATATTAAATAATATGCAAAATTTGACAAAGTAAACTGAATTAATTGACCTCTGGGACTTACAGAAAGTTGCTTCAGTGCTGCTACACTGGGAAAAGCAATTAGTAAAAGAAAAATTCATGTTGATCTATTGTGTGAGTATGAAAAATAGAAATAAATACCAGACACAGAAAAATATGCTTCAAAATGTACTGCTTTGAGAAATGGAGTGATGTTTTGCTAGAATCATAATAGAAAGATTTAAAAGTTTGATCTTTAAAGATATATGATCAAACATGAAGTAGAAAGGCATATAATGAAGAGTATGCAGTAAATCATTTTTCCTTACTCTCACATATGGTTTTTGATTAATCTACTGACAGGTGTGGGAATGATTGGAACACACATGCAGTAGTAGCTGGAGTGTGAAGCCAGACTTGTTACAGAAAAAGAAAATAACAGATTAGGTTTCAGATTGATGACATTATTAAGGTATTTATTCTGTCATTTTAACAGATTAATTACAATAGATAAAAATGTTGGATGAATAAAAACCCTCAAAAGTAAAAAAAAATGTTAGCAAAGATAAGCCAATGTCTGAAGGATTGTTTCATAGAGAGTGGACTATTAATAAATGTTAAATAAGAATCTGAATTCACTTAAGTATTCACCTACACTTGGTAATTTAAATTTATCAATAATTTGTTTTAGTTTCCCATTTATTACAGTCAAGGTATTATATGGAGATTTCTTTCTCTCTTATATAATACACTCTTCCTACTAAATATCTTCAGCTATATTTAATTCAGAGAAAGGCATATTCAGACTCTTCTATTTCATTGATAGTAACAGGGAATGAAAATAAATCAACAATGCATTTAGAAATAATTGAATATATTTCCCCCCTTTCAAATTGTAAGACATTTCTCTGTTTTCTATTAAAATGCTCCCCTCTATATTTTCTAGTAAACATGTGACATGTCCCAGACTTTGGAATATTTACTATTATATGTGCATAAGGAAAATTGGCTTTCATAAATAAATTGGTATTTTATTTCCACATGAAGTTATGGAAATATTATTAAACTAAATTTCTCATTGAAATCATTATCATCATTTCATAAACTTATTGTGTCACAAACCATAAAAATGTTTTAAGGCACAGATCCTGCCTGGTGCCAGTGCTTATACCTATAATCCTAGCTACTTAGAAGGCTGAGGTCCAGGAGATCCTAGTTTAAAACCCATCCAGGTAGAAAAGTCCAGGAGACTCTATCCCTAAAGAACAAGCAAAAAAGCCAGGCTTGATATATGTGGCAGAGTGCCAGCTAAGTAAGCGGTTAGAGACTTGCAAGGTTTTAGGTTGAAACTCTGTTCCCAACAAAAATCAAAAACAAACGAAAACCTATCAAGAACAACAAAAGAAATCAGAATTCCACTCTGTTCTGCCTGTCATTTCGTGATCTCAGTTTCATACAATTCCAAGGAGGAGCTATGTTAGTGATGCCAAAGTTTATATGTTAGGGAAGACAGTTTCTTTCAGTATATTTTTAATTGTATTTTTAATTACAGTATTTGTAGGAAGGAGTTGCCATTTAACAAAAATCAATTGTACAATGCATCTTGATTTCTCCTATCCTTCCCAAACCCAACCCTTCCCTCAATTTACAAGACAACGTCTTGTAAATATATATAGCTAGGCTATAGGCATGGCTCAAGTAGTAGAACGCCAGCTGAACAAGTAAATGCAAAACTTAGAGTTCAAACTCTGGTATTGGGAAAAACTAAAACAAAGCAACCCTGCTTAGACCTGAGAAATGGTTGGAGATATATTTCTATTAAATAGAAAACATTTCATAGAAATACAGGTCATTTATTACACAGATGACATATTCTTCCAGTCTAAAACCCTAATTTTGTGTTTATCTAATATTATTATCAACAAAGAAGACATATTTTTACTTTAGTATAAAGAAATGCTTAAACAAGGAAAAATGATAAATGATAAAACATATATATTTACTAACAATGTTGTTCAATAATACAAAGAAGCTAAGATAACTTTCTATCTCATTTATCTTACACTTCCAAGCTTCTAACTTGCCAAACCTTGAGTGTTTGTTGGAAGTAATACCACCTACTTCCAAACTAGATAATCTCCATGTAACTTCAATGTGTGGTTTTGCCACAGTAGCAGTATCTGTGTCTCAGACACCACTAATATGAGCAAGCTCTCATAAAAACCAACATACTATATCCAACAAATCTAGATACCCCATCAGCAGAAAGTATTTCCCCCAAAATTAACACCCTTTATGTAATACTGGTAAAGACAGCAGAAATACTTAGGGCCAACGTATGTAAAGGCATTTTAATATGGTGCTTCTACAGAAAAACAGTAATTCTCTAGCCATAGATACCAAATGTACATGTACAACCTTTCTTTTCTTTCTTCCCACACTCCATCTTCATTAATTCTCTGGAATTTTAAGCCCTTGTTTTTAAGAGTTTTCTGTAATAATTAATGTTTAGTGGACAAGGAAAATAATACTTCATGCTCATCAAAAAACATACAACCCTATAACTAGTAGTATTTAATACATGTTTGAACATCAAAATTAGGTAGGAACACTAAAATGTAAGTATTATCACACTCCTTTTCATCCTGCATAATTTAGAAATTAGGAATAGGAATACGACAGTGAAAGCAGAATGATTGGATTATCATAAAAACAACCTCTTAGCTTAGTAATATTCTCATTCTCAGGAAGAATAATAGTTTGTTTTATAAGATTGATAGACCAGAATGTGTCTGATCTTTAAGTCAGATACCTTACTATCTATAAACTACACGGTGACCTTTGAAAATGCTATGTATTCATGTGCAAAGGAAACAACAAAAATCACGGACTACAACTCTAAAATGAATACTTGTAGTGATCTTCCCACAGGACTTTCTTCTGTCCTTGACCTCCTTTTCCATCTTTTATACTTTCAGCCCCTTGTTCTCATCTTTCTCCTCCTATGTTAACATGAGATGAAGACATCATAGAGTTTGGGACAAACATCACATGTAAGGCAGAGTTCCCTGCTAACTATATGTATGGAATATAAAAGAGTAACAAGGGCTGGGAAGGTGGCTCAGTGGTAGAGCGCTTGCCTTGCATGCCTGAGGCCCTGGGTTCGATTCCTCAGCACCATATAAGAAAAGAAAAAAGCCGGAAGTGGCGCTGTAGCTCAAGGGGTAGAGCACTAGCTTTGAGCTGAAGAGCTGAGGGACAGCACCCAGGCCCAGAGTTCAGGCTCCATGACCGGACCCCCCCCCCAAAAAAAAAATAAAAATAAAAGAGTAACAAAGAAGCTCATGAAAATGTATAAGGAAAAGATAGCAAATCACAGAATTTTCAGGCAGCTTGTGCACTCCAGAAGCTGAGGGGATGAAATGTCATGGCAGCAAGTTTATGAGCAGCTGTTGCAGTGAACTCGGAGGGTATGTAAGCTCAAGAAGCTAGTGTTCCAGATGGAAACTATCATTATAATTGTTTCGCCTCCATGAAATGAGACATGTGTAAATCAGAAATTTCATCATCAAGAACATTTTCCTTTCTCTTCTTTACTTGATGGTTTTATACCACAGATAGTTTAACATCTGTTTCCCTTCCACCAATATAAATCAAATCATGTCCTTCTCTAATGGTCTTTGTCCAAAGCCAAAGATGAAACTTAGCCTGCCAAGCTTAAAAATGCAGTAGTGCAATAAGTTTAATAATTTCTGATAACCTCAAAATTGCTTATGCCTTTGCATTTGGAATTTGTGAAAGGGTTAAATTATAAGGCAAAAAAGTTTAGCCTGACAATGCAGTTACATTTGTTAGTCTCTTGACTTTGGAGTTACACAGGTAAATTCGATGTAATCAAAATAGTCACTTTTGGAAATATAAATAACAAATTTTTGTTGTATCTGATAATTGATTATAGTAAGACGGTACCAGTGGAACAATCATAGGTAATATTATATTCAGTATGATCTTGGAACCTAATTGTTCTGAGTATAAAAGTTTCTTTTTTTCTAATAATTTACTTACAGTGTGTTATTTCTCCAGTGTAACTTATTTCTCTTCAATTTTTATTTCTTTAGATGGAACAATATTTGTGTCAAAAGAATTTGATGTCACTTTCTTATTTCTGTATCCTGTGTCATATGTGTGTGTGTGTGTGTGTGTGTGTGTGTGTGTGTGTGTGTGTGTATGTTTATCTGATTTGGGGAAGAGAAGGAGAATCAGAGAAATGGGTGGGACAAAAATGAACCAATTAACAGTGATACTCACCAGACACTATGTTGGAAATGAACTTTTCAACTTGGGGGGAGGGGATTTGAGAAGGGACAAAGTTGGAGAAAATAAGAGAGCAGTAACACTGTTCAAAAGAAATCTACTCATTACCTGACTTATGTAACTGTAGCACCTCTGTACATCATCTTTACAATAAAATTTAAATAAAAATGAAAATGTATTTAGTCAACTAATATTAGGAGTAGATAAAATACTGAAATAAACAAGTTAAACAATTGAGTTGATGTTGAGACCATATCTTTAAAGGATATGAACTATGGCAGACTAAATTGCAACTAGTTGACTTCTTAGATTTGCAAAAATTTGCTTTAGTGCTACACAAACTAGACAAAGGAAGTGGCTAAAGGAAAGGCTATGTTAATTTATCCTGAAGATATAAAAAATAGAAAAGCAACACACAAGAGCATATGCTTCCATTTTATTTCTTTAAGAAAAAAGTGCAGTTTGTTAGAATCAATAAAGGAGTCAGAGTGAACAGTTTAAGACTAAGAGATAAACAAAGGAGGAGGCAACAATGCTTGATACAAAATGTACTCATTACTTTGCTCATGTAATTGTAACCCCTCTGTACAGTATTTTCACAATGAAAATGTAAACAAAGACTAAGATTCTTCATCTGGCATAAATTAGAAAGGCAACTATCACAAAGTGCTGAGAATAGATTTAATTGTGGTCTTCATTCTGAATAGTACTTTTGATTATTCTATGGAAACTTGATTGAAGCATGATGTGATTAGTTAGGAGGAAACACAAATCTTGACTGGATTGTTGAGTCAAACCTGAACAGAAATAGAGCAGAACAGATGCTCTTTAAATCTTATTTACAAAACCACTTATACTCTGCGTTGGTACATAGTATGCATAGAGTAGTGAATATATCCCACTGTTCAAACAAGTATCTCTGACAGCATAGAAATATTAAGTGTTCAATATTTGAATACATTTCAAGTATGCAGCTTCTGTAATTTAAATTACATTCAGTAACATATATTGTTATAGTATTTAGATATACAAAGCAGAAGAAAAAGAACAAAGGTTTTTACAAAACGATCAGATACAAAGCCAGGTATGTTGGCTCTTGCCTGATTTCAAATACGTGGAAGACAGAAACAAGAGGGTTACTCTTTGAAGCTAGCCTGGGCAAAAACTTTAGAGAAAACTTCTCATAGAACAAGCCAGGTAGGTTGGCACACATAATTGTCAATCTGCTATGTTGGAGGCAAAATACTTTTCCTAATAAAAAATAATACTCACTTGGAAATTTCCATGTGAATTATTGCACAAAATCCTGAGTGTTTCTCTAATACTCATAAAATAATGAAATCAATGTGCACATAGTCATTGATAGCACATAGAAATTTTAGAGAGACACATTATTTCTGATTCAGAATATTTGGTCTGTATACCATAATTAGAAGGATATTTACAGGAACTTGTACTCTATCCTTGGAATGTTTTTGTAAAATTGAAAATATATTTAAATTAAGAGTCCATGTGGGATTATGACGTTATCTAGTGAATGAAATTATCTTACCTCATGACAGAGGTCAGTAATTTGGAAAAGAAAATGACAACAGGAAGAGAGTTAGCTTCCTAATTGTGTAATATGAAAATAACTTTGTTTGCTACAATTAGAACCAAACAGAATGCAGGGTATATTTTCGGTAGCTGTTACCCTAAACTTGTTATTGTTGTGTAATGACCTTTCTAGAAAGAAGAAAAAGTCGACTTTTCTAAAAATAACTGTATACTTAAATATTTACGGATTTTTTTTTTGGTATAGAAATTAGAAATACATCCCTTTCTCTGTTCCTCTTCCTTGTTGTGGTGCTACTAGTATTTGAACTCAGGTGTCAGGGCCTTATATTGGCCAATCTAGCATAACACACTAAACAGGAGCTGTAGCTTAGTTTTTTTTAACTGGTTATTTGTAGGGCACAGGCTTGCTTCCCAGTCAGATGCTACTTTAGTTTTCTCCCACTTGGTGGGATTACAGGGACTCAGCATTGCATCTTGCTTTCCTCTATGGAGACAGAGTCTTAGGAACTTTTTTGCCCTTGCTGGCCTTAACCTTAGATCTTCCTATTCATAAAAACCCCAGTAGTTGAGATTATAGGCATTAGGCAGTGGGACCTGTTATTTTCTGTATTTTTTCAATGTGCAGAATGGAGGTAAATTTACTCAACACTATTGGGAGATTGACTATGAAGTACAAAATGTTAGACTCAGGCTGGGCCCAGTTGCTTATGTCTGTAATCATAATTAGGTTGGAGGCAGAAATCAGAAGACTCATGTTTGAGGACAGCCTATGAAAACATTCAAGAGATCTTCATGTCAACCAAGAATTTTTTTTTTTGTCGGATGTGGGGTCTGAACTCTGGGCCTGGGCGCTGACCCTCAGCTCTTCACCACAAGGGTAGTGCTCTACCACTTGAGCCACAGTGCCACTTCTGGCTTTTTCTGCTTATGTGGTGCTGAGGAATCAAATCTAGGACCTCATGCATGCAAGGCAAGTGCTCTACCACTGAACAAACTTCCCAGCCCATAAAGTATACGTTTTTTAGTTAAATCTGTCTCTGTAAGCACTAAGAATCAATTTTTTTATGTCCTGGGGCCCAAATCAGAACCTAAGAACTCTCTCTGAACATTTTTGCTCAAGGCTAGCACTCTATCACTGGAGTCAAAGCTCCACTTCTGGATTTTAGTGGTTAATTGGACTTGTCTGCCCAGACTGTCTTCTAATCACAACCCTCAGATTTCAGCCTCCTGAGTAGGTAGGATTACAGGCATGAGAAAGCAGTATAGCTAAACTATTTTCTATTTGCAAAATCTTGAATAAACATCTAAATCTCAATGGTTATTACAAGTAACAAACAGGGGTCACTAAGTAACCAAGAGTGGTTAGCATAGGTTTGTAAACTATAATTAGGTTAAAACACCATAATGTAAGTACTGTGACAATCATTTTGTGCCTGACCAATCTCAGAAGTATGGGAATGGAATAGAACAGGTTGAAGCAGATTTCTGCACTGTCCACATAAAGGGAAACTTGTGTTTCTAGTATAGGCTCATACTCTGGAAGAAGAATAGTTTATTTTAGAAGATTGTTGAACCAGAATGTATTTAATCTTTAAGTCAAACAGATACTTTATTATCCATACCACACGATGACCTTTGGAATGTCAGGGCATTTATTTATAGGGGAGACATGCATCATGGACCATAGGAAACTGTACTTGGTATTGAAGGGTAAAACTCTATAAGCAGTATTTAAGGATTTTTTTCTGTCTTTCTTCCTGCCTTTCCTCATTCAGTTCCCACATGTGAATGCATACAAGTGATCAATAGAACCTCTTTGGTTCTGGAATTAGTCATTGACAAGCTGTTTTCCTGTCCTTCATGAGCTTCTTGGATAACTAATGACATAGACAATGTGAAAGGGACTGTGAGGATAGAAATCCCAGAGTGGCTGACGTACAGGGACTTAGAACAGTTCATCATAGATCTTGACATGTGAGGTACATTCAAATTTATGGAGCTAGAAGACATGATACAGCCATTATGTGCAGGGTCAGAAGAGAAGTAGGCTGAGACCAGATCTTATAGGTAACTAAAATATCAGACTAATGGAAAAGCCTATGAAAATCTCTCAGCATAGCCACTATATGTAGTGTCAGAAAAGAAGTAGGTTGAAAATCTGCTTTTGGATTCTGAATTTTAACAATATTTTCTATCTGAGTAATCACATAATAGGTTACTAAGTGTATTCTATGTATTTGAAGATGGTGATATAAATAATCTTATGGTTAAATTTTGTGTCAAATATTTAGTAAAAACGTAACTAGGTGAATCTTCTATACTGTGTTAGAGGTGCCGCACTGAATATCATGATAAATCTCTGACTGATATCTAATGCTATGTACATTGGACCATATAAGAGGATGCTAAGTGAAATGAATTCAAAGACATGGATAAAAGAGGTTTTCTGTTGTTGTTGTTCTCAATGTACTACTTGATTTCTTTCTTTCTTTTGTGCTTTTCCCCTATGGTTTATCCCTTGTTGTCATTGTATTTGATTTTGGTTCATATATATATATATATGTTTATCTGAACTAGGGAAGGGAAGGGGAACAACAAAATGGTGAGACAAATGATAAGGAGGAACCTATGTAACAGCGATACTCACAAGACAATATGTTGGAAATGATCTGTACAACTTGGGGGTGATGGGGGAGGGATAGAGGAAGAAAAATGATTGAGGGTAACAAGTTAGACAAGAAATGTAATCACTACGTTACTTATGTAACTGCAACCCCTATGTACATCGCCTTAACAATAAAATTAAAATAAAGTGAATGTGTATAGGAGCATTATATGATGTATCTCACAAAATAATGGACCCTTACTAAAAAATTAATTTGCTTGTTTTGGGTGTCTAGAGAGTTGTGTTCTTAAGTCCTGGATTGACATAATTACCATAGACATTCTTATAGAACATAGGAATGTACCAAATGTAATTTCTAGTGTCCTTAGGAGACTAAACTCTTAGGAGTGCTTTTGGATCCTGAATTTTAACAATATTTTCTATTTGAGTAAGCACATAATAAGATACTAAATGTATTCTATGTATTTGAAACTGGTGTTATAAATAATCTTATGGTTAAATTTTGTGTCAAATATTTAGTACAAATGTAATTAGGTTACTCTTCTATACTGTTAGAGGTGCCATACTGAAAATCATGATAAATCTCTGACTGATATACAATGCTATGTAAGTATTTTATTAAGGAAAATAAAGAATTCAAATTTGATTTAGTCATTATTATTATTTTCTTCTATTTATAAGCATTATAGACAGGAATCACTTCTTATATGCAAAAACAGCTTGTTTTCTACAATATGCTCAATAGTAAAAATATGTTCACTAGTAAAAACATTTATTTGGTTGAATAAGATCAAAACATGTCCAACTTTAAAAATTAGATCTTTGTTAGTCAAGATCAAGTGATTTACTTTCTCCCTTCATTCCTTCTTCTCTCCTCATTTATTTTTCAACTCATTAATTTCTCTATTATTTAATTTGGCTAATGTAGTTAAGCAGCCGGGTAATAGATCTATGACATTTATGGCCAAGTGAACAATCATTTAACCAAGCAACAATATCCTTCCAGATAAGAAAATTTGCTTGTTGTACACAGTGAGACTCCGTAATTGAACTGAATTTATTTATGTCTTGGGTGGAAAAACAGGGCGCACCCTTTCACTCAATTTCTGCTTCAGAAAGTTATGAAATGCAGAGATAATTCATCACAGTAGAAAAAAGAAGAGATGGTAGAGGAAAAAACAAAGGAGGGAAATGTACTCATTACCTTACTCATGTAACTGTAATCCTCTGTACAGTAGCTTTACAATAAAATATGTATTTAATAAAAAAGAAAAAAGAAATGGTAAATACAGAAGGAGACTTTTGTTTTGGTTATAATCTAACTCTGTAGCATAAAATTGTATGGATAAAGTCCTGGATTAAAAAAAGTGAACTACAACAAGAAGTAAGATAATATCCTAGGTTAAAAAGTAAATGAAATAAAATAAGAAATAATTTGATAACACAAAGTATGTGTAAATATTAAGAGCATAGATTCTCTAAGGCCTTAATACCACTTTTCCTTTCATTCCAAAATACAAATTAATGGGGATACACTTTTCTGAGGGTCTCCATGTCAACTCAATATAGAAACTTGATTTACAGAGCGTTGTATATTGTATTGCATAGATTCCTCTTTCTGTCACCTAGCTTATTATATCCACTTCTTTCCTGCTGGCTGTGCTGCCCTTTTTGGAGTTTCCTCAAATGAAGCAAATACATTTCTTCAACCACCAACTTGCTCTGCCCATTTCTTCTGCTTGGCAAATTTTTCTCCATGTTCACATACACGCAAAGTTATGTATTTTCTAAAGTGTTAATCTAGCAGAGAAGCTTTTTTTTTTGTTTTTGGTGATCTTAAAGTAATTTCTATACCCTTGTCCTATTATTTATTTATTTATTTATTTATTTATTTATTTATTTATTTATTTATTTATTTGTCAGTCATGGTCTGAACTCTGGGCCTGGGCACTGTCCCTCAGCTCTTCAGCTCAAGGCTAGTGCTCTACCTTGAACCGCAGCACCACTTCCAGCTTTGAACTGAACTTAGGGCCTCATGCATGCAAGGCAAGCACTCTACCACTGAGCCACCTCCCCAGCCCCTATCTTTTATTTATTAAATATACTTAGTACTTTCTACAAAACACATTATTTGTGTCCTTCCTCTCTATATCTTAACTACAATATAAATTCCTCAAAAAATGGATTGATCTCTTCTATTTGTTATAATGTTTGCAGCATCTTGAATGGTGTAGAGTGGCTAGTATCACTCAAAAAATAGTTGGCACGTTCAAGAGTATGGTAGAGAGTTGGTGTTTCTTGTGCCTCCTATAGCAAAGAAGCTATGCAAGTGCCATCTCAGAAATGTGAGGTACTGAGTTCCTGGGGAGGCCATTGGAGGTGAAGGATAACGTTGAATTGCCAGTCCACAACACCAGATTTTATTTTTGTGTTAGTATTGGGGTTGACTTTTGGCCTGGGTGCTGTCCCTTAGCTTTTCTACTCAAGGATGGCCCTACTTCCCTTCTTTCATTGTCCATTGTTCTCACCAACATCATTTTGTTGGGCATCATGTAGTAAAGGAAAAGAGAGATTTTAGGAATTTCCTTGAGTCAACAGTGATGAATACTACTTGTATACTTTAAATTTAAATAAGATTACGGTACCACTCCCCTAAGTCCTAGGGTAGGAGAGGAAATAATGTCATTTTATAAAGAAACTTAAGTCACCTTACTTTTAACTACAAACTTGGACCCAGGTAGTATATTTCCACATCATCTACCAATAAACGATAATTGATAGCTTGAGAAACGAGACACTCAAAAGAAATGGGAAAGTACAATTGATAGCATTGTTTTCAGTAACCTTTGAGTAGAAAAGAGACTTAACTTTTATCTGTTACAGGCCCTGCCTGATGGGTGTGTTGGGAACCAAAAAGTCCTTGGAATATCAACAAACAAGAGGCTCCTGGTTTTTTGTTTTGTTTTGTTTTTGTTTTTTAATTGTGAAAATACCTTTCAGAGAGGTTACAATTACGTGGGCAAGGTAATGAATACATTTCTAAACGAACATTATTGCCCCTCCTTTGTTTCCCCTTCCCATCCCTTGCCACCTCCGGCTCCCTTGCCCCCGGAGCCATGCCCCAGCCAAACTTGTAAAGTTCGTTTTTCGACATAACATCTTGTATATCTCATTGTTGCAATGGGTCTACCTGTATCCTTATTTAAACAACTTGTTTTTTCCCTTCCCCTCTACAAATTATACCAACATCAAATACAGTGAAAACAGGGGTTATACTGTGCTGGAAGGACATACAAAGCAACAAAGAAATATCTTATATAAATATGTTAGAAACAATCCCAAGAAAGAAAAACCATTTGAGTCCTTATCTTGGGGTTCATTTTGCCTAACATCAACTTATCTGACTGTTTCTGCTTATCTCAGACATAAACTAGTTATTGAAAATAAGGGAAACCATGGGACCTATGTTTCTTTGGACCTGCCTTACTTCACTTAATATAATTTTTTCCAAGCCTTTCCATTTCCTAACAAATGGGGCAATGTCATTCTTTCTGATGGAGGCATAGAATTCCATTGTGTACATATACCACATTTCCTTTTCTTTTTTTTTAATTTAATTTAATTTTATTTGTGACCATACTGTACAGAGGAGTTACAATTACATGGGCAGGATAATGCGTACATTTCTTATCAAGCATTGCAGCCTCCTCCTTTGTTTACCCTTCACATCCCTTCCCAGCCGCCCCCCTCCCCCCCATCCCAATCCTATTCCTTCCACCCCCCCCCCCACACCGACGTTGTAAAGCTCGTTTTGGACATGACAACTTGTACTTCTCATTGTTGCAACAGGTCCACCTGTATCCTTAGACAACTGGTTTTTCCCCATCTCCTCCACAAGTTATACTGACATCAAATACAGTGAAAGCAGGGGTTATACTGTGGGGGAGGGTATACCACATTTTCTTGATCCATTCATCCACTGAAGGGCATCTGGGTTGGTCCCATGTCTTAGCTATGGTAAATAATTCTGCAATAAATATGGTTGTACTGGTAGCTTTAGTATGGTATTGTTGTGATCATTTGGGTAAATGCCCAAAAGTGGGATTACTGGGTCATAGGGGAGCTCTATGTGGAGTCTATTGAGGAACATCCATACTACTTTCCAAATTGGTTGAACAAGTTTACCCTCCCACCAACAATGCAGTAGGGTTCCCTTCTGTCCAAATCCCCTCCAGCATCTGTTGTGATTAGAGTTCTGGATCTAGCCATTCTAACTGTGGTGAGGTGGTATCTCAATGTTGTTTTGATTTGCATTTCTTTTATGACTAGGGAGGTTGAACATTTCTTCATGTGTCTATTGGCCATCCTTCTTTCCTCTTCAGAGAAGTTTCTCTTTAAGTCTTTAGCCACTTATTTATTGGGCAGTTGTTTCTTTGAGGATTTGTTGTTGGGGAATTTCATTTTTTGAGTTCCAAGTATATTTTAGATATGAGACCCTTGTCTATTGCATGGCTAGTGAAGATCTTCTCCCAATCTGTGGGCTTTCTATTGATCTTGCTAGCTATGTCCTTTGCCATGCAGAAGCTCTGCAATTTCTCATGCAATCCCATTAGTCCAAACTTTCTTTGATTGTTGTGTTTCTGGGTCTCTTTTAAGAAAATTTCGACCTGTGCCAAGGAGACCTAGGGTTTCTCCTATTCCATCCTGTAATGTTTTCAGAGTGTCTCCTTTGACTCTGAGGTATTTGATCCATTTGGAGTTGATTCTGGTGCAGGGTGATATAGAATGATCTAGTGTTAGTTTTCTACAAGTGATTAACCAATTTTGCCAGCACCATTTACTGAAGAGGCTGTCTTTCTTTCATTCTATTTTTTTAGCTCCCTTATTGAAGATTAGATAGGATAGGTCTGTAGGTCATTTCTGGGTTTTCAATTGTATTCCATTGGTCACTAGGTCTGTTCTTGTGCCAGTACCAAGCTGTTGTGATTACTATGGTTTTGTAGTAGAGTTTGAAATTTGGTATTGATATTCCTCCAGCACTGTTCTTTCTGTTGAGGATCGTTTTTGCTATTCGGGGTCTTTTATTGTTCCATATGAATTTTTGTATTGCCTCTTCTATTTCCTTGAAGAATGAGGTTGGAATTTTTATAGGTATTGCATTGAATTTGTAGATAGCCTTGGGAAGTATTACCATTTTCATTATGTTGATCCTTCCACTTCAGGAACATGGAGGTTTTTCCATTTTCTAAGTTCTGTTTTGATTTCCTTTTTCAGGTTTTTAAAGTTTTCATCATAAAGGTCCTTCACTTCTTTGGTTAAGTTAATTCCTAGGTATTTTATTTTTTGTGGGGCTATTATGAATGGAATTGCTTTCCTGATTTCAGCCACACTTTTCTCATTGTTGGCATACAGAAAATCCATTGATTTTTGAGGGCTAATTTTATACCCTGCTACTTTTCTAAAGTTTTGAATCAGCTTGAGTAATTTGGGAGTGGATTCCATGGGATTTTTTAAATACAAGATCATGTCATCTGCAAAGAGGGAGAGTTTTACTTCTTCTTTCCCTATTTGGATCCCTTTTGTGTTTGCAGCTTGTCTTACTGCTGTAGTTAGGCATTCTAATACTAAATTGAAGAAAAGTGGAGAGAGTGGACATCCTTGTCTCATTCTTGAGTTAAGAAGAAATGGCTTTAGTTTTTCACAATTAACTATTATGTTGGCTGTAGATTTATCATATATAGACTGTATTATATTGAGGAATGTTCCCTGGATTCCTAATTTTTCCATAACCTTCATCATAAAGGGGTGTTGAAGCTTGTGAAATGCTTTTTCTGCATCTATTGAGATCCTTATATATCACCCTGCACCAGAATCAATTCCAAATGGATCAAATACCTCGAGTCAAAGCAGACACTCTGAAAACTTTACAGGATGGAATAGGAGAAACCCTAGGTTTCCTTGGCACAGGCCGAAGATTTCTTCAAAAAGACCCAAAAACACAACAAATCAAAGAAAGGTTGGACTAATGGGATTGCATGAAATTGCAGAGCTTCTGCATGGCAAAGGACATAGCTAGCAATGTCAATAGAAGGCCCACAGATTGGGAGAAGATCTTCACTAGCCATGAAATGGACAAGGGTCTCATATCTAAAATACACCTGGAACTCAAAAAATTAAACCCCCTAACAACAAATCCTTAAAGGAACAACTGCCCAATAAATAAGTGGGCTAAAGACTTAAAGAGAGGAAGTGGCACTGTGGCTCAAGCAGTAGGGCGCTTGCCTTAAGGTGAAAAGCTGAGGGAAAGTGCCCAAGCCCAGAGTTCAAGCACCATGACCAACAAAAAAAAAAAGAAAAGAAAAAATAGAAAAAGACTTAAAAAGAAACTTCTCTGGGAGGAAAGAAGGATGGCCAATAGACACATGAAGAAATGTTCAACTCCCTAGTCATAAAAGAAATGCAAATCAAAACAACATTGAGATACCACCTCACCCCAGTTAGAATGGCTAGATCCAGAACTCTAATCACAACAGATGCTGGAGGGGATTTGGACTGAAGGGAACCCTACTGCATTGTTGGTGGGAGGGTAAACTTATTCAACCAATTTGGAAAGTAGTCAAAAGACTCCACATAAAGCTCCCTTATGACCAGCAATACCACTTTTGGGCATTTACCAAAAGATCACAAACAAGACAATACTAAAGCTACCAGCACAACCATGTTATTGCAGCATTATTTACCATAGCTAAAATATGGCACCAAGCCAGATGCCCCTCAGTAGATGAATGGATCAAGAAAATGTGGTATATGTACACAATGGAATTCTATGCCACCATCAGAAAGAATGACATTGCCCCATTTGTTAGGAAATGGAAAGACTTGGAAAAAATTATATTAAGTGAAGTAAGGCAGGTCCAAAGAAACATAGGTCCCATGGTTTCCCTTATTTGCAATAACCAGTATATGTCTGAGACATGCAGAAATGGTCAGATAAGTTGATGTTAGGCGAAATGAAACCAAAGATAAGGATTCAAATATTTTTTTCTTTCTTGCAATTGTTTCTAACATATTTATAAGTATTTCTTTGTTGTTTTGTATGTCCTTCCAGCATAGTATAACCCCTGTTTTCACTGTATTGATATTGGTATAATTTGTAGAGGGGAAGGGAAAAAACAAGTTGTTTAAACAGAGATACTTGTGGACCCATTGCAACAATGAGATGTACAAGATGTTATGTTGAAAAATGAACTTTCCAACTTTGGAGCATGGGTGGGAGGGTATGTGAGGATGGGGGCGGGGATGGGAAGGGGAAACAAAGGAGGAGGCAACAATGCTTGATAAGAATTGTTCTCAATACCTTTCCCATGTAATTGTAACCCTTCTGTACGGTATTCCACAATAAAAAAAAATAGAAAATGAAAAGAGAGTGTTGTATGGACAATACACATTGCTTTTGTGTTCATTTTCTTAGAAATCATATTTTTTTTTGCCTGGGGCCTTAGCAATGGATCTAAAATACAATGGCATATTGGGTAGCCAAGGCATTTCACAGTTTGCTTATGACAGTGGAGTCATTTCATCATTTCTTTTCCTTGCTTCCTCCTGGCTCAGTGTGAACACAATCTTGGAATCAGTATCATATGGACACTTCTAATACTCACTAGATATTGACTTGTGTTTTCCAAGTAACATAAGATACATGTGACAATTAAGAATGTCCTGCCTCCCTCCATAGAGCGTTCTATGAATTCATGGTATGTCATGAAGAATAATTAATTAGGCCTGTTTTCATATTTTTATCACAAGGAAGCATCTATCTGTCATAGGCAGTGAATAGAAGATGATTATGAGCATAAGTAGTGTCAAATATATTTGAATATTTTTATGAATATTAGTCACTAAATAGACAAAAAAACAAGTCCCCTGCTATTGTAAATACTGACATGTATAGCCAATATATAATATATTTTATATACATAATGTACCTACTATCAATATAATATATAATCAATAATAGAAAATATTAAATAAATGTTGAAATAAAATATGTATTAATATAATATATTATATAAATATTATGTGATTAATAGTGATATATACATCTGTATGTATATATTTGAGCCACAGCTCCAGTTATTTCTTTTGGTGTTAAATTGGAGATAAGAGTCTCATGGTTTTCTAGCCTAGGTTGAACTTGAACCACAATTAGCCTCCTCAGTAGCTAGGATTATAGGAGTCAGCCACTGACTCCTAACTACCATATTCTACATTTAAGTGAAAAATACTGCCTCATAACCCAATTCATGTTCCCTAGAAGGACTTTGTTCTTTGTCTTCATTTTCTGACCTCTTTCTCTGTCTCTTTTCATCTTTATCTTTCCTCTTCTCCATACCTCTTGGTTAAGATTTACTACTTGATTCAGTTGTAGTTATCTGTTTCCATGTTCAAGGATCTTGTCATCTTTTTCCTATAGCCTAGACTTGTCTTTTTTTACTGGTCAACCTCTTTATCTGCTGTCAGGACCAATTTGCTTAGTTCTATGGATATTTTATTTGCTAACTATTACTTGAAAGGAAGTGGTTATTCTCCTTCATACCTATTACTGTTTTATTAAAACATTAATTTCATAACAAATAGATTTATATACAAAGGCTTTATATTATATTTTACCAATTGAAGCAAAAATACTCCTTAGATACTTGGGTTTTACCGCAGTATGTCAGGAAGGTTAAAGATTAGTTGTAATCAGCAGGATCATGCACTGTCAAATAGTTATGAGCTAAAATGATATCTTTGCCATCACCAATATGAATGTAAGAAATTACTTAACTTTTTGGTGTCTTGGTTTCATCTATGTAAATAATGAAAGAACACCCTCATGTTGTGTTTTGGAAAAATAGACAAGATAATGTCTATAAAGCTTAGTACCTAGTATTAGGTTAATGAAAAAATATCTATCATCATTATTATAAGAGAAATAAAGTGATAATATCAGGAAAATAAATCTTCACAATATTTTACAAAATTATAATGACTGTTTATCAAGAATTTTGTCCATACTAGCCATTCAGATACTTTCTATGATTTATTCCAGAAAGTTTATTCCCATTTTATCCAAAATATTGACTTGACCTTAAAGATTTATTTTGCTCAGATCTAATAGCTATATGATAGCTGACCACTTTTGCTCACATGACAAGAATCTCATCATAGACTTGGTGCTTCATCAGATTCTCTATCATAGCTGAAAGCATTAGTTAATCAGGTCAACACAAAATGGTGGCCATTGGGAAGCTTTGTGAATGTCAGTATTCACACCAACTTGTCTTACTACAGAAACTCAAGGACTAAAGAGACCGAATTGTGCTGTGAGTTGGGGAGTGGGTCACAGAGTTACTGTCTTCCAGTTATTGTTCCAAGTTATTGCATTTCCTGGACAAGTTTCCTCTTCCAAGATGTGAATTGTTGCCTTACTATAATACTTCTCAGAATTTCTGGGGACAGATAATGGACAGAAATTGTTTTCTTATTATGTGGTCTTCTTAGAATTGAAGAACACTTCTGCATTTTTTTAAACCACAAAATTAGCATGTCATTAAATACAATATATAAACAGGCACCAAGGAATACAAACCATCATCTACCTAGCTTCACCTTGTTCTCCTCTTGGGAAGAAAGGTAAGAATCTCAGATATAAATTCAATACAAAACTGTCTTATTTTTTTTATTGCAAACTAAGTCAGGTTGTAGAAAGAAAATACTTGCTTAAAATGTAGAAATTATTTCAGAACTGTTGAAACTATTTTCAGTAGTTAGCTTATATTAAGTAGGGATTAATAATTGATTTCTTATGTAACCCTTACAAAGTAGGACATTTAGTGAGAAAATCTAGGAATGCATAGAGAAGTTGGAAACAAAACCAAAACAAACCAAAGGAAACAGATAATTTGAAAGAACAATAGTTTATAGTATATTAGTCAATAACAAAGGTCTGGCTTAAAATGAGTGTAAAAGTGAAAAGGATAAGATGCAGAAACTGCATTTGAAAGTCCTTAATAGTATTTTTTTCTTTTTTATTAACCCTGACAATAACATTATTTGGAACCTTGTGATCTTAGACAAACTGAAGTTAGTAAGTTATTATATAACAACCATCAAGGAAGTAAAAATATTTATTTTTACTAACAGTAGTTTCCTTTTTGTATTTATATATATTATTGTAAAGATACTGTACAGAGGGCTTACAGTTACATGAGCAAGGTAATGAGTACATTTCTTACTGAGAATTGTTACCCCCTCCTCTGTTTTTCCCCTACCATCCCTTCCCTCCCCACCTCCCTAACTCCTCCCCACCCCCAAAGTTGTAAAGTTTGTTTTCAACATAGTGTCTTGTACATCTTATTGTTATAATGGGTCAAACTGTATCCTTATTTCAGCATTTTGTTATTTTCTTTCCTCTGCCCAGATTAGAAAAATGCATAAACAAGATGCAGGACACTGGAATCAAATACAGTATAAACAGGGGTTATACCATGGGGGGAGAACATACAAAAGAAACAAAAAAAATTACATAGTACATTATAAATACATTAAAAACAACAGCAAGAAAGATAAAACCTCCAACCTTTCTTTGATTTGTTGTGTTTCCAGATCTTTATTAAGAAAATTTTGGTCTGTGGACTTTGGTCAACTTCTACTAATATATTTTTGTCTTAAATTCAGCCATCTTTATTTTATCTTTGTTCTCTATTAAAGAAAAAGTAACCTTACCTAAGAAAACGTATCTGCTCCCTGACTTATGTAACTGTAACCCTTCTGTACTTCACCTGTACAATAAAATTTAAATATAAAAAAGAAAATATATCAGCTGCACTAACCTATTCTCTTTCCTTCCTTTCCCTATTTGCTAGGACTGAACAGCCATGAAGGTCTTTCTCCTTGCGTGCCTTGTGGCACTTGCTCTTGCCAGAGAGGTAAGTTAAGAAAAAAAATTCAGGGAGGTGAAGGGTAAACAAAGGAGGAGGCTGCAATGCTTGGTAAGAAATGTATGCATTATCCTGCCAATGTAATTGTAACCCCTCTGTACAGTATGTTCTCAAATAAAATAAAATAAAATTAAAAAAAAGAAAAAAAATTCATACAAAAGTAAGATACAGAGGACAATATCTGACTACTTGTAGAGAATAACATAACTAGTATGTTTATTATTGTCCAAGTAATATGTAATTGCAGCAGGAGTTTCTTTTTGTGTTGTTATTGTTTCCTTCCTTCCTTCCTTCCTTCCTTTCTTCCTAAATTCCTACCTTCTTCCTTTTCTCTTTTTCACTTTCTTCCTTTGTTTTTCTTTCTTTTTTGTTTTTGTATTCAATGAAAATCATTCACCCACTGTCTGAACAGTACCTTGTAGGATGGCAAAGCTGGGACAGGTGTTATGTATATCAGTGTGCCACCAGTCATAAATGAGAACAAACAAGTCAATAAGTAACAATACAAAAGAAACAGAAAAAGAGCAAATTGTCAGTTGTTTAAATAGAATTACGTGTTCATGCAACTTACAAAATGCATCATATTGCAGTGGAAAAACTAGATATGTCTCTTAAAACAGTGGGCAAAATGTTATTTATGACTATGCAAAGATCCAAAGGAGGTAGAAAGCAACAGTTTTAATAATGAGTTGTCTATGGAAATAAAATGGCTGTTCATTTTTTTTCTTTACAGAAGGAAGAACTCGTTGTCTTCAGTGAGGTAAGGTTTGTTTGATTTGTGTGTTATGTGCATGTGTGCACATGTGTTGTGTGAAAAATTTTTCAGCCACAAAATAATAACACTATCTAATAATCAGCAAGACTTAACTGCCTTAAATTTTGTTTTACAGTCTTCAGAAAGCAATTCAAACAGTCAGGTAAGATAATACTCTATGCATTACATTATTATTATTATTATTATTATTATTATTATTATTATTATTATTATTATTATTTGGGTCCAGTCGTGGGGCCTGAACTCTGGGCCTGGGTGCTGTCCCTCAGCTCTTCAGCTCAAGGCTAGCACTCTACCACTTGAGCCACAGTGCCACTTCTGGCTTTTTTCTTTTTGCTTATGTGGGGCTGAGGAATTGAACCCAGGGCCTCAGGCATGCAAGGCAAGCGCTCTACCACTGAGCCACCTTCCCAGCCCTTATGCGTTGCATTATGTTATAGTAGTTAGGGCTAACACAGCTAAGTTCTAGCCTTATATGTTTTGTTGTAAATTTCTTTCACTAAAATTTTAGTGTTCTAGAACTTGGCAAGTTGGTTTCCTACTGGAAATGGTGTTCCTTTGCTTCACTCTCTCCTCTCTTTGACATGAAACCATCAGTTCTATTTTCTGCATCAAGTATATCTTTCTCTGACCTCCTTTACTTTTAACATTTACTGAACATTTGCAGACCTAACATAGGCTAGGAGATGTGGTATAATGTCAGTGATAGAGAGCAAAGAGCTTGCACTGTAGTACTATGCTGACAGAAGATAGAATATATTTTGTCACATTGGCAAATAAGAACCAATGAAACGTAGTGTTGTACTAAATCAACTTGAGAGAGTTGTGGATATTTATCTTTGTACCATGATTCAGCAAAGGATATAACAATATACTCTCACCTCATAAAAGCTACATGATCCTTGGAGGAACTACTTATTTCTTACAGTGTACTTGAAGGCTTGCATATTAAGAAGCACACTAAAAATGATTCCTATAATGCCATTAGATCATATTTTCAGTTATTTCTCTAAGTTGTGAGCAGAAAAAGGAGCATGGCTATAGAGAGAAAGTAATATCATTCAAATGTTTTTTTTTTCTGTACTCTGCTTACTAGATTTTTTTCATGTCATGACTCTTAATCTTTCTGCCACTTAACAGGATTAGACAAAGTAGTTAACTCTAAGTTGCAGCAACTTACCTAGGCTATTAAGGGAAGATTTTCACATTATCATTTTAAATACCTTAATTTTCTAATAATATTGAAAATTAAAACTAAATCTAATTTTTATTTTTCTCAAGGAATTTATTGGCGATATCAACAAGGTAAAACATGTTTAACTATGTATATTTTCAAACTTTTCCATGTTTGATCTTTTAATAGATGCTAACATATTTATGTATAATTTGTTTTATTTTTGTAGAAACTTGAGAAAGTCAAGCAGGTGGAGCAACAGCAAAGAGAGGTGATTTGTTCATGATGAGTATATTTCTAAAGTTATTGTGAAGTAAAGTGGTAAATAAAAATATCTGTAAAAAATCAATCTAGAAATAGTACCTAAAAAGGTATGTCTCTCAAAATCCAGTGTAATTAAACATTGGTGATACCAATATACATACATACCAATATAAATACATATATATTTTAATGTGTTCTTAAAAGCAGTGTTAATTACTAGAATGGAGTTTAAATTTCTAATGCAATTATTAATGACATACCTACTTTAAGTAAGTGAATATTAGTAAAAACACTTCCACACTGAGAAATATGCTCTTCTTAATTTCAAGATAAGTTTGACATGGGAGGAGAATAGAGGCAATATGGCACATGTCCTAAATTGCTTATTTATCACATGTACAAACTTGAGTACATGTTATTGTATTTCTTCACATATAAACATATTCTTAAGACTGTGTGCCATACAATGTGGCTGCACTGGCATTTAGAAAATATTCAATGATTTTTGTATTCATGTTTTGAAAGGTTTATATTAATATTTATTGAATATATATTCCTAAAAGTTTTACCATTTTAAAGATGAGAAAAGTGAAGTACAGAACAATGAAATATACTCTTCTATGAGAATATTTCAGTTATTAAAGAGCAGGAACTTGTTTAAAATTCAAAGATTATTTTGAATGGCATAAAAATAAAAATGCATAATATTTATATCCTTATAGTTGTCTACACATAATATTTCAATTTCTTCTTTTCTCAATGTATTGTTTGGTGTCCATGTAAGTCAAATTAAAATGTAAAATTGATGCCTCTTCAAAGACTCCTGAAATCTGTTTTACCAAGTGAAGAAATGCTGGATGCTGGCCAAGGCTAAGGACACCCTGAATTTACTCACAAAATAAAAACTGATGTTTTATTTAAACACAAGAGAAAATAACCATACAGTCATCCCTTTATGTCTTTCAAAAATGTTTTTCTTAGCTGGGCACCTGTGGCTCATGCCTGTAATCCTAGCTACTAAGGAGGCTGAAAGCCAGCTTGGGCAGAAAAGTCTGTGAGACTCTGATCTCCAATAAATCACTAGAAAATTGAAAGTGGCGCTGTGGCTCAAGAGGTAGAGCGCTCACCTTGAGCTGAGGAGCACAGGGACAGCGCCCAGGCCCAGAGTTCAAGCCCCACGAACAACAACAACAGTTTATTTTTTGGTCTTAGTTTGAAAAGCCAATCCTTGTTATATACAAGTACAGCTCAGGAGAAAACATTCTAAAACTTTCCTGAACATTAATTTCAGTTTGAACTGTGGATTCACCTGTGAAATAAGTTAAAGTATAATTGGTAAACAAATATTTTATTCATTGTTCTTTACATAACCTGTCATACTCTTTGTTTTTCTTGGCTCTATCATTTTACTTGGGTACTTCTATGAAACCATTGTATCTTGGTGTAATAATTTCCTCAGCAAGATGGAAATAATTTTTCACTCGACTGGAATTATCCAGGACTGATTGATTATATTATGAATGTCTATTATAGCTGAATCATGGACTGAAACATTCTTTTTCTTTTTTCAGGCTGAACTCCAGGATAAAATCCACTCTATTGTCCAGTCACAATTTCCAGCCTATCCCTTTACCAATCCCATCTCTTACACTGAACCACAAAACATTCTGCCTGTTGCTCAGCCTGCTATGGTGCCTCTTCCCGTGCCTGTCTCTGTCCATAAACTCATGGAAATCCTCAAAGCTAAGGCCACCGCTAACCCTCATAAGAGCAAACAGATGTTTCCCTCTAAATCTCAAACCATTAGCCCCAGTCTGACTGATGTCAGAACTCAGCATCTTTCTCAGCTTCAGCTCCAGTCCCTGTTGCAACAGGAACCCCAATCTCTCCTCCAACTCCAGTCCTTGTTGCAACAGGAACCCCAATCTCTCCTCCAACTCCAGTCCCTGTTGCAACAGGAACCCCAATCTCTCCTCCAACTCCAGTCCCTGATGCAACAGGAACCCCAATCTCTCCTCCAACTCCAGTCCCTGTTGCAACAGGACCCCCAATCTTTCGTTCAGACCCACGTGCCTCCTCTTCAGCTCCAAGAGCAACCTTTTCAGCCTGAAGTTCTCTCTCTTCTCCAGCAAGTGGCTACCTTGCCCCAGACAGATATGCCTGCCCTAGATGAACTGGTAAACCAATATATTCTCTTTGTGCTCGCCCACCAGTTCCCTGGAACTCAATTACCGGATTCACGTCAAAACCGAGTTATTGTAAGTCCAAATTTCCTTTCTTTACAGTTTCACTCATGAGCTGCGTATAAGGGGAGATAAGTAGGAGTTCTAAAATGTAAGAATAGAGTCATCATTCAAATCAGTGAGACTCAACATTAGACACACAATGACAACGCTGGGAGATCTTTCTCTTCAATTTCTGTGCCAAGGCCACAGAGATTTTGATGGAATTTTTCAGATTGTCTAAAGACAAGAAACAGTATTTTTTTATATTTAAGTATTTTTTATTGTGAAAATAGCGTACAGAGGAGCTACAATTACATGAGCAAGATAATGAGTACATTTCTTATCAAGCATTGTTGCCTCCTCCTTTGTTTCCCCTTCCCATTCCTTTCCCATCTCCCCCCACCCACGCTCCCTCTACCAAGGTCAAACTTGTAAAGTTCGTTTTTCGACATACCGTCTTGTACATCTCATTGTTGCAATGTGCCCACCTGTATCCCCTTTTAAATAATTTGTCTTTTCCCTTCCCCTGCACAAATTATACCAACATCAAATATAGTGAAAACAGGGGTTATACCGTGGGGGAGGGACATACAAAGCAAAAAGGAAATCTTCTCATAAATATGTTAGAAACAATCACAAGAAAGAAAAAAACAAACATTTGAATCCTTATCTTGGGGTTTATTTTCCCTAACATCAACTTATCTGACCTTTTTTGCTTGTCTGAGACATATACTAGTTATTGCAAATAAGGGAAACTATGGGACCTATTTTTGTTTTGGATCTGGTTTACTTCACTTAATATCATTTTTTTTCCAAGTCTTTCCATTTCCTAACAAATGGGGCAATGTCATTCTTTCTGATGGAGGCATAGAATTGCATTGTGTATATATACCACATTTTCTTGATCCATTCATCTACTGAGGGGCCTCTGGAGTGGGTTCCATATCTTAGCTATGGTAAATAATAGTTGTGTTGGTAGCTTTAGTATGGTCTTGCTTGTGATCATTTGGGTAAATGCCCAAAAGTGGGACTGCTGGGCCATAGGGGAGCTTTATGTGGAGTCTTTTAAGGAACCTCCATACTGCTTTCCATAGTGGTTTAACAAGTTTATACTCCCACCAACAATGCAGTAAGGTTCCCTTCTGTCCACATTCCCTCCAGCATCTGTCGTTTAATTAGAGTTCTTTATTCTAGCCATTCTAACTGAGGTGAGGTGGTATCTCAATATTGTTTTGATTTGCATTTCTTTTATGGCTAGGGAGGTTGAGCATTTCTTCATGTGTCTATTGGCCATCCTTCTTTCCTCTTCAGAGAAGTTTCTCTTTATGTCTTTAGCCCAATTATTTATTAGGCAGTTGCCAGAAACAGTATTGAAATAATTAAAAGATGATTGACTTAATTGGTCTCTAAGAATACTGATTTGCAGAGGATTAAGACTTACTAATACCAAAATTAAAACTGACAATTGTATTAGGTTTGGCATGAAGAAGACTTGCTATTTTCTGAAAGTATAAAGTTTTCTTTGTTCACATATATTCTTTACAGACCATAGTTCATATTTAGATTTTTAAATGTACATGAAAACAAAGCCTTGAGATGACTTTCATTATTTACAACAGTTTTTAGGCAATTATTCTTTCCAAGATGTGAATTATATATTTTTATTTATTTTGTATCTGTTTACTTTTCAGGTCTAAGAGGATTTCAAAATTAATGTTCTCTCCTCATTTTTGGTAAGATTTTTGGCATTAGGAGAATAAGTTGACTATTTATATAATTGATACATTTTTATATTTTATTCTCCTATACAGACCCATGGTAATCACTTATGAAGTAAAAAGTAACTAACTTATTAATTATCAGTTTTCCTCAAAGGTTGACTATTAATTATCAACCTGAAATTACTTATAATTTATATTCCAAAGAAATTTTAATTTACTTTATGTACAATTGGTATATTTAACTGGTTTAATTTCAAATGTTTATATTCTTATATCTAATTATCATTATTTTTAGGAAAAAATAGAAAACTGTTTTCTTTTACTTTTAGGTAAATATGTTTGAATTTTTGTTTCCGATCAAAGTATATGATGATTTCTAGTTTAGGTTTTATAAGTGACCTAATTATTTCAATTACAACTGTATTGTCATTTATGAGTCAATATTAATTACTTAGTCTAGATATGAGGAGAGAAAATGGCTTTGAGATTCAAAACTCAAAACCTTTCATAATCATAATAGAGTAGACATTTTACTACAACAATCTCAAGTAACCTCATGTTGGAACCGATATGAACTTTCCATGAAAAGCACAATAGAATGCATTTATAGCACAATTTATTTTTTTAATAATCACACATGAATTACAAATGGGGGGATCAGAACAGTTGTATCATAAACTGTCACTTACTCTCTGCTTATTTTTTGTTCCACAGAATTGACTGAGACTGGAAATGTGACATCTTTTCACCTTTGCATCATGTTGCCAAAATTTATATATTTCTGATTGAGTCTTCATGGAAAATGATTCTTTTATTTATTACATGTGCCACATGACATTCATTTAATTTGAATTTAATGCACAAATTCTAATTCAACTAACTTCATAGAATTTCAATATTGAGTTGGAAATATATATCAAAAATTGTGTAAAATAGTTTCTGAAATTAGGTTTAATGCTATTTCTTTGAGAATCTATTTTCTTTCCAGTCATTTCAATAAATTAATCCTTTAGGCATATTTAAGCTCTCTTGTCTTTATTGTCATTTTGCAAGCACTATTAGCTTCTAAAATGTTCATTTTAAATTATTATTGATGTTAAAAACAATCATGGAATGAATTCGGTGTAGTGAAACACATTTATAATTCCAAGTTGAGGCAGGAAGATCACAAGCAGGAATATTGGGGTATGTAGTGACAAACACAACAGAACAAAACAAAAAACAAAGGAAAAAGCATGAAAGAATATTTTGAAATTAAATAAAATGGTTTGAACTGATAATCAAGTCAAAAAGTAGAGGAAAAGATAGCATGATATATATCTTGTTTGTCCTATAAAATCTTGATTTCCCTGTGTGATTATTGCACCTCTGCCTTTCACTCTCAAAAGGATTCCAGCATTCAGTGATAAATTTTGTGGTTATCCTACAAAGAGTTTCAAATCTTAAATCTGTTTCTCAGTTCACATGGCAGCTCAGATGTGGATGGGACTCAATCTTACATAGCTTAAACTTCTATATTTGTGAATGACTAAATTTCTATATATGAATTATAGACCAGCCGAGTACCCAACACCATCAGCATGACCTGGGTCACATGGTCCTCAGTTTCTCTCTTAAATCATTAGGAACTTATCAGTTTTCCCTTTATCATCTTCAAAGTTTCAGATATCCTGGCTGATTTTTTTTCAGTTCTCTGGCTTTATGTAAATGCATAGGCTGAGGACTTTCAAATATACCTTCAATCTTATTTATTTTGTGAACTCCAAATTCATGTATTCACCTGCTTTTTGACCTATACCTATGTCTAATTAATTATATCACAGTTAGCCAGATCAAGACCAAGCACTGCTCTGCCTCCTAATCCAGCTCCCAACTTGATTCTTTCTCAATGCTCTCCTTTTCAAAACACAGCCAGAAATCTACTCTCTGTAAACTGACACTTAAGAAATACTGTTGATTCCTCTCTTGATGCTGAACTGGACAGTTTGCTCCATATTTATACCCTTCTAGAATGTACTCCTACTTGGAATTAGCATCGTTGTAAACATAATTAAGACAAAATCACAGTGAAGACTGGATTCAATAAAACTGCTACCTTTATAAGAAAAAAAGAAGAGACAAAGATAAACATACAGGGGAGATCTAGGATTAATTGAAATGTAAATTAGAGCCATGCATCTACAAGCGAAGAAATGGCCAATGTTGGGAACACCAGATGTTAAAACAAAGTCCTAAGACATGTATTTCCCTAGAGAGAACGTGATTTTACCAATCTTTTGATTTGGGCTTTTGGCATCCAGAAATTTGAAATAATTTCTCTTTGCTAAGTCTAGCAATAAATTTCAATCTGGGAGGTATAAGTGCTCCTTTCCTCTATCATTATTAATTTAATTTGAACTATCTCATTATGATCACCTCTTTCTAAACTATTACACAACCTTTATTGCCCCTTTTGTCAATCTGTCTTACAAAATAGATAACCTTTTATGTAAGTATAGGCTCCTTCCAATCTGTGACCTACAAGATCTTATAATGTCCAACACTAGCCTGTATCATAAGCCTTTTCTGATACTCAGCACATTTCCAAAGTTACCATGAATGAGTCCGTTAATATTACTTAACCCGGAACCTTCTTTTCTTAGATGATACGCCTCAAGAATAGTAGGGAGAAGAGCCAGGGCAGGAGCTCCAACATTTTCTTAAACATACTATCTTGTCTAAATTACTTAAATCACTTCATCTTTTAATACCTCATTTTCTTTATCTTTAAAATGAAACTAGTAATGTTTGTCTTTAAAGATGATGGTACTAGTTAAGCTTTGGTGGCTTATGCCTGTGATCCTAGCTACTCAGGGGGCTGAGATCGGAGGATGATGATTTAAAGCCAGCCCAGGCAGGGAAGTCTGTGAGGCTCTCATCTGCATTAAACTGGCAAAAAACCAAAAATGGTGAGACAATGGACAAAGGGCAAACCAGTTTAACAGTGATATCATAAGACACTATGTTGGAAATAAACTGTACAATTTTGGGGGGAAGTGTTGGGAGGAGGGAAAGTGGGAGAAAAATGAGGGAGGAGTAACAAGTTCAACAAGAAATGTACTCACTACCTTACATATGTAAACTGTAACCCCTCTGTATATCCCTTAACAATAAAATTAAACTTTAAAAAAGCCAGAAGGGGAGCTATGGTTCAAGTGGTAGAGCTCTAATCTTGAGAAATAAAAGCTCAGGGACAGTGCCCATGCCCTGGGTTCAAGCCTTAGAACTACCTTTGTCCTCACCTACACACACACACACACACACACACACACACACACACACACACACACACACACACACACACACACACACACACACACACGATGATGTTACTGATTTATTTTAAATCTTTGTGTATAAAACAAATACAATACTACATGAGAAGTAAGTGCTATTAACATTACTATTAGTTATAAACTACCAAAACATAGAAAAGAAGACATAGATATAACCATTAAAAAGAAACTGACTTTATAAAACAGCTCCCCCCAAACTTTTCAAGATTCAGGTAACTTCTCTGGGGAGTTTTAGCTAAATATGCAAGTAAGAATTCAAATCCAGAAGCCAGACATGGAAGCATCTGTATATGACCACAACAGGAAGAAAATGGATTCAGGAAGAATATGAATTTAAGTCTGGACTATGAAGTCTGGGCTACATAGTAAGTTTCAGATCAACTGGAGCTATTTAGTAAAACATATCTAAAAATAGAAGCACACATGTGAATATAATTCATGTCAAAATAAAAATGAACAAACATTTTCCATAATATTTCATGAGATTATTATTATCCTGATGTCAAAGTCAGAAAAAAAAACATTGAGCCATGTGCTGGTGGCTCACGCCTGTAATCCTAGCTACTCAGAAGGCTGATATCTGAGAATCGAGGTTCAAAGCCAGTCAGGGCAGAAAAGTCCATGACACTTATCTCCAGTAAACTACTAGAAAACCAGAAGTGGTGCTGTGGCTCAAGCAGTAGAGTGTTTGCCTTAAGGGAGCTGAGGGACAGCGCCCAGGCCCAGAGTTCAAGCCCCACTACTGACCAAAAAAAAAAAAAAAAAAGAAAAGAAAAAAAACATTGAATACATATACATAGAACAAAAAGAAAACTAGATTCCAATATTTCTTATTAATTTTATACAATATTTCTCAAAACATGAGTGATTCAAATTTGAAAATATGTATGTTCAAATATACCCCAAAGGGGTTATTTTGAGTGTATAGCCTATATAATTAAAAAAACAATTAATGTAGACTATTAGCGTTATGGTAAACAAAGCATCCAATAGTCATACTTGTTCAGAAGAAAAGGATTTGACAAAACTTGTCATAGGTACATCACAGAAACTATGGAACTAGGAATAGGAAGTATTTCCTCAGCCTCATATGAAGCGTCTATATTAAAACATATATTTGGTTATGCCCGTAATCCTAGCTACTCAGGGGGCTACATTCTGAGGATTGCCCTTTACAGCCATCCTGGGCAGAAAAATCCATGAGACTGTTATCTTCAATTATTCACCAAAAAGCCAGAAATGGAGATGTGGTTCATGTGGTATAGTCTAACCTTGAGCAATAAAGCTCAAAGACAGAGCTCCGGCCCTGAGTTCATGCTCTAGGACTAGGGCATGCTCACATGTGTACATGAATACACATACACAGACACACACACAAGTATAAATTAAACTTATATTTAATGGTGAAGTGCTGACAACTTTTCCTCTATGATCAGGAATAAGACAGTTGTGTTAATTCTCATCACTCTTTCAGTATAAGAACAGCAAAAGTTCAAGCCATCTCACATAAATCCCAAGAAACTGAAATGAAAAAATAGAAAGTCTCAATTTATAGACAATATGAGTATCAAGAAAGTCTCATGAAAGATCATTAAATTAATATATGAATTCAGTAAGTTGGTAAGATAAATATCAATAACAAAAACAATGCCATTTATAACTATGCTAAAGAACACAAACCACTTAAATACAAATCACATAAGACAAGTGTAGAATCACTAGGTGAAGTTATAAAAACGCTAATAGATGAAATAAAAAATGTTTAAATATTTAGATATGCTATAGTCATGAGTTGAGAGTCCACATTAAATGAAACCCATGTCTGAAATATGCCAAACTTTGAGAGGTTAACTTGAGTAGATCTAGGTGTCAATAGGTCATATTCAGTAGGTTAACCATAGAGAATCTTTCTCAGTGTACACAAAGAAATCAATGTATGGCAAGCAAAAGGTTTAAATATGAATGACAAAATAATAAAATGTCTAAGGTCTGCATCAGAAAATATCTTATTTTAGCTTAACGTATCCATTATTAGTAGTTTGCAATGAAATTATTAAAATAATATGATACATATATTATTGATGAGTTGTCTTCATTAAAGGACTTGTGTTTATCACAGAAAAACATCAAGGAGGCTGAAAAGGCAATGGGGGAGACATTTGCAATACATATAACTCCATATAAAAAATATATAAGAAGAACCATTATATTACTGTGTAGGCTTATACAATACTTATGAGCTAGCTGTGTAGCTATAGACTAGTTATGTGGCCAGATTTATATTCTGTTGGAATAAATTAGGCTGTTTAAACCTCATGCACTTGAATAGACTTCACACACACACACACACACACACAAATAGACATATATCATGAGGTCAGTAAATACATGGAAGATGGGTAATATTTTTAAATATCAGAAAAATGTAAATTAAAGTCTCTTTAAAATAACAGGAAACAACCACCAGGGGGCCTCAGATGAAAAGAGTTATGATACCAAGAAAACAAAAGCATTGCCCTCCCATACCAACCCACAAAAGAATGATTAGCAACTGATGATTTTATTTATTTATTTATTTATTTTATTTGTGAACATACTGTACAGAGGGGTTACAATTACGTGGGCAGGATAATGCGTACATTTCTTACCAAGCATTGCAGCCTCCTCCTTTGTTTACCCTTCACATCCCTTCCCAGCCTCCCCCCTCCCCCTCCCCCCCAGTCCCAATCCCCCCCCCCCCCCCACCCCCCCCCCCCCCCCCCCCCGCGCACCGACGTTGTAAAGCTCGTTTTGGACATGACAACTTGTACTTCTCATTGTTGCAACAGGTCCACCTGTATCCTTAAATGACTTGTTTTTCCCCATCTCCTCCACAAGTTATACTGACATCAAATATAATGAAAGCAGGGGTTATACTGTGGGGGAGGGACATACAAAGCAACAAAGAGATAATCTTATAAATGCGTTAGAAACAATCGCATGAAAGAAAAAAACATTAAAATACATATCTAAGGGTTCATTTTCCTAACATCACATTATCTGACCTTTTCCGCTTGACTCATACATATACTAGCTATTGCAAGTAAGGGAAACCATGGGGCCTTTGTTTCTTTGGGCCTGGCTTACTTCACTTAATATAATTTTTTCCAAGTCTTTCCATTTCCTAACAAATGGGGCAATGTCATTCTTTCTGATGGAGGCATAGAATTCCATTGTGTATATATACCACATTTTCTTGATCCATTCATCTACTGAGGGGCATCTGGGTTGGTTCCAGATCTTAGCTATGGTAAATAATGCTGCAATAAACATAGTTGTGCTGGTAGCTTTAGTGTGGTCTTGTTTGTAAACATTTGGGTAAATATCCAAAAGTGGGATTGCTGGGTCATAGGGGAGTTCTATGTGGAGTCTTTTGAGGAACCTCCATACTGCTTTCCAAAGTGGTTGAACAAGTTTACATTCCCACCAACAATGAAGTAAGGTTCCCTTCTGTCCACATCCCCTCCAGCATCTGTTGTTGTTAGAGTTCTTGATTTTTGCCATTCTGACTGGAGTGAGGTGATATCTCAATGTTGTTTTGATTTGCATTTCTTTTATGGCTAGGGATGTTGAACATTTCTTCATGTGTCTATTGGCCATCCTTCTTTCTTCTTCAGAGAAGTTTCTCTTTAAGTCTCTCGCCCACTTGTTATTGGGCAGTTGTTTCTTTGAGGATTTGTTGTTGGGGTATTTAATTTTTTGAGTTCCAAGTATATTTTAGATATGAGACCCTTGTCCGTTGTATGGCTAGTAAAGATCTTCTCCCAATCCGTGGGCTTTCTATTGATCTTGCTAGCTATGTCCTTTGCCATGCAGAAGCTCTGCAACTTTATGCAATCCCATTTGTCCAACCTTTCTTTGATTTGTTATGTCTCCGGGTCTCTATTCAGAAAATTTCGGCCTGAGCCAAGGAGACCTACGGTTTCTCCTATTCCATCCTGTAAGGTTTTCAGAGTGTCTCTGCTTTGACTTCGAGGTCTTTGATCCATTTGGAGTTGATTCTGGTGCAGGGTGATATATAAGGCAACTGATGATTTTAAAATGTAAAGTGGCACAAGAACTCTCTATTCTTTATCTTGTGAATAACAGTTCTATTTTAGATGTACAATGTTGTAAAAATATGTTCAGTAGTATTTAAAGCACAGTAACCATGTTTGTTCAGTTACCAAGATAGACACTGACATGAGAGGATAGAGATTTGGTTCCAAATCAACTCCAGGACTGCCAACTGAAATAGTGTGAGGTGAGTGGATGGAAACTTTCTAAATAAAGTACCAGGTGTCAGAAGGATTCTGGTCAAATCAAGCTAACAGTATTTCAACTAAACACAGGCCACATGACTAGCTATCATGGGGAAATTGTTGGGAGGAAAAATTTGGTAAGATATTGAGGATGATTAAATATAAAGGCTCTGTTTTAAAACTATTTAAAGGCTCTGTAGGGTTCTGTTTTTAAAAGTGTATTTCACAAGAAAGTACAGAGATGTAAATAGAAGGTTCAGAAACCTGACTAAAATTTTGTCAAGCAAAAATATTTGTCTGGAGCTTTGTTGGGATAAGTGCATATATATATATATATATATATATATATATGTATATATATATGTGTGTTCAACTTAAAATATTTCTCAATGTTCTCGAGTACTATTATTCATTTTAAGAAAAAAATCAAAGGGGTATTAATAGTTTAGGAGATGAATTATTAGTAGTAATCAGTAATTTTGAATAAACAAATTATAGTATACAATACAATGGAATATTACAGCACACACACACACACACACACACAGACACATGACACACACACACATTCACATACACAAATGAATGAGCACTAACAGTTTCCAACATCCAGAATTCACTTCATTCAAGACACAAATCATGAATCTATTTATGAATACTGAATAGCAGAGCCAAGATGCTATATAATGTCCAAAACAACCTACACACATATAGATTATTATTATTATTATTGTTGTTGTTATATTGCTGGTATTAGAGCTTACACTCTAAGCTCTGGTATTAGAGCTGAGGTGGTCTCCCTTAGTCCTTAGCTAAGGTGTTCTACTACATCAGCCATACCTTTACTTCTGGCTTTTTCTGTTTAATTGGAAAAAAGAGTCCCACAGAATTTTCTGTCTCAGCTAGCTTCAAACCCAATCCCCAAGACTTTGAGGAAAACAACTTGAAAAGCAACTTGTATATTCAACAAGATAATGAAGCTTTATAAGTAAATAAGTCTAGAGGGTAAATTGTATCACTACAAAAGAGATAGTCAAGACTTAATCTGATCTTAATTAGAATAATGTATTTGTAGATGTATTCAAGTAGGGATGAAGCTATGGTGGATCAGAGTGGGCCACAAATCCACTGATTGCTGTCTTTCTAAGAAAGATATTCCACAACTGATATTTGGTAGACACACACACACACACATACACACACACACACACACACACACACACACACACACACACACACCATATATATATATGTATATAAACAAATACATATACGAATGATGTATATATATTTCAAGATTAAGATTTCCAATATTATTTCAATTCTTATCATTTAATTTTAAATAATTGAAAGCTGTATCTCAGCTCCCTGAATAGCGTGGATTATAGGTCTGAATCACAGATGTCTGGTTCTCCAGGAATCATGAATAAAGTAAAATGAGAACAATTTTTTAAAATGTAGATTCGCAAATATATCTGCGATCAGTAAATATATTTCTGGGTTCCACTAGAGCTGATGATTTGCTCCTCTTGGAATGAACAGAACGTCCTGATGACTTCTTGTTTGTGATGGGATTTCTTTTGAGTTAAATTAATCTAACTGGTTCATGGAAAGTTCCCAGCCTCAAGGAAATAATTGGAACCTTGAAACTGACCTGTCCTCATACTGTCCCTCCAATGTGTGGACTAAGGCAATGGAAATCATTATCATGTCACCTATAGTGAAAACATACTACATCCCCAGGGAAATTTCATAGATGTTAAAGAATAACATACATGTTATTTTACTTCTGGTTTTGAAGGATATGAAAGGATTATTACAGAGTTGGGAAGGTGGCTCAGGGGTAGAGTGCTTGTCTCACATGCATAAGGCCTTGGGTTTAATTCCTCAGCACCACATAAACAGAAAAAGCTGGAAGCAGCACTGTAGCTTAAGTAGTAGAGCGCTAGCTTTGAGCTGAAGAGCTAAGGGACAGCGCCCAGGCCCAGAGTTCAAGCCCCATGACCAGAAAAAAAAGAAAGGATTATTACAAATTTAAATGAGGTGACACAGTCATAACTTAAGTATAGCAATTTTCAGGTCCAATTCTCGGCATTACCTTTTCAAGGAACCAAGCAAGTATATTTCTGTTTTCAGATTTTAAAAGTAAGTGGAAAAAAGTAGTAACAGAATAATTTTTTTCTCATGAGGAGAAGCTTCTTCTTCATGGGGCTACACTACAATTAAATTTTTGGGAATGTGATAGTTCCATCATCCTATGGTTAATCATGCCTTTATTAAATTGATTACCTTATTATTCTAGAAATCATGAAACAAGATCTACAAACTATCTTGGAAGCTTGGAGAATCTATATGCTATCAGAAACAGAGAGGGTTATTCTATGAAGATTCTGACCTGCCTGTTCCATTAATTTCCTGAAAGCTTAGTATTCTGAGTAACTTGAAAAGCCTTATCTACATTGAAAAAAGTTATTTCTCCTTACAATTCATAACACTAATATAAAGGAATATAACCAGTGTTAAATTGCTTCCTTTTGATTTTAAAGTAAAAGATATATGTTTAGGTTTATACATTCATGCATTTATATGTATATATTATAATTGGGTTGATGAACACATAATGACTCTTTTGATATATAATACAAGAGGCTTCGTCATTGAACAATATGATCTGGTAGATTTTTTTTTTTTTTGCTTATGTGGTGCTGAGGAATTGAACCCAGGGCCTCATGAATGCAAAGCAGGCACTGTACCACTGAGCCACCTTCCCAGCCCCATGATTTTTTTGGGGGGGGGTCCGGTCGTGGGGCCTGAACGCTTGGCCTGGGCACTGTCCCTCAGCTCTTCAGCTCAAGGCTAGTGCTCTACCACTTGAGCCACAGCGCCACTTCCAGCTTTTTTATTTTTGCTTATGTGGTGCTGAGGAATCGAACCCAGGGCCTCAGGCATGCAAGGCAAGTGCTCTACCACTGAGCCACCTTCCCAGCCCTGATCTGGTAGATTTAATGGCTCACTAATGGATCATGAGTGGTTGATTAGTGTAGGGTGGGAGTAGAGAAAGGCACATGTTACTGGAAACTTCGAAGATACCAGAAAACCTATTTTGAAGATATAGCTCTTGGTTGGGCTCATGAAGACACTGGACAACATACTGTGGGTATCTAGTTGCTGTCAAGGTTGACCTCTAATCTATCTTGCTATAAACTGAGCTATGATCAAGTAGATTTGACTCACACAGATTCAGATGACATCAGTAAATTGTATAACCATGCAAATTTCTGCTGTGCCTATAACAATCACATTGCTATTTCTTTCTGCATCTACATTCATATACATCTACATTCCTATACATTCACATAGGAAATATTCTATAAACAGCTGATTTTAAAGATCTTAGATCAAGCTTATAAATGCCTTATGTGGTCTTCCATCATCAGCCAGAAGAGAATATTAAAATAGAATCTTCAAAAGTGTCACAAAAATTAGCTAGAAGGTCTCTCTCTCTCTCTCTCTCTCTCTCTCTCTCTCACTCTCTCTCTCTCTCTCTCTCTCTCTCTCTCATACACACACACACACACAAATACACACACACACATACAAATACACACACACCACACACACACCACACACCCCAAACAAGATTATGTGAATACTGATGACTGGAATAATAATAGAAAAACATAGATTGTGCCTCAAAATGTAATTTATTGAAAAGAAAGAAAAATCTCAGTCACTGCACACATCACCTGAAATGACAACACTAACAGAAGGAGAAATTTGGACCTTAAACAAAATTTCTATCATAGAGAATTATTAGTAAAGCCTTTAATCCCCTCTGACCAGGTGATCTTTCATACTGGCATGATGCAATTCTAAGTCGACAATAAATTGTCTAGGAAAAGTTAGCTGAAGGAATGGATGATATGCTATCCAAAATAGTGATAAGTCAAGAAAATAATTTCTTGCAACATGGTGTTTTCCTACTCTGAAGTTGTAGTCAAAACCTTTGAGTAGGATGGCTTCACATGACAGACAAGAGACATTCAGAGAAGAGAAATTTCAGTCACATCTATAAAGAGAAATAGAAATATTTGGTTAGTTACATTAAATATTTTAATGGAAAGGGAAATTCTTCTTTTATGCTATGACATGGCAAAGCAATGAGAAGAACAGGCTTCCTGTATGTCAGAATCTTTTCGTTTTTCTTAATCTGAATTATTTAAAGCTTTCACCAATAAAAAGGGAAACTACAGAATGATGCTTTTAAAAATGAACTCCAAGAAATGGAGTCATGAGGTTTCTACAATTGTACTATTTACAGTTATTTTTTTCTTTTTTCCTTTTTTGTTTTATTCACTTCTGTTGCTGTTTTTTTATTTATTTTTTATTTTTATACCATCCCTGCCCTCCCATCCCCCGCCACCCTCCTCTCCCCCTCCAACGTTGTGAAGTTCGTTTTTCGACATAACAGCTTGTACATCTCATTGTTGCAATGGGCCCACCTATATCCTTATTTAAACAATCCGTTTTTCCCCTTCCCCTCCACAAATTATACCAACATCAAATACAGTGAAAACACGGGCTATACCGTGGGGGAAGGACATACAAAGCAACAAAGAAATATCTTATGAATATGTTAGAAGCAATAGCAAGAAAGAAAAACCATTCAAGTCCTTATCTTGGGGTTCATTTCGCCTAACATCAAATTATCTGAACTTTTCTGCTTGTCTCAGACATATATTGCAAATAAGGAAAACCATGGGACCTATGTTTCTTTGGGCCTGGCTTACTTCACTTAATATAATTTTTTCCAAGTCTTTCCATTTTCTAAAAAATGGGGCAATGTCATTCTTTCTGATGGAGGCATAGAATTCCATTGTGTATATATACCACATTTTCTTGATCCATTCATCTACTGAGGGGTACCTGGGTTGGTCCCATATCTTAGCTATGGTAAATAATGCTGCAATAAACATAGTTGTGCTGTCACTGTTTTTTTTTTAATATAATTTTGTCCTGTATATACGTTTATCTGTTTTAAGAAAGGGAATGGGAAGCTCAGAAATGGTGGGACAAAGGGTAAAGCAATTCACCAGTAAAACCCACTAGACACTATGTTGGAAATGAACTATACTTGGGTGTTAGGAGGGAAGTCAGGAGGGGAAAATTGGGAGAGAATGAGGGAGGGGATGAGACTGTTCAAAAGGAAATGTACTCTATTAGCTGACTTATGTAGCTGTTACCCTCTCTATATCGCCTTTACAATAAAATTTTAAAAATCAAAAAAAAAGGAAAGCACACATATGCACACAGACACCACCTGTGCATATGTACATAGGAATAATTAGAAGCCATAATATTGTTGATGAAGTAAAACAAATATTAGATCCTTTCAACAGGCAAACAGTTTCACTATGTGCCTGGCTAGAGCTTTTGGCAGCCATGATCCTATGGCACAGGATCACACAATTGGGTTTGCAAATCTCAAATATATCTTTTAAGGAACAATTAACAACTTTCTCACAAATCTGTATAGCCTATTCCTATACTATAAATTATATTAGCTAAAATTAGATGAATTTGAAGGTTAGTACTTAAATATATTATGACTTTGAAAAAGTCAAAGAGAGAGGGTATTCATGAAATTAATGAATTAATTAAATGTTCAATTTCTAAACTTACCAGGTGCAATAATTGTGGCATTCCTGAGAACAGTTTCAATTGTTCTAAAAAAATTGATAAAATCATATGATGAATGTAATTGGCAAAACAATCACTAAATCAAGCAAACATGAGTGCTACATATTTGGTCTATATGTCTAGTGAAAAGTATTAAATTTGATCACCTTCAAAATACAATCATATGATTTCAGTTAGGAAAACATATCAAGAGGTTCTAGAGGTTTCCAAATCTTTGTTCTGTTACTTATGCTGTATTTTTATATTTACCATATGTATGACTAGAAAAAAAACACTTAAAACTTAGTAAAATTGAAATGAAGAAATAATAAGTTACATGTTAGGACATTCCCTGTTTTCCTTTGGAGATCAACCTCATGGTAATGAATTTCAGTTCTAGCACATACAACACTGTTTCTCTGTTATTGAAAAAGAAATATAACCCCCAAGACTGGAAAGTATTGTTCATCTTCTATTCTAGAAAATTCTAGTACTAGGCCATAGGCATTAATTCACCATGTTTAATCAAAATCTTATTTTTTAGTATGTTCTCTGGGCTATTTTACTTTCTTTGGTAGAATACCACGATTCAGGAATTTGAATAAACTTACCACCACTGTGGCATGACAAATTTCTCAACGTTCTTAGGGGTAGTGGGCTTAAAGATGTCTACGATGGCTTGGACAGGAGCATCCTGCATGACTTGTGGAATGTAGAACCAAGGATTAAAGGGATAAGCAAAAGCCTGGGGGTACTGTAGGGAAGAGAAGAGAGCAAAGACAAAACACAGCAGTGTATCAGCAACTGCTATTTCAAATCTATGAAAAAAAATGCATCGTCTCACTTCTTTAATGTCATTAGTCAATACTGAACTTTAAGAACCCGCACTATTTACACTGATCTGATGATCACAGCTGAGAAGAAAGCAGTCCTATGAGACTTGTTATTATTTAATTCATAATTCATGGATATTTTGGACTAGAAAGAATATGTCCTTGTGGACACTGAGGTCAAAATATTCCAAGGACACTCAAGATGAATGAAATGAAATGACTTTGAGGAATGTTAGAAGTAGGAGAAAATTATTAGCCTCGTGTCTTTCCAAAAGCTAGAATTTGGGGGTCAAGAGTCATTTTCTTTACTGAAATTTCAGAATGGATGCCTCTGTTTACCTATTTTTAATATATTTAGATGTGAGAAATATTTGGTGGAATTGGGCTATAAAAACTGACGCAGCATTTGTTCTGACAATATAAAGAGAAGCTATTTCGGCCTTCCTATTTCCATATTAGAACATGTAGATCAAGTACATTCAACATTATAACATCAACTCACCTGAAGATAGAATGGGACCTGTTCATTAACAGATAGAAAATGTTTTATTATTTATATACAATTGAACACAATAATATAAATTATTATCAAAAACTCTTTTTAAGAAAAACTTAGAGTCACTCTCTTTAAAAAGAATTGCATAAAAATGAAACTAGTTCACTCTTTGCAATACAGGTGGATAATTGACTTTGTTTATTAGTTTTCTGCCAATTAAAGAGATTAACAAATTCCACACAGAATTGTGGGTAAAATATGATATCTACTGGAGAACCATTATCCCTAATTAATAACACAATGTTTTGATCTTGGAAAATAATTTCACCACTTGTTTATTCATCTCTTGTTTTAAATAATATATAATATATAAAACATAGAAATTGAGCCATATATGGCCCCCAAACCATGAAAATTCATACCAAGCTACAAACTTTAAAACTGCACACATTGAGATATGGAAGTTTGAGGGTAGATATGAAATTGTAAAAGTCTTTTAGTATTCCCAGAAGTAAGTAATCAAAGGTCAAAGAGGATACAAAATGTGTTCATAGTTATCTGATAGAGGTATCAGGCTTTGGATTGAAAATCCATATTGTTTGTACTACACATTACCAAAATAAAAAATCAATTTTGGGTAGCAAGAATGTCATGTTACAGTTTTTCTGATTTAAAAGTTTGGGCTAAAGCTATCTTCACTCAGAAATGGCTAATGACTATCCTTCCGTGTTTGCGTGACAACATGGCTCTCATCTTCCACAATGTTAGAAGTAGCACTGGAGAGGCCAGTAAGACATAACTTGAACAGCACTCATGAATGAGGCAATTAGTAGTAAATTAGTTTCTTCAAAACAAAACCTGAGTGCTTATAGAAAGTGTGACTCTATTTGGGGCAGTACTAAATCACACATACACACAGACACATACACAAGCACACACACGTTCTCATACACATCGATTTACCTGATGCATCACTTTCATAGGCTGTCTCTGCAAAGAAGAAAAAGAGAATAATTATTTTACTTCTTGAGACCAGATAAAAATTTAAAGTCACCAGAAATAACAAAATTGTAAACACTTATTAGAGTTTCAGGAACAGACCCATTTTTTTTCCAGTTGTTTTTGTTTTGTTTTGTTGCTTCTTTTCTAGACACATGAAGTCATTATCAGACTCTGGTGAGTTCTGAATAAGGGCTCAATGATAGGTGTGGAATGGGCCTCCCTATTTATCTGAAATGCTGTGGCAATCCAGGCCTCCTAGCTACTGGTTATTAGCTTGAAAATGAAATCAGAAACCGTGGAAGCCATGGTATGGGAGGCGTCTGTACTGTATTACTGACAAATGCACTTCATAGAGAAAACAAAGGATAAAAGGTTTTGATAGAGACAGATTCTCCAGATGATTTCTCTATATGTCTCCCCCCCCCAAGGGAACATAATTAAACTGATTTTAGGATTAGTAAAGATAAACTCCTCTTAAGAACCCAAAATTTGCAGATATTATAAGATTAAAGAATATGTCTAAAATTAATGTAACCATGGGGGATTATCACTTCATTGCTTGGCTTCTAAGAGACGATTCCATTTCAAAGAGTAGCAAAAAACAGTTCTTGTCTTTTGAATTAATTACTATAATTTTTTAGAGATAGGGCGTGAGAAAAACTCCTCGGGAAGAAAATACATATTCAAAACTCGGAAATTATGTACAGCAAATAAATTTAAACTTCATGATATATTTTTATTTCATAAGATATATGACAAAATATTACCATTTGCATTTGGTTGTGCTGATTCATTCTGTGAATTTGCTCCTGAATAAAAGAAAATACATTTTGAATATTTAAGCATCTGTTAACATATATTTATTTACTAATTCATCATGATAATATGGTCACCCAAGGAATTTAGGATAAATTTTATTCTATGCTAGGATTATTGAAAAATATGAGAACACTTGTTCTAACACTATTATTTGTTTTGTTGCTGTTGGTCATGGTGCCTGAACTCTGGGCTTGGATGCTGTCCCTCAGCTCTTCAGCTCAAGACTAGCGCTCTACCACTTGAGCTACAGCGCCAGTCTTGACATTTTCAGCTTATGTGGTGCTAAGGAATTGAACCCAGAGCCTCATGCATGTGAGGCAAACACTCTACCACAGAGCCACCTTCCCAGCCCCTCATTAGTAAATTTTAAATAAAGTATTACCATTCTTGGATGAGAGCTCTGCGTTTAAAAACCATGCATTATAAAAATATAACAAGTTAAAGAAATATTAAAATATCTTAGATTAAATAAATAAATTTACCTGGGCAAGAAGAGATTGCTAAAGAAAGAAAAAATGCTTCTTTTAGTGTGTTGATTATATTCATTTGCAACTAATCAATATTTACTAGATACCATCATTCACTCCAAGTACTGGCCACACAATTATAAAATTATATGAAGCCATCATTGCACCCGCATGACTTGTAGCCTTACAGAAGTGAATGACTCACTGTAGCTTTTGTAGCTAGGATACTCATAAACATTATCTTTAATGAATTTGGGGAAATCAACGATATATTCTCACCACAATATATTCTCAAGTACAATGTATGCTTCAGCGAGGTCATAAGAAGATTTGAGGTAAATGTAATTTAACTAAATTCTCACTGGCTAGTAATTATAGCTCTCATATGCAACTTTAGTCCACTTATAAATGGAAACAAATCTTGCCAGTACATAGGTGTAAAATTAGATAATTATTATTAATGGTTAAGGCTAGATGAAATAATTTCTTAAGAAAAAACTTAAAATTTAAATATTAATATTAATAGACATATGTTTAATATTTAAAATATTAAAACATTTTAAAAACTTTATTGTAGCTCTGCAGTGGAATATGAATTTGTATTACAAAAACAAAATATTACCAGCTGGAGTTGTCTGTTTTTGATCACTCTAAAAAGCTGTTCCTGTATGAAAGAAAAATATTCTCAATTTCTCAGGTATCATTCAGCTCAACCCACTATTTTCAGATAATTAAGCAAGAATCCCACAGTATCCTCTCCCTAAGTGAAACATAAGCAACTATTAATACTGCATAATTGCTGTCTTCACCATAAGTAAAATGGAATAATTTAGTGATTCCTTTTTAAAACATTAGAAATATTACTTTTATACTTACTTTAACTTAAAATAACTACAGTGTAGATATAAATCTGAGTATTGTAATACAAGTCTTGTCAAAAATAAAATAAAAAGCTTCTTGTTTTCTGACTGAAAATTTGTTTGTCCAAATTAAATCAGAATTTTCAATGAACAAAGTTTTCAAAAAGTAATGTATTGTCGTGTGGGAGGGACATACAAAGCAACAAAGAAATCATCTTATAAGTATGTTAGACACAATAGCAAGAAAGAAAAAAACATTTGAATCCTTATCTTGGGGTTCATTTTGCCTAACATCAACTTATCTGACTGTTTTTGCTTGACTCAGACATATACTAGATATTGCAAATAAGGGAAACCATGGGACCTATGTTTCTTTGAGCCTGGCTTACTTCACTTAATACCATTTTTTTCCCAAATCTTTCCATTTCCTAACAAATGGGGCAATGTCATTCTTCCTGATGGAGACATAGAACTCCATTGTGTATATATGCCACATTTTCTTGATCCATTAACCCCTGTTTTCACTGTATTTGATGTTGGTATAATTTGTGGAGGGGAAGGGAAAAACCAATTTTGTTTAAATAGGGATACAGGTGGACCCATTGCAACAATGAGATGCACAAGACATATGATGAAAAACGAACTTTGCAACTTTGGTGCTGGGTGGAGGGGGGGATAAGAAGGGGAAACAAAGGAGGAGGCAACAATGCTTGATAAGTAATGTGCTCATTGCCTTGCTCATGTAATTGTAACCCCTCTGTATGGTATTTTCACAATAAAAAATAATGAAAAACATAATGTATTTTATACTATGTAACCTTTATCTGGAATTTGTTATGTGCTATGAGTAATAAATGAATTTATATCATTAAATATTATTATAAATTGATTACTATTATTTTGTTAAATATACTCATTTTCAATCTATTTTATACTTTACCTATTTTACTTACCATAAATAAATAAGCTTAATATATATTCCAGTGGTAAATAATAGAGCTTTTTACTAAAAGCTTTACTAAGTTCATTGTGGCCAAACAGAAGCTATAAAATAAAATAGCCAACTGAAAACATGACATATATACTCTGAGTAAAATAGTTGTTATATTTGTTTTTAGAAAAGAATGAGTAAACTTTAAAGTCCTTCAAAATTCCTACTATTGATTAAAATCCAGCATATACTAAGAAGAATTCATTACACTATTATTTATGTTTTGATATCTCAGCTTTTGATAAACTTTGATGAAGTATTACCAGATAGTGCTGTCTGGACATCTCTTCAGTAGAAATGTGCTTCTGCTAAAGAAAATAAAGATTATTCAAGTAAATTTAATTGTACAAACAATATGGCAGTAATTTTAATTTTAATTTAGTGACTATAGCTTACCTCAGTGTTAATGGAAGCATCTTCCTTAATAAAGATAAAAACATGCAAACATTTAATACTTTGGGGTAAGACTATTAATCACCCAGGGACTATTCATAAATAACTATAACATGTAAATTCCCAGTCAGTTAAGATGAATAATTTGGGTTATGTATTCTGTTGTTTTCCTTTTCTAACGGCTTTTGCCAGAAGGTGGGTGGAAAGTAATATTTTTATTGAATTATTAGACCCTACATACTTTTCTTGGTTCAGTTTTTAATTTTGTAACCTAGATGAAGTAATTCTTCCAAAGTCAGAGTGAGGGATCTCTATATCATCTATGCTTGCTATCTTTACTCTGTAGATTAACTAGGGAATGGAATGAATGGTTGCTAGATGTATAGTCAACTGATTTCTAATCACAGAATGTAAAATGTATACATCATTGGTTTCAAAGGCAATATATTGTTGGGATTGTTAGTGATAGTTATATTAGAACCTGGGAAAGACAATAAGTAGAAATTAATCAAATAAAGAACACAAAACACTGGGATATCACATGTATTCAGGTTGACTTGTCTGTCCAGTAATAGTTCTGTGAATTTGTTTTCTTTTGGCAACTAGCCGCTTTCTTACTTTGTTGATGATTATGTACTAAAATTAGGATAATATCACCTACAAAGTGCCAAGAACAATGGAACTTCGTGGGAATCTGGAACCCTCAGACTACCCTGTTTCAGACTTTAACTCAAACTCCGAATTAATATTAAAATCATTTACCTCACTTGATGAGCTGCTGCTACATGCTCTCTGCTAAGAGAAAGAAAGCATTATGATGCTTAGATTTTTGAAGGACACTTAGTTCAGTGTCATCACAGAGATTGCTCACTCCTAGAACATCATAATTGTGTGACAGGTAAAGAGCAACTGTAATATATTGTCATGGAGTGTCAATTTTACCTGAAAAAATGCTAAAGGAAAACTGACTAACTTCCAAGAAAACTTAAAGACTCATTATTTTATTTTCACTTATTAAAATATTATTTTCACTTATTAAAATGAATCAATGCCATAATATAGAATGTCAACAATATAGATTTTTGTGATGCAAACAAATAATGAAGCAAACTGAACATACTATGTGCAATGTGTAAAAGTGTAAAAATCTTTAAAAATAAAAACACCTTACCGTAGGGTCCACGGCAACATGTTCCTTAAGAAAAGAAAAGAGAGGGACTTTATATTCTAATGGCAATAGTAAGATGTAAAAATAAAATTGCGAAAGGAAATAGATGACAAAATAGAAATTTGAGACAAAAATTTAAGAAATAAGAAAAAATATTTTCAACTTCAGTCTGAGCTGATTAAAGAAATTATCTTTCTAGTTCACATTTTTGAGTTTAGTGAAAATTATTTGAATACTTCCATTGTGGCAAATACCTATTAGAATATTAGCACTTTTCCTTTCAGCTAGTATAAATTAGTTTTTGGACATTCTACAGAAACATTTCATTAAAAAAATCACATGATAAATGTAAATGCACCCAAAGAAAGTATGGTTCCAATGGTATAAAAATAACTCAAGCAAAATGGATTTTTTTCTTCACTTTCATGACCAATCAGAACAAAGAATGGTGATTTTATATATTAAAAAATACATTGCAAATATTTGTTGATTTAGTTACCTAATTCTGTGGAAAGCAAGCCATAGTATCTTTCTTTAAAATTACAAAGAGAAATTATTTATTCATTTTCACAAGAAATACTTATTTTCTTTTCATATTGAGTTGAATAGTGTTAAAGTGCTTTACCTCAATAGATTCCATTGTAGTTTCCTGACTCTAATAAAAAGACATCATGAATCAAAAACAGTTAAGAAGATAGATGTTTTTTAATCTCATGAAATTTGAACACTATGTAGTCTTTCATTATTAAATTGATCAAATACACTTGTAGACAATCCAGGCCAAAAAAAAAAAGAATTATAAAGTGTTAATATACAAAACATTCTTCAGTTACATATATTGCTTTATAAAAATATCTCCAATGAAGAATTTAGTTACTTTTGCTTAGTATAGGTTAGGTGGATCATGCTTTATTTATTTATTTCTGCAGTTACTCATTAATGTTACTTATGTATGATTTATGCATGCATTTGACTATCATTCAATCAGTCATATAGATATATTGCATCATCATCATCATCATTGCTACATAGGTATGTCCATAAAATCAGTAGACATTTAAATTCTTAATAGAATTTATTAGTTATTTTTAATATGTGATTTAAGAATGTCAAGAATAGGATAAATTCTCCCTTAAGGAGAAAAAGTCAAATAAAACATTTCCCTATTTTAAATATATGTATTTTTGTCACACTACTTTTTAAATGCATCCTTTGGTACCTTGATTTCATCGTTCTGTTTTTCTGTCAGAAGTTCTCTCTGCTAAAGTTAAGAAAGAGTAGTTTGTACAATGTATTTTAAATATTAGAAACTATTAAAATATTTAAAATTCCATTGATGTTTCTTACCCTATTCAGGTCATTGATGATTTCCTTATGGATAGGGGATGAGATGGAAAAAGTGAAAAGAGAGAAAAATGAGTAAAATCCTGCAAGATATTACCCCTTGCGTGTTGCTGCTCCAAATTTCAAAATAATTTTCTTATCTACGAATAGCTAATATGAGAAACTTAAGTATTTTTGGCTATTATTTCTTTGTATAAGGTATGTATTAATGTATACTTGAACTATGTTAAAACAAAGTTTTACTTTGTTTTTATTTTTTAATGTTTGTACGCAAAGCTTTTAGGTTGCTTGATTTAAATACATCTTTCTTACTTGAAATGTAGCATGTTTTGTGGAGACATTCTTACCTGTCTGATGTCTACGGGTGTATGCTAAAATTTTTTAAAAGAAAGGAATAAAAGTTATGTTAAAATCTATTCAGATGAAGTTGGGTTACTTGTTATATCTTTCAAATAATGGCTTTGAATTAAAATTTGTTTTTTTTTTATCAAACCAGTTACAAAATTATAGAAGACTTCAACATAGATGGAGTATTATTTACGATCGAATTATCCAATCATGATGGGCATAGAGATTGCAAAGTTTATATTGGGTATGCAAAGGTAAGTTCAAATATTTGAGAAGTTAAATTAAAATTAAAATTTAAAATTTAGAGCAGATTTTTAATGAAGGAAAAGTTTGATTAATTTAAGTTAAAATATTTTTATAAAAATTTTAAATTGGTCTTCCCAGAAAAATATGCTTATGCTTTGGGAACAAATAGGCAAAACTTACAGCATTGTATCTGAGAACTTTTATTTCTTTAAGGATTGCCTGGCGAAGTGAAATTGTGAATTATGAAAGTGACATGATTACCATACAAAGTATACATGTATAAAATTATCATATTATATCCCCTTAATATATGAAAAAACATACCAAGTGAACTTTTATTTTTTTGGAACACTAGGTTTTGGTTAAATTTGCTATATCAGATTTGTCACATAAAAGAATAAGATAATAGATTTTAGTTTTGCCTTGTAATTTTAAAATTTAAAGAAAACAACTTCACTGGTTCCTTCTTCACTAGGTCTTGAAATTTGTTATATCTATATTTTAAAAAATGTCCAAAGGAGACACTGTGAATAAGGATTAAAGCAAAACAGAATTGAAAGAGTATCTGAGTAGATAAATATTTGGATACATTTGAAGGTAAATAGAATTGAAATGAAGAAGTCACTCAAGCCAGATGCTGGTGGCTAATGCCTTTAATCCTAGCTACTCGGGAGGCTGAGGTCTGAGGATCAAGGTTCAAAGCCAGAGCAAGCAAAAAGGTCCACAAGATTCCATCCCAAATTATCCCCAAATTTGGTAGGCTGTAAGAGTAGCTCAAGTAGTATAGTGTCAGTCATGAGCAAAAGACTCAATGAGAGCTAGATTTTCAGAGTTCAAGCCACAGTATGGCACTAAATTAATTAATTAGTTGATTAATAAAATTGTAAAACAAAGTCATTCAAAGTCAGCAGTAGTGGTTCATGCTTGAAATCTTAGTCATTCAGGAGAATGAATACTGATGATCATGGTCTGAAGACTGCCTAGGAAGGAAACTACATGAATCTCCAATTAGCTACCAAAAATCCGAAATTGGAGCTGTGGCTCAAGTCAGAGCACTAGCCTTGAACAAAAAAGCTCAGCAACAATATCCAGGCTCTGAATCCAAGCCCCAGGAATGGCATAAAAAAAGAAAAAGAAAGTCATTCGACATGTGGCTAATGTGGCTAAGCTACAAGACAAAGAGTAACTTGACAAGTATATGTATAGTCAGCTTACCTCATTGCTGTCTTCCTGATTCTGCAAAGAATATAATGTAAGCAAGACATTATTAAATTTCCTGTACAGAGTGGAGGATGAATTTCTTTTAGTAGAATGGTATGATAATGATTATTAATTTGAGATTCAGTGTGGCAAATAAGACCACGTTAAAAATCAGATGCTTGAGTTAATGTAAAGACAAAAAATGTTTGATTATTTTTCTTGAATAAGGATACTATTTTTATTGGTTTTTAAAGTTTATGTAAATAAAAAAGAATTCAAACTGTCAAGGCTTATGTCAAAGAAACTATAGTTCAGTGAAAGTAAGACAAATTGTTTCCTAGAGAAAGGAAGGACTAGCTTTGATCTGTAAATGTCAGCATATCACTATTTAAGTGGCACACTTAGAATGAAATGCACAATAGTATAGAATAGAATAGAACCAAACAAAATCATATACAGGAGTGGAGAAAAAAAATACTTACTTGAGCTTCAGCATGTCTAAAATGAAATTTCTGCAAAAAAGTGTAAGAATTATAAAGCAGAAATAAGTAAAATACAAAAATATGGCTGGATGCGGTGGCTCACACCCATAACCCTAGCTACTCAGGAGGCTGAGATCTGAGGATGGTGGTTTGAAGCCAGCCCTGATGAGACTTACATTTAATCACTCAAAAACAGGAAGTGGAGCTGTGGCTCAAAAATGGTAGAGCACTAGCCTTGAGCAAAGAAGCTCAAGGACAGCACCCAGGCCCTGAATTCAAGCCCCTAACCAACAAAAACAAACAAAAAGACAGTAATTATTTAACCACACACACACTGCTATTTAAGAAAGATATTTAATAATAATTGCAAAGTTTGTCAAGATCAAATTTCCCTGGGTACTGAAAGGAACAAAAAAATCATTAATTATTTTACTGACAAATATCACAGCTAAGCAAAATAGCTTATTTGTTTTAGACATATAATAGAGAATTGAGAAAAATACGTAAAAAGTCTTTCAAATGAAAAAAATGAGTAACTTTGATTAATTCAAAATGATAAAGAACTTGTTTGCATTTTGCAATTGTTTATATTACACGATGGTCCTAAAGTGACTAGACAATTATAAAAGTTTGGGTGCAAAATGTATACTTAATTGAATTTTGCCTGCTTTAATTTTTTTTTCAGTCATGGGGTTTGAACTCTGCCTGGGCGCTGTCCTCAGTTCTTCAGCTCAAGACTAGCACTCTACCACTTGAGCTACAGCGCCACTTCCAGATTTCTGGTGGTTAATTGGACATAAAAAGTCTCATGGACTTTCCTACCCAGGCTGGCTTTGAACCATGAGCCTCAGATCACAGTCTCCTGAGTAGCTAGGATTATAGGCGTGAGCCACTGGTGCCCAGTGCCTGTTTTAATTTAATCACCAATTAGATTGTATAAAAATGTCTCTCCACCTACAATTTGTTTAAGGACACAGTCAAATTTAGTATAATTGGAATTATGTGTAATTAGATGATTGTATAAATCTATGGCTTATTGGTTTCTTTGGAGTACTTCTATCTATTCCATCAGAAAACATAAGGTGACATAAACCATCTCAAGTGAGAGTTTGGCTTTGGGCCCTAAATTAGGACACACTTGAAAGAAATATTGGATACCTCCCACATGTTAAGATACATACTCATTCTCCATTATGTGGGAAAAGAGCATGATCACATTATGTAATACCAGTTATTGTGTTAGGCAATACCTTATTTCTTTTCTCTCTTTTTATTTTTTTAAAATTGTGAGATTATTAAATTTCAAATAGTATTTAGAGTTAGATGTTTGGGCAGATTACATAATGATGTGCCAAATGTGAATAGTTGCCCCATTTCTAATGTAAAGGCATGAATATGCAATAACCAATGTGGATATAAAATGGTACTCTGGAAAGATTACTCTATATTATGTTTGTGTCAGGTCATTTTCAACAAGAATATAGGACTTTCCTAAATTTCTATGGTACTTACAGGCCTGGCAAGAGCAACGGCCACGAGGCAGGTCAGGATAAGAAGCTTCATGGTGCAAAGGCCTACAACAGAGGAATTGGGGACGGGGAGAAAAGTCGTCTTATTAACGTTAAAAGATTTATTTTTTTAAATCCTTACTTTTTCAACAGAGAAACATTATGATAAAAGCGTGTTCATTGGAGAGGTGATATAAACTTAATGTTTTAAATTTTGTTACTTAAGGTAACATTTTTGCATTCTCTTTGTTCTTATATTTCTTAGAAATAGCAATGTTTGCCAGCGTTCTAATTTAGTAAAATTCTAAAACCATCATGAGAGCCTTAAAATGGTGATTCTAGCTTCATTAGAAAAATGGAGCAGCATCAATATTTAAATGAAATTAGTATAGAGCTTTTCCTCTTAGATGACTGGATTTGTTAATGTGGGCAATAACATAAAATCCACAGTGAACTGGCATTTGTTTTGACCAGAGAGTGTTTCTCTTTAAAAACAATCCCAGTGCATCATTTTCTTTGAGTCTTAAAAAATACTACTAGTTCACAATGTAGAAAGTTACTAACTTCCATCGAGTAATGTTTGTAAAGGCATCGTCATGATTTTGTGTTTTGCTACGTGATGAAGAGACTGAACGTACAGTTGATATGATTTTCAAATCACAGCATACCTGATTGCTAGAGTTCTGATGCACTGCAGGAACCTAGAGATCCTAACAGTTACATGTCCTGAGAAACTAATCTTCAGAGAAATTAAGGAAAACACACAATTACATGTTTTTATTTACACAGCATTTAACATGGTAATTCTGCTGTGTCTTACCCAAAACCTGGATGCTTTGGTAAAGAAGGTATATTGTATATTGTAAATTACAAAACTGTATATGCATTTTACCTTGACAAATATCTAAATTTAGTCATCTTCATGAAAGAACTCATCCAGAATTGTCATTAATGTACGTGCTATGTAATTAATTTTATCAGTGAAATGGTATGGAATAAAAATAGATTTGAGATAGACAGACAAAATGGTTTTTGCTTTGGTAGTTATAAAGATAAGTTTATTTTGCTTGACAGCTTTTCCCAGAAGTAAATAATATAAATATCCTATATCAACAAAATTAAAATTAAAGTATAACATTTTCAATGTATAAATCTCAGCTACAAAATATCCAATGATTTTTTAAAAACCATATTGACTAATTACCTAAATATTTGAGATAATAAAAAACTGCAAACACATTGTTAAGCTACTAGCATCTTGTCAGAAATAATCAATATTTTATAAACATGGAGAAGGTTACAAGTTCATTTTTACAAAGAATGAAAGAAAGAGACATCAAATCCTATCAAATTTTCCATATGTGAACACAGTACCTTGAACCCAAGACTGGAAAGGAGCAAGCCAGGTGATCAGCTAGGCGATGACAGATGTCTTTGGTTCACAGCTATTTAAGCCTAGCAATTAGCAAAATGCTAATTTTGTGGTTTTTGGTTCAAACAATAGGCTTATTAAAATTCTAAGACTCTTCCAAATAAGAAATTAATTTCCTACCCACTTCATTTCCCGGAAAGTTCTGAGAGAGGTTTTTAACAAGGAGTGATTCATGCAGCGATGACAGATTATGCAAGAAGTCGAATGGCATTTTTCAAAATTAAAATACAAAAAGTTACAGATGTATAGTTATTGTAGGAATAGGATTTTATGTTTCATGGACAATTTTAATTAATAGATTAATATATTGACATATTAATAAAAATCCTTTGTCTTTTGAAAAATCAATTCTTTCAAAGGAAATCCTTTAAAAATAGGATCTTCAAAAACTTTCAAATTTTAACAATTTCCCGGCTAATAAATGAATTTTCATGTTTTAAAATGTAATTTGTCATCTAGTATTTATTTTATTTGTTGTATGGAGTAACTAAGGTTGTATGGGTTCTGATCTTTCTTTTAAGAAATGAAAATAACTCTTCTACAAAATTGTTGGTATTTTAACTACACAAGAGAATTTTTTTAAGTAAGATATTTACAGTCATCTACTAATTGTGTATTTATTGTGGTATTTCCACACATGTATAAGAAGCACCCCAAACAAAACCCCTTCTTCATCACTTTTCTTACAAAAATATATTCTTAAAACAATTTAAACAGGTTTTACTGTTCTATTAGCATCCATGCATCTGAATTACTTTGACCAGATTTAGCTCTATCCACATTCTTCATTACCCCCCCCCCCGCTTCCCTCCACACAACAGAGCCTCTTATTCACTGTCATTTTTAAGTTACGATTTTTTTTATTTTTTAACTAATTATACTAGTTTTACTTTGTGCAAGGCGTTTCACCAGGGTAGTTCACACATGTATGTATTATACTTTAATCAAACTGTTGTCCTCAGTTTCACTTTTTCTTTGTTTCCCTTATTTCCCTATTGTACAACAGCTTTCAACAGCTTTCAATGAGATACACACACACACACACACACACACACACACACACACACACACACACACGATGTGTTCCAGAATTATTCATCCTCTATCATTCTCTTTCCCTTTCTTCTCTCCTAACAGTAGTACCCAGTTACAATCATACTTTCTTTTAGCCAGTTACAATCATACTTTCTTTTAGGACTATAGTTTAGATTCGATTCCACAAATGAGTAATATTTTGCTCTTTGAGTTTGGTTTATCTCGCTCAACTTGATGATGTCCAGCTCCATCCATTTCTTTCAAATGGTATGAGCTCACTTTTCTCTATGGCTGAATAATATTCTATGATGTATGTGTACCACCTTTTCTTTACCATTCATCAGTTTTTAGGCACCTCTGTTAATCCTAGTTTGGTTACTGTGAACAGACCTTCAATAAATATGTGTGTAGGTATCTCTGTGTTATGTTGATTTGTAATACTTCAGATGTATGTATGACCAAGAATGGTACAATGGATTACAGAATATATCTACTTTTAGTTTTTTAAGGTGATCCATACTGATTTCCATAGTGGCTGCATTAGTTTACATTGCTACTGCTAGTTTCTAAGAATTTTATCTAATATATCATTTTTTGTTTGTTATGGATATATACTTTGTCAGTTTTCATATATATATATATATAACTAATTAAAAGTAATTAGTATTTAATAATTATACTTTTTAAAAATGCAAAAACTAATCATATCTGTGGCAGTCTACATTTAAAAATGGAGGGAGAAAAGTAAAGCTCCTCTAATCCTCAATTCTACTTCACCAATTAACTGACATTGTATACTTTAGAAAATTTGTATATACTAAATAAAATATGAATAACAAAAATTCAAAAACTATTATGAATATTTCTTTGCTTTAATATATGGAAGGATTCATACACTATATTTTAATAAATTTAAATAAACATAATTATGTTTACATATGATATATGACTGGGGCATTATTCTAGGCTAAATGAAAAAGTTTCTACTTTCAGTTCTATTATTGTATTACAGAGAAGATCTGTGTTTCTGACTGATTCACATCAGTTTCAGTAACATCCTAGTGTTTCCTGTTTTTTGATTCATTCAATGAGCTGAGAGCTAGCACCATACTGCATCACAGTATCTTTATCTTTTCCTAGATATGTACCCAGAATGCTTAAATTATTTACTTAAAACTAAGGATCATCCTACAGGAAAGTTTACTCTATCATGACATCTTTAGTCTTTCTTTTTAGTGCTGGTTCTGGGATTTGAACTCAGGGCTTGGATATTGTTCCTGAACTTTTAAAATTGAGGCTAACACTCTATCACTTGTGCTACAGTTCCACCTCAATTGTTTGGTGGTTAATTGGAGATGAGTCTCACAAACTTTCCTGCCTGAACTGGCTGTGAACCATGATCTCTGATAGCAGCCTCCTGAACAGCTAGATTTAAAGATGTGAGCCACTGATGCATATCTTTATTTCTTTTATTTACACATTACCAAGGAGTCAAAAAACACTGAACAAACTATGGGGCTATGAAAGTTAAGACAAATTCCATAGCCTTTTAGTAGCTGGGTAATTAACATACAATAAGCAAATCATAATTAGTGAAAACTCAGAGTGCAGCAGAGGCTCTTGAGGAGCCATGACAGGTAAATTGAAAGGGGGTGATAGTAATCAAGATAAAAATGATGAGACAAAGGACAAGGGGGGACCCAATGCAACAGTAATACTCATAAAACAATGTGTTGGAAATCAACTTTCCAACTTGGGGAGGGATTGGGGAAGGAAAGTGGGAAAAATGAAGGGGGAATATTTGACAAGAAATGTGCTCGATTCCTTATGCATATAACTGTAAACTCTCTTATATCACCTTGACGATAACATTAAATTCAGAAAAAGATATATTGTATTCATGAACTGTTTTATTAAATGGCAACATCTTTCTATGACTGATTATAGATAATATTTTTTAGAAAAGATAGACATGATACAAGAGAAGGGTCTGTATATGGATTTGATAATGATAAGTCTCTATATAAAAGACAATCAGACTTACATAACTACAATACTTGCATCAAAAGAGAAGTCACCTTTTATCAAATTTATGTATCTTCTACTCTGGGCATCTCATGAATTCAAACTCTAGATTTCTTTCTAATTCTCCATGGGATAGGAATTAATCTCCACTTTGATTTATTAATCTACCTGCTCACTATAAATTGTCAATGCATATTTTTGTATGTCCATTATAAACGTGTGTGGGTCTGCAAGCTTTTGAATCTGTTTAGGTCATATGCAATTTCAGCACCCAATTGAGCTCTGAACATGCAGAAGTTCTGATTGTAAAATGGTAGCTTTTTTTTTTCTCAGTTATGGGGCCTGAACTCTGGGCCTGGGCACTGTCCCTCAGCTGTTCACCTCAAGCCTAGTGCTCTACCACTTGAGCCACAGTGCCACTTCCAGCTTTTTCTGCTATGTAGTGCTGAGGAATGGAACCCAGGGCCTCATGCATACAAGGCAAGGCAGGCACTCTACCACTGAGCCACCTTCCCAGCCTCAAAATGGTAGCTTTTTAACCAATACATGGCAACAAGAAAACATAATTTAGAATGACTTTAGGCATAGTTTTTAAAAGAATTCTTAAACAAGAGGACCTAAGTCTGATAAGGGACAAGTAAATTGAAAATATTGCTTGTTTTCCAACAGTTGATGCTGAAAAATTATTCATTATTTGATTCACACTCCTTAGAAAATTCACAAACACAAACTATATTAAATAGTACAAGCCAATCATTTTAAGAGCTCAATGAACTTATATTTCAAGAAAAAATACCCCAGTATTATATCAAGAGAAATATTTTACTACATACTGTTATGTATTTTATTATGTTAGGACTCTATACTTAAACCTGCTTTGGTGAATTCATTTTGCATAAAGTTACCTATAATTCATAGCCAGACAATTCAAAGGTAGCACTCTAGGACATTTAGTTAGACTGTTGAGTCTACTAGGAAAATGTTTTCATTATAAAACAAACACCTCATTTTCAAGAAAGACATACTGAGAAATGTGAAAAACACTTTTGTTTCCTCTAGTAATCTACATATTTCATAGAACCTGTTTCATAAATACTTACCAACTGTTCCTGATATTGTACTAATGGAAACTTGGCATCCAGCAAAAGTAAAACAGATTTTTGGGGGGAAGTTTTTGTCTAGTCTGAATATAAAGTGGTACTGATATTTAGACCTTACATTTAATTGCTTTTCAAATCTGAGGTTTTATTAATATGGCTCTGGAAATATAAAACAAGTAATCCAAGTAAGATAGTGTATTGTGGTAATTACAAGGCAAATTTATGGAGTTAAACCATATATTTAAATCCTAGTTCTTATTGTATAGCTGTGTAATCTTGGGTAAATCACCATGCCTTGGTGTTCTCTCTTTTCAATAATATTCACTTTCTACATAAAAGGAAAAAGCAAGACCATACATCTAGAATAATGCCTCAAGCAAAGTGGAAATTTAAGATATGACAATATTATAATATGATTAAACATGTTTCTACCTCATGGTTTTGGAAAATGTAAAAATGTATATATGTGTATATATGTACTCATATTATATATGATGTATTGTATATATATGTATATATGTATAAACACACATAAATATGTGTATAAATATATATAGAGTCGATCATGGGGATTGAACTCAAGGCCTGGGCCATTCATAAGTAGAATGGAATGCAATAACTAATCAATTAATGTTAAAACTCTTACAGTTATTCCAGTTACTGCTCATAAAATATAAAAGTAGATTTTAATTCTATTTCTTTTTTTGTGGTCATAGGGCTTGAACTCAGGGCCTGGATGCTGTCCCCGAGCTTTTTTGCTCAAAGCTAGTACTCTATCACTTGAAACCACAGCTCCACTTCTGGATTTCTGGTGGTTAATTGGAGATGAGTCTCATGGACTTTCTTGCCTGGACTGACTTCAAATCAATTCTCATATATCAGCCTCCTGAATAACAAGGATTACAACTACTAGCACGTACCTTAATTTTATGTTTATAAGGAAATAAAACCACTCACAATTTAAGACATCAAGAAGCAGACACAGAAACAGAATAAAGGAATTTCCTTCCCTCCTCTTACTTCTAGATAGAGGTAACAAAGAGAATGGTTATAGTATGGTTGGCTTTATGCAGAGAGATTTGAGTTCAAATTGTAGCATTTATCAGACATAAAAGACATGAAAAGATGATTAAAAATAAAACTACAGTTTTTAAGAATACAATGAAAGAAGTTATAATGAAGCTCTAAAGCCAGAGTATTTTATGTATATAGCATAACACAGAGGTGAATTGGGAACAGGAAGTAGCTAGAATTCATTTGAATGTCATCAGTAAAAGTAACAAAAATGAATGATGCAGTAGAGCAATAGCAACAAAAGACAATTTTTCTAAATAATAACGAATGATAACAAAACATAACTGAATGCTAGTGGCTCAATTTATAATCCTAGCTAGTCAGGAAGCTGAGAAACAGAGGATTGAGGTTCAAAGCCAGCCTGGGCAGAAAAGTCCGCGAGACTCTTATCTCCAATAAACCAGTAGAAAAATGGAAGTAAGTGGCGCTGTGGTAGAGTGCTCCCTTTGAGCTGAAGAGCACAGGGACAGCGCCCAAGCCCAGAGTTCAAGCCCCACGACCGACCCCCCCAACCCCCCAAAAAAGAGTAGGATGCATGAGCTGAGCAGGGGAGAGAAGAGGGAGAGTTATTACACATTAAGACAAGACAGTGTACTACTGGCAGTGAACCACAGGGCTAGTAAGGGGAGCAGTACTTATGCAACTGAGATACTCACAAGATAATATGTTGGAAATGATCTGTACAACTTGGGGGGATACTGAGGGGAAGGGAAAGTGGTAGAAAAATGAAGGAAGGGATAAGTTAGACAAGAAATGTAATCACTACCTTTCTTTTTTTTTTCTCAAGGAAAGATACTCTTTTTTAGAAGGTACTTTGGTTCATCTTTGCTTGGATTCTCCAAGAAAATGAAGATGGGGGGGATTATCATCACTTAAAAAGTACAGCACATTTCCAAGAGAAATAGTTGAAGATATGGCAGCATTGTATGCACAGCATTAGTAATACATGCATGAGGCCTAGATTTGAGATAAAGACATACTAATGAAAAGTTAAATATACTCACAAACTGTATACACCTAATAATAGGATATCAAAATATATACAATGAATACTGCCACAGGTATTGTTTGGGGATTGATGAGGAAAGAGAGAAATAAGAAGAAAAAATCAGATTGCCATTGCATCACACCTGATCATTACCTTACATATGTAACTGTAACCTCTCTGTACATCACCTTGACAATAAAAATTAAAATTAAAAAAAAAAAGAAAAGAAAGGCAACATGGAAGAACTCAGAAGACCATATTGTACAAATGAGGTTCTTGGATGACTTTCAGAACGGGCAATTCTTCTCTATGAGGAAGGCAGAGAACTGAAATTTGGCACTCTCTGTGGGCCTCGGGTGAAGTTCTGAGGCTCTCTGTACCTCGGCCTCCTTTCTGTCCTTAGTTCTTCTTGGGATGGCATAATTGTCTATTGTTATTTCACATCATGACCAATCACACCGTTGTTCCAGCCCAAGTATAGGTAAGGCCTTCCTCTTCTTTAGCCTACAAGATCTCTTAGAAAGATATTGGAGGTAGATCTTTTCTTGCTACAATAGTTCACTTGTCCTGGTTTTGGCCTCATTTGCCTTAGTTCCAAGAGTTAGTAGAGGAAACAAGAAAAAACATTCACAACAATGTTCTGTGCCAATCTTCTCATTGAGTTAAATTCTTCCAACAAAATAGCAAGAGTTGGCTTTTGCTGAGCACTTGAATTAGCCAGGCACTAAGGGATTTTAAGGCTTTTCTCATCAGACATATTTAATTATGATAAAACATCAGGCAAATATCATTATTATTTCTGATTTAAAGATGAAGTCATTATAGGTCACAGAGGTTAAAGATCTTCCTAGGTTGCTGCGTACATAGCCCATCTAGAATTTGTTCTGCTGTCTTTATTTCAGAGTTCACTCTTAGACACTGTGGTTCATTTTCAAAATCACATTCCCAAAGACTTTGTGTGTCCTAGACAAAGATTTTGGTATCATAGCACAGTCTGCTAAATGACTTCATAATATTTTAATGTTTTATTATTTAAATTTTAATAACAATGAAGATAGGTAAAGTATGAGTCAGTTTTAGAAGTTTTATGACTATATAAAAATGAAGGTAGGAAGTGTTAGTTACAGGCTTTAACTTATTAAAAGACATATATAGATTTAGGATTATAAAAAATATGAAGTATATGTTTTAGATTTATGGCTTATTTACATGAAAATGTATGAGAATACCATGTAATTCAGAAACCTGACTTAAAAATTTCTTTTTTAAAATTTATTTTATTTTTTATTGTGTACTCATTATCTTGCTCATGTAATTGTAACCCCTCTGTACAGTATTTTCACAATTAAAATTTTCTTTTATTTTTATTTTTTATTTTTATTTATTTTTTTGGTTGGTCATGGGCTTGAATTCAGGGCCTGAGCACTCCTGGCTAGTACTCTACCACTTTGAGCCACAACTCTACTTTTGGTTTCCTGGTAAATTGGAGATAAGAGTCTCACAGACTTTCCTACCCAGCCTGGCTTCAAACTGTGGCTCTCAGATCTCAGCCTCCTGAGTAGCTAGTAGTATAGGCATGAGCCACCAGTGCCTAGTTCCCTTTTTTAATTTCTTATATCATTTTCCTGGTAATTTTTTTTTTTTTTACAAATTTTGGAACATTGTTTTCTCATAGTTATTTTTATAGATGGATAATTTTCAGTGAATTGAAACATAGATAAATTAACATGTTTTAAATTGAACTGTTTTGCTGCTGATAATGTCCTTTGCACTTTCTGGGCTTGATGAACCACAACAGAAGACTGCAGCTTCATGAAAATCTCCACATTTCATCTTATTGTTATATCAATATACAACCACCATTGAAAGAGTCTGCTATCATTTTTCAGAGTTGTTTCATGGTAGCTTGTTTTTTGCTGTTATTCTTATTATAGTAACATGTTTGCTTGTACATGAACTTTACTGTCAATCATTTTGTATTGTTTTGTGTAAACTTGGAAATTGCTGAATTGAGGAGAGTAAACACTTATGACATTTGATTAATGTTTGAATATTTGTTCAATATTTCTAGATACTTTTCACAAATGTTTGCCACTGTTTCTTTAACAAATAATTTTATATTAAATATTTTACCTGATTTTCAATTTTGTTTCCTTCAAATTTTACAATTTGATAGAAAATCATATTTTATTATTAGAAGTTTGTATTTCTCTTACTACCAGATACAAATTTAATATTTAACAAATGCATATTGTCAATATCTATTCTTTCAAACCATTTCATCAACTTCATTTCATTTTCTGTTGGTAAATGCTTTCATATTTTTGTAGATTTTTATTTAATAGACAATCTATTTTTTTTGGGAGGGGGTCCGGTCGTGGGGCCTGAACTCTGGGCCTGGGCGCTGTCCCTCAGCTCTTCAGCTCAAGGCTAGCACTCTACCACTTGAGACACAGAGCCACTTCTGGCTTTTTTTTCTTTTTGCTTATGTGGTGCTGAGGAATCGAACCCAGGGCCTCATGCATGCAAGGCAAGCGCTTTACCACTGAGCCACCTTCCCAGCCCCAACAATCTATTTTATTCAGCCATTAATTTTGTAAGCATGTCCTTATGAATGACACAGGACCTTTACAGTTATAGTAGACTTGAGGTTGAGATTTCAATGATTATATAAACAAATCATTTTTATTCTGTATTTATTAGTTTTGAATTGAACATGGAGGTTGAAGACATTTCATTTGCCCTAAAGGCCTTGTGTCATCTTGGATATAATAAGGTAGATTGCTCACAATAAAAGAAGGCTTCCATTATGCATAAAACAATGTAACTTCTGAAGTATGCCAAGTATGAGTCTTACAAAAGCCCTTGTCTCGATCAGGTAGGTTGAACATTTTGTCAAAGTTTTTCCAATCAATGAAATCCTTAAAGTCTACACAGTTTCTGTTTAATATAAAGTTATAGTAATAGTTTAATTAATTTAGGAGCAATTTTTAAACTAAAAATTGTAGCTGTATATAACATTTCACATATTTGACATCATTTTATACAATCGTTTATTTCAGATGCTTATTTTAATGACATTATTAGTAAAGAGGATAGTTTTTATCAATCATAGAAAAACAGAGTGATTTTTTTATCTTTTCATTTTTGTTCACAAAAACAAAAAATCACCATTCCTTTATGTTTTGTTTGTTTTTAAAATATTTTAAATAGTAGAAGGTTTAAAAACTTGTATTATATGTTTACCAACAAATTCTAAATAAACTTTACCAAATAATTTTAACGTTTAGGCTTCACTTTGGCTAAGATGACAGAAAGTTATAAATAAAGATTAGCTTTTATAAAAAGAGGGAAAAATCAGAGAAGTTTGGTTTAAGGCTGTCTTTCTTTAAGAATTTGAACAGATTCTGGGTCTTCAATGAATCTCTAGTGAGAATTGCTTTTTAATTGTTCACTTTCTTACACACAGACTCTGACTGGTTTTCGTTTTGGTGTGGTTTGTATCATGGAGGGGGTTTTTATGGCAAATATGCTAGAAAGATAGAAATAAAATAATATGTAATATTGTATACATATGGCAAAGATATTATTTCCCTATTGGGTGCATGAGGTAACATCTATATGTTATTTATTAGCTGGCAATCATAGTATAGAGTTATTTACTTGCTTATTTTCTGACTTTAATAGAATGTGAACAGAAATCTTTCTGGTTTTGACATTTTTATGTAGTACCATGCTTGGAAGCATATGTGTGTGCCTATGTGTTGGTACAGAGGTAAATGTTTCTCCCTAAATAAATAAGAAATGAATAATAATGCCTCAGTTTCCTGTACTGAATTCTTATTATATTATGTAATAGTTCCCATTATAATTTAACTCAAAACATAGCATTCCCACAACAACATATTTTTCTACACATTTACTTTAATGTTATATGTTTTATTTTGAGACAGGGATTAATGAAGCCCAGGCTGGCCTTGAACTCATGATCCTTCTGCCTCAGTCTCAGGAGCGTTGGAATTGCAGGTGAGTTAGCATCATTCTCAGGACTCTTACTGACTTTTTGCATGGAGGGTGCTGGGATTTGAACTGAGGACTTCACATTCAATTCACTTGCTTGCTTGGCTTAGCATATTTTCACTTGAGCCACATCTCAAGTCAGGCTTTTCATTGGTTACTTTGAAGATGTAGTTTTAGGAATTTGCTTCTCAAGATGACTTTGAACCTTGATCTTTTTTTAAATCTCACAGTTCTGAGAAGTTACCATGAGAGGCATGAGCCTTTAATGCTCTTTACTCATTTGCTCAGAAAGAGCTGAGTTGAAAAAAGTATCTGCATAAACTGTATCTTTTAAACATATCTTAGGAAAGACCACTAAAAATGATTAGAAAGAGGCCTCCCTGATGCATCTCAGGAGTTAAAAACTTCTGACCTCATTGGGGCTTCAGTTTAGGCCTTTGCACTTGTTAGAAACACACTCTACAACTTGAGCTACAAACCCCAACCTTTCTCCGTGACATAAATATGCTCTTGCCTTCTGATGTTTGTAATTTCACATATACTTATTTCTCTATAATGCCTTCCCATTGGCCTTTTATTAGCCTATCCTACACATTTCCAAGGCTATACCTAATCTTACAGGTTGTTCTGAAGCAAAATAGTGAATCTCCAATGGGAAAATAAAATAGTTGTAGATTGAGGATTCAGACGTAAGGTAGATCACAGAGCAACAGCTTTTAATAAGTTGTTAGAAATGACATTTATCTTTATTGCCATACCATCTGGAATAGTCTATGGACTAAGTTACCTCGTAGCTGAGAGAAAAATAATTCTGAAGATAATAAATAAGTCAATAGTTGTTCTAAAGATGATGTTACCAGGCAGATAGATTCCACTAATACATAATTATTGAATAAACGACTAAGATAAAAAAGAGTAAAATACTGAGATCATAGTCTGACAATGGTTGATTAAGGCAATAATATTTACAATAAACTTGACTGCTTATATAGATCTAGTGCCTGCTACTCACATTGGACTATGCATTGAATAATCAGAACAAGTTTCTGACTATATATAACAATATAATTTTATATATCATAATAGGCTTATAATATACTATAATTATATAGAATATCAATAAATCCATGCACAAGCAATTGGAATAAATTAATAGTTATTAATGTGGTTTATATACTATTTGTCTTCAAATATCAACGTAAGTTAGGACAGGTGAAAATGACAAGAAAATTGCAATAGTGTTGGTGAACAAATCATTGTTCCAGGGACCTAAATGGTAGGTAAGAGTGACAACAGTTACAAGTTCATCTCATTGATTTTAGGGGACTTGACACCATCATTTGTTTTCACTGGACATTTTTCCTACACTTAATGTGATTAAGTGTAGAGAAACATACTGAACAGTTTTGTGTAATAAACAATATCTTGGGGAGCCAAGGAGAGTCTGTGTCCAAACTTGGAAGAAAACAGTTCAAAAAGAGAAATTAAGAGGATGAAATCTGATATAATCACTAGAAAAATGCCAGGGGAAATGGTTCAAAATGATCCAAATGTTTAGAAATTCTTGGCAGTTTTCTGGAAAGATTCCAGTTTCCTGTGGAATGACAAGATGGTGATATGTAAACAGGCATAGCCCCGAAATGTCAACCTAAAGCAAGCAAAATTTACTCCAAATGCTTGGACTTCATTCCAGAACTGGGATAAATCAAAAGAATCAACTTGGAAGTGGGAATTCATGATATCAAATTCACTTCAGTCTTGTTCAAACTAGTTTTAAAAAAAACAAGTTAATTTCTTTTTTTCTTTTTTTGGGGGGGAATCTGTCATGGGGCCTGAACTCTAGGCCTGGGCACTGTCCCTGAGCTTTTCAAGGCTAATGTACTACTACTTGGACCACAGTGCCACTTGTGGCTTTTTTTTTTTTTTTGCTTATGTAGTGCTGAGGAATCGAACCCAGGGCCTCATGTATGCAAAGCAAGCACTCTATCACTGAGCCACCTTCCCAGCCCCACAAGTTAATTCTATTTATTATCTATTTTTATTGTGAAAATACTGTACAGAGGGGTTACAATTACATGGGCAAGGTAATGAGTTCATTTCTTATGGAGCAACAAGTTAATTCTTAATACTTTGAAAACAAATGATAAATGGTGTAGCCAAGAGAACGAATCAAATTTGTGATGTAGCAGATACTGACTAGATAGTATTCATTCTCAGTGTATATGTCACCACAATGATTACAACCCATCATACCACATCTCACCTGAGTGGCTCATTACATACATTTCTCTCAGCAAGACTTTTCTTCTTTTCCTTTTTTATTTCCTCCTTCTTTCTTTTCTCCTTTCCTCTTCTCTCTCTTTCCTTCCCTTCCTGCTTTCCTCTCCCTTTCTTCCAGATCACCTGTATGATATTTTATGATACTGAATAATGTTTGGTTGTTCGCACTTCCTTACTATTAGTGTAAGACAGAGATCTTTGCCAATACTGCTTGCTAATGCATACGAAATGTCTAAGAAGTGTTTTATGTATAGCTGACAGATTTTTCAGTGGTGAAAAGAAAGTAGTACAATACCAGATAGCAATTTATAGATTGTTAAATGTTATAAAGGCTATTGCACATTGCATCAATATTCCATCTTTTCTACAAATACTCATATTTTAAGAATGAAAATTTACTTTTCTCTTTCTGACTTCTGATACTACCGTCAATGTAAAATTAGCATTTGTATGTGGTAGATACAACAAAAATGTAGGAGTATATGTATTGCTCTAGAATCTTTAAGTCTATTTAGCTTGTGGATATTTCTTTGTGGATTATAAGAACTTCATAACAAAGGAATAGGTAATTATATGGTGATTAAAATAATTGATGTCTTTGATATATAATTATTTGTATGCCTGAAACAATAAAAAAGGGTTAAATGGCACAGTAGGAAATAAGATATTACATATACAGTATTTACAAAATAAATACAATGTACTTCCAAGAAATGTTCTGGACAAACTGGCAGTAAAGCAGACAGCATTGGGAAATTTTTTACCAAGAAATTTTCTATTATATAAGTTCTGTAGTGTGAATGTCTTCCTTCAGTCATAAGTAACTAAATAAATGTGAGGAAATGAAAAACTACTTTTTAATCCTGAGATTAACTACATTTTCTAACTATAGAAAGGGACTATTTCATATGTACTATTTAAATTCGGAATTTCAGAACATTTGAAAGGATAGGACTAGAAAGTTACCTAATCAAATCATATAGAACAACCAAATTCTGTTTTACTTCAGATCTGAGAATATTGATATACTAGATTCTCATAGTTCTAAATATAGTTTGTAAAATTAAATAAGTAACTCTCTCAGTATTTGAGACTGAGCTAAATCCACAAAATATTTTTATTTGATTCTTTAATAGAGACAGAAAAATAATAGTCATTATGGGAACTGCTAGTTTGTCCCAGTATAAAAATCTGAATATTAATCAATTGCTTTAGATGAGATAATAGCTACTATTTAACATTTATGCTGACTGCATTTTATTCCAAAGATCTTAAGCCATCATTTCTCTTTTGATATCATTATCCTCAATAAGTGTTCAGTTTTAAAAAATTAAACATAGTCTCACAGTGTGATATATTTTAAATATACAAAAATCCCTCTAATGAATATGCTAAAATCTAGGCTAACAACCTCTTAAGAGGAAATGCTGAAGAACTCAAGATATAAAAATGACTAGTTTAAACACTTTATATTTTTTCTGACCTTGACATTTCTTATTCATCCTGTATAATTAAATTTGCTAATCTCAGTGTTGGTTAGATATGATATATGGTCTTTAAAATTCTGGTCTCAAATTTCCTTTTGTAATGGGAAACTGAATAAAAAAAATAGGTTTCAGTGACTTTAAAAATAGTATAAGGCTGAGAGCCGATGGCTCATACCTGTAATCCTAGCTATGCAGAAGGCTGAGATCTGAGGGTTATGGTTCAAAGCCAGGCCAGGCAGGAAAATCTGTGAGACTTTTATAGCCAATAAAACACTCAGGCACAGGAAGTGATTTTGTGGCTCAAGTGGTAGAATGCTCGCCGTGGGCTGAAGAGCTGAGAGAAGGTCAGAGAAGCAATTCACACACCTCCCACTTCTCAGTAGATGGAGATTCCCTAAGAGGAAAGTGCCCAGGCCAAGTTCAAACCCTACAACCGACCAAAAAAAAAAAAAAAAAAAAAAAAACAAACCAAAAACCAAAAAACAAACCAATAAATAGTTTGCTATCTTGTATATTTTGATTTTCATAAAGAAAATCCACCCATTCAACCTGTACTGCTTAGTATGTACGTAGTACTGAAAAATATGAGAAAATACACATTTGCTCTTAGAAAATTTTCTTTTGAGGGTCGAGGATGTAGCTCAGTGGCACATCCCTTAACTGGTGTACACCAGGCCCTGAGTATGGTTCCTAACACTATACAAAGAAAAAATATTTCTGTTGACAAAGACAGAAGGAAAACGGACTTTTAAGAAGCTACAGATCTGATGTTAAGTGGAGTCCTAGATGGGTAATCCTATTCATTGTGTTAAAATTTCAGAGACCTCATGGTAAGAAGCCTCTAAATAGTCTGTTTATTGGTTGCCTACAATATGTATTTGTGAGAGTCACTCAAATAGAAGGCCAAGGGAATAACCAAGAAAAAAGAAATATTACTTACAGCTGAGCTAAAAAAGAAAGACTTGGAAGTGTTGTTGTGTCTCAAAGTGGTAGAGCGCTAGCCTTGAGCAAAAGATCTCAGGGACAGAGCCCAGGCCCTGAGTTCAAACTTCACAACCAACAACAACAAAAGGCTTTCACTTTCAATTAGGAAGAATTTCCCTGAAAATCATGACACATATGTTCAAAATTAATAATTAATAAAATGAACATTCTAAATGTTTAATTGGTATACATAATCTTATTTTGAAAACGTTTCTAAAGTAATTTATTCCATTTGTATAAATTCATATTAAAACCTTATCTCAAGGGTAGTATTGCCTTTCATAAAGTATAAATTTCCTTTACTTTTTTCTAAGTTGTACATAATTTTCTAAGGCAAAGGTCAAATAAATTATAAAAAATTCCTCATCTTTGTTTTTTTTTTCTTATAGTTTAAGGAGAACTTATTGTGTAGATTAATAACACATGATCTTAGGGGAAAAATTTTTTTCTTTTCAAGTCATCTAAATAAGAGAAAATAGTGTTTAAGCTAGAGGGTTGGTGTGGATAGACCAGTCAGGACAGATTAAAGAGATGGTAGGAAGACAAATCCATGCATCTTAAATGCTTCATATATGGAAGGTCAAGGAAGCAATTCACACACCTCCCGCTTCTCAGTAGATGGAGATTCCCTAAGAGGAAAGCAACTCAGGCCTGACAGGCATCTTCAATTCAGTTTATCTAACAAAGAAACCTTTTGGTTTCTGCATAGTTTTCCATGGTCATTTCCTTGCTTTTTCAGCTCAGATTTTATCACCAGCCCTTTCTTTCTCATCCATTAGCATTTTAGTATGATTTTAAAAAAATACTAACCTACCTAAACTAACTAACCTAACTAGTACCTATGTACTAGTTCGGTAAACATCATCTTACCTGAAAATTCTAGCAGATTCACAGCCCTTCCTGCTTCTGATATTGTTCCTAAGTCATACCTATATCCTAGTGCAAGAAATTTCTCAAATAGGTAAAACCAGTTGTTTTGATTGAAAGCATTTTATCTGTTGGCTCCTCATTGCTGTGTAGGCCCACAGTCAAATACCTAAACATCCTATGACCCAAATGACCAATGACCTAAATGACCCAAAGACCAATGACTCAAAGATCACCTGTACACTGCTGTGAGATACAAGCCTTATTTCTTCAGCTTCACTAATAACTATCCCACAAGCATTCATCTTTTTGTCAAAAATACAATCACAGCTGGGTATCAGTGACTCACATCTGTAATCCCAGCTATTCAGGTGGCTGAGACCTGAAGATTGTGGTTTGAAGCCAGCTCTGGCAAGAAAGTCTGTCAGATTCTTGTCTTCAATTAACCATCCCCCACAACCAGAAGTGGTGCTGTGGTTCAAACTGGTAGAGCACTAGTCTTGAGCAGAAAAGCTCAGTGCAGAGGGCCTGAGTTCAAGCCCTACCACCAATAAATAAATAAATAAAAATTAATTTTTCAGTATTAAAAATACACAAGGCTCTCATGCCTTTAGTGTTGTGCACGTGCAGGGCTCCTCTTCTATCCCCATTTTCTGTTCCTCTTTTCCATCATTGCTCTTGTTTAACCCACTCTTGCCTTGTGTCCACTTTTCCTCTAGTGTTTGTTCAGTGACCTTATTTATTCGATTTGTTCTTATTTGTTGGTTTGTGTTGTTTCAATTTGTGCTGATCCTGGAACTTGAACTCAGTGATGCAATGGTAAGGCTTTTTTGCTCAGAACTGGCATTTTACTACTTGAACCATGTCTCTACTTCCAGACTTTTTGCTGGCTATTTGGAAATAAAAAGCTAGAGTATTTTTCTGCTTGGGCTAGTTCTGAACTGTGATATTCAGATCTCAGCCTCCTGAATAGCTAGGACAATGGGTATATGATATTTCCACCCAAGCTGAATTATCTTTTTCTGAGGTCTTGTGCACAGTATTTGTTTTTCACATGTATGACTATTATATTTTCCCCAACATTGTTTTAGTTTTCTTTTGTCTTTTTTTCTTTTTTCTTTTGTTGGTCGTGGGGCTTGAACTCTGGGCCTGGGTGCTGTTCCTCAGTTCTTCAGCTCAAGGCTAGCACTCTGCACTTGAGCCACAATGCCACTACCTGTTTTCTGAGTGGTTTATTGGAGATAAGAATGTCACAGCCTTTCCTGCCTGGTCTGGCTTTGAACCGCAATCCTCAGATCTCAGCTTCATTAGTAGCTAGGATTACAGACGTGAGCCACCAATGCTCAGCTATATTTTTGTCTTTCTTAATTATAATTTTTTGGAAAGCATGGAGACATCACTGGTATCGGAATCATAAATTTGCAGTATTTGAAGTGTACTAGGCCAGGAATGGGCAGTTTTGAAGGAACAACTATGGACATGCATATGGATATGACATTTCTCTATCTCTCTTTCTTTTCTTCTCTATTTTTCTTTCTTTCTTTCCTCCTTTCCTTCTTTGCTCCTTTCTTTCTTTCTTTTCTTCCCTTCCTTCCCTCCCTCCCTTTTTCTCTCCCTCCTTCCTTTCTCTTTCTTTCTCTATTTATGTCTTTCTCTTTTGCTCTTGCATTTTCTCTCTTTCTTTCTCTCTTTCTTTCTTTCTTTCTTTCTTTCTTTCTTTCTTTCTTTCTTTCTTTCTTTCTTTCTTTCTTTCTATCTTTCTCTCTCTTTCTTTCTTTCTCTCTTTCCTTTCTTTCTTTCTTTCTTTCTTTCTTTCTTTCTTTCTTTCTTTCTTTCTTTCTTTCTTTCTTTCTTTCTTTCTCTCTCTCTCTTTCTTTCTCTCTTTCTCTCTTTCTCTCTCTCTTTCTTTCTTTCTTTCTTTCTTTCTTTCTTTCTTTCTTTCTTTCTTTCTTTCTCTCTTTCTCTCTTTCTCTCTTTCTCTCTTTCTCTCTTTCTTTCTTTCTTTCTTTCTTTCTTTCTTTCTTTCTTTCTTTCTTTCTTTCTTTCTTTCTTTCTTTCTTTCTTTCTTTCTCTCTTTCTTTCTTTCTCTCTTTCTTTGTTTCCCAGTCCTGGGGCTTGAACTCAGGGCCTAGGCAGTGTCCTCAAGATCCTTTTGTTCAAGGTTAGCACTCTACCACTTAAGCCACAGAACCATTTCCAGTGTTATGTTGATGTGGTGCTGAGGAATCAAACTCCAGGCTTCACGCACACTAGGCAAGCACTCGACCACTAAGCCACATTCCCAGCCCATGACATTTCTTTTTGCATGATGACTAGTACCAGATGATTTAAATATTTAGGACCTGATTCATTGTTAAAACAAACATGAAACTAGAATGCTTATTTTTTTTTTTGTTTTTAACTGCTCTTTTATTTAGGATGGAGCAGGGAGGGCCTCATACACAACCCAACAACTGATCGTACCAAAACAGCCCCTACTTGGTTATGGAGCTCCATCCCAAGATAATTCATAACTTTTTCATCAAAAAAAGGGTCAGCAAGAAATTCTTGAGAAGATCCAAGGGAAGCTTGCATAGAATGCTTATTGTTAATGATGATAAAATTACTCATAATCTGAAGCCATATTTAATTATAAAATATATAAATGAAAGATTTATTACAGATTTTAGTGATTGGCAAGTTATCAATTGAGAAGATTTTTAAAGTCTATTTAATATTATTCAGCCTAGTCACAGAGGTTCTACTTGTCTAATTCAAGGACGATTTATTTAAGGATCATTCTACATTTCTGGAGGTTTTTGTTGTTATTGTTCATCTGAAAATAAAATGTTACTCTTTGATGCCATCTAATGACCATACCTGATACTGCCTTTAATGAGGACTATCAATATTAAAAGAAAGGTCACTTATGTCATATAAATCACTCATGTCATGTATGTTACACATGTCATTTATGTCATACATGACATTTATACATTGCATAGGTCACAGGTATCATGCATGCCATTCATATATTGCCTGATATTGCCATACACGTCATACATGTTGTTTGCATGTCATAAATGTCACACATGTCATACATGTCACACATGACATGCTTTATTTATGTCTATATGTTGTGTGTGTCATGTGCATCACACCTGTGCTATATATGTCATATGTTGTATATGTTATGTGTGTCACATCTTTCAATTATGTTATATGTGTTATATATTACATGAATCACACCTGTCATGCATGTCATGTCGGTTGTATAAGCCATGCATGTCATTAATTTGTTGAGGTGTCATAAATAACTATACATGAATATATGTCATAAGTGACATATATGACATGTGACACAAATGTTTTATATGACATAAGTGATACATGAATGCCATGCACAGCAATATGGCATATGAATGACACACATGGCATATACATCGCATGAATGACATATGACACAAATGAGAGTGCATGGTATGTGAATGACACACATGGCACATGCGATATATTTCATAGCATCCACTGACTAGATGTCATGTTTATTTAGACACCATCAGAAATACATCTGTTCCAAAATCTCTCCATCTGTGCTCTCAGCTTAGTGAATGGCTCCATGTAGTGCATGCCAGACATTTGGGTCAATCCTTGACTCTTCCATAATACCTCATTCCAATTGATTACTAAGCCCTCCTGATTCAACCTCCAACGGACCTCTTCCCTTGCACAAAACTTTGCAGACACGTCATTTCTGCATAAGAACATCAGCACTGTGTACTTCAAGATTTCTCAAAGAATCTGGCCCTGATGGCTAGGCTGGAGAAAGTATTTTAGTGAAGTGTGCAATTTGAATTTCTGTATAAGCAAATGAAATTCAGACTCATAGGGTTGTGGTTTAGAAACAGACAACAGAATTGCAGTTTTTTAAAATCCTTTCCCTTGGACAGCCCTGGCATCCTCACAGTAGACAGTGTTTAGAATGAAGTTTTTGTTGTGTTTCTTGGATATTAAGTGACAAGAGTTGGCACCTAAGCTATGTACATAGTTTAAGTACTCTTTTTTTGGTACATTTTTTATTGTAAAAATGCTATACATAGGGGTTACAGTCACATGAACAAGGTAATGAGTACATTTCCTATTGAGCATTGTTGCTTCCTCCTTTGTTTTCCCACTACTATCTCTTCCCTCCAACCTCTACAACTCCCCCCACCCCTGCCGAAGTTGTAAAATTCATTTTCAACATAGTGTTTTGTACATCTCATTGTTACAATGGGTCAACCTGTATCCTTATTTAAGCATTTTGTTTTTTCCCTTCCCCTCCTCGAATTAGAGAAGTGTATATACAAGATGCAGGGCACCAACATCAAATACAGTGAAAACAGGGATTATACCGTGGGGGAGGAACATACAAAGAAACAAAAAAAAAAAATCACATGGTACATTATAAAAGCATTAGGAACAATAGCAAGCAAAAAAAGATATTTGTGTTCCTATCTTGGGGTTCATTTCGCTTAACATCATCTTATGTGGTCATATGTACATAGCTTTTGGCCTTTTTTTGCTTGTCCTATACATGCACTAATTATTGTAAACAAGGGAAACCATGGGACCTATGTTTAAGACTCCACATAGAGCTCCCCTATGACCTAGCAGTCCCACTTTTGGGCATTTACCCAAATGATGACAAACAAAGCCATTCTAAGGCTGCCAGCACAACTATGTTTATCGCAGCATTATTTACCACAGCTAAGATGCTTATTTCTGACTAACTGAAAATGCCAGCAGGAAATATAATAACATTGGCTGCTGTAGGAGGGTCTGTTTTGTATTTCACCTTTCAGCAATGTGCACTGTTCCAATCCAGTATATTATCAAGAAGATGGGAGGACGGTCAGGTGACAAATAGAACGCAAATGAAGGTGGACAAAAGTTTTGTCATTTATATGAATAGGGTGTGGTATGAAACTTAGTTAAAACTCTTCAAACTTCTGGACCTATTTTGAGAAATACTGTCAATTTACTGTCATGGTTCAAGTCTCTATTTGGGACAAAGTTGGATTTGAGAAACAAGTGATAATAACAGCAGTTTTGTGATAAAGTAGGATCTTGTGATAGAAAACCTTGTCATTTGTATAGCAGTAGTGCGTGATTTGCCTATTGAGTCCTTAGTACTTAACAAGTGTCACCTTCACAGGCATAATTATTCAGTAGCCATTAAATCATTTTCCTTTAAAAATAGTATTAGCATAGAGGAATTGTACAAAGGGATTTCATTGTGATATTTACAACATGAATATAATAGACATTGACCAAAAATACAATATATATTATTTTATAGACATATATCAATATATAGTATGTCATATATATCATGCATGTCATGCATGTCATACATACCATGTTTTGATGATTTCTTTACATGTATTTTCTCATACTAAATTTGGCTCATGAGTTTTGGAACATGTAGGTACATACTGGGCTTCTTTCAAGTTTTATGTTCTACTTTGTATCTTCTTGACTTTTTCATTGATTTGAAAAACACTACAACTCTTGAATGACAAATTGGCTATGTTTTTATTTTAATGCAGAACAAATTTTGTTTCAATACTCATTTGGTTATCAGCTAAAAGAGTAACTGTTACCTCTTTCAAGTAGTCTAGATGTAAAAATAGATGTACTGAGGGCTTTTGCCATTTTAAAAGACAAGGGAAGAAAGAAATCATTTTAATTCTGAAAAAGAAAAGAAAATAGATGTATTTTTCTTTTGAATAGATTTACTTATCTTTTGAATGAAGAAGCTACTTATTCATCTTTCAACATTTTCTTTTGGTTTTGACATAGGCCAGTGCTTGTCAGCAGTTAATGTTTCTTATACTTTGGATGCTTCTCCATGAAGTGACGGAGTCATTTTCCAGTCTTCTCTCTCACCATCCGTCCTCCACAGCAAGGCCTGCTCACTCACTCCAAAGCCTCTTTTCTACATGTCCTTAGCTTCATTGTATCCGAATCAGCTGTGTCAGGTGCTTGCATAGATACCAAGGCCTCCAAATATTTCTTCTAATGTTACTCTAGCCCCTACTTCCAAGCCCACTTTTATTTCAACAAGGGTATTCAAATTCATCTTTTAAAAAGTAGAGATTCGATCTCTTATTTCTCTGCACAAAACTCAGTGAGGACTTTTCCAAAAAACACCATCTAAGTTTCAGTGGCTTACAAACCTCTGTAGGATCTGCCTCTTCCCCTCCCCTCCCCTCCCCTCTCCTCCCCTCCCCTCCCCTCCCCTCCCCTCCCCTCCCCTCCCCTCCTCTTCTCTCTCTCTCTCTCTCTCTCTCTCTCTCTCTCTCTCTCTCTCTCTCTCTCTCTCTCTCTCTCTCTCTCTCTCTCTCTCTCTCTCTCTCTCTCTCTCTCTCTCTCTCTCTCTCTCTCTCTCTCTCTCTCTGTACTAGGTACTATCCCGGGCTCTTTTTGCTCAAAGATAGTGCTCTACCCCAGCTCTGCTTACAGCTTCTTGATGGTTGATTGGAGACAAAAGTCTCAAGGGCTTTCCTGCCAGGTTGGCTTTGCCCAGGATCCTCAGATCTCAGCTTCCTGAGTGTCTAGGGTTATAGGCGTGAGCCACCAGCCCTCCGATTGTTTTCACTCTTAGACCCTTACTTCATTTCTTACTGATTTCCATTACTTTCTTTCCATTCTAAATGATTTTTTGCATTTCTTCATGCAAGATTTTCACTTGGGGAATTTGAAACAATTTTGTCTTTTTCTTTCTTTTTTTTTTTTAGGATTCTTTCTCAGAGCTCTCTCCTTTCCTCTAACTCACTTATTATTCAGATATCACTTTTCCCAGACATAAATTATCTTCCCAATTTTTCTGAAAAGAACTTCTTCTAGCCTGACCATACTGCTGGAAAAATAAGCAGTCATTAGTTGATATTATAAATGGTTTACTTATATCTTCATTCTATTGTCTGTCTCCACCCCAGAGATTGTGATGATTTAATCTGATTTTGTGCAAGTACAGCAGTACTTGTTGCCTACCATGGCCCTGCATAGATAGATGTCAAAAATGATGAATCTCATAAAAAATACTCTAAAAATACTCATGTCTAATCTGTTTTCAGACAATGATGGAGTAGACAAGAACCACAAACAAGTTAGGAGAAGGCTATCCTGAATGGTGCCATGAGGATTTCTTTTTTTATGACTGCAGTGTTGATGCTGTGGTAAACATTCAGTATGTGCATTCGTTGGCGTTATCTGAAAGTAAACATGCCATTGTGGAGCAGAGAGAATCATCGTTCATCACCGTGACAGCCCGAATGGCTGCCCTTTTTTCCCAGTTCATGTGATGGAAACCAGATGGTCAGATTAGCTAGTGCAGAGGCAAACTACATAGATAGACCCCCGCATTCATATCTGGAAACTTTATCTTATCCCTTGGAATGTAAGTTAGTGTTTCCAGGGAAAGATAACCAAATTTCTCTATTTTGATAGGCTCTGCATTTCACTCACTTCCAGGCTTTATTCCTCTTTGAAGTGTAAACATATGTCTCTGGGAAAATGAATTTCAGTACTCACTCACTATTGAACTCTCCAGGCATTTTAGTTAACCTAAGACAGTTTTAGTTGCATAGACATCCACAGATATACATTTAAAAATATTTTTCTCTATAGTCTTCCCATTTGGTCATTTAAAATCAATTCTCTTTTAGTCTACCAACGATTTGAATTCTTCTTTTGTTGTTTTGAATTTCTCAAGTAACACACACACACACACACACACACACACTTACACACCTATTCAATCACATTTTATAAGTAGAAACATTAAGCTAGGAAAAGCTGTCCCTTGATGCCAGTCAGTGCACATCCTCTTTTCAGGATCCCTCTAGATCCAGGACTGTTTGGAAGACATCAGAAGATGAATCCATTACTGACTTAACTGACTCCATTTTGTTTCTGACTGATCTGTCATCTTCTGAGTTACAGTTTCCCAGAATTCACTTTAAATTCCAGGAACCCAAACATACTGAAAGGCAATGGACAGGACCCTCTTTCAGGATGACAGGCCTAATACATAAACATCCTGACAATGTCTGGAGCAACATTAAGTTCCTCTGCATTCCAGGGAGGGGAGATGTGCGTCCTCTCACAGAAGCAGCCATCTGTGTGGGGTACAGGGCCCTTGGCCTTATCTCCACTTCTTCCTCTCTATATAACCTTGAGGCCACCATCACTTGCGCTCCCAGTGTGCTCACTCGGACATATCACCTTCTCTATTTGTTTTTCAATTTGGGGGGTTCAGTGGCTGAATGTAAGTCATTGAGCTCCCTAAAGTGTTAAACTTCTGCCCTGGAACTCTAGGAAAAGCACTAAGGTATGTATAGATATATTAAGAAATATATAATTCTGCTTTATGTATTGTATTTTAAGGAGATGACATCCTATGACTTGTTTTTCTTCTAACTTTCATTTCTCAAGAATGTCTTAGAGCTGGGCACCAATGGCTCATTTCTGTAATCCTAGCTACTCAGGAGGCTGAGATATGGGGATCATGGTTTTTGAAGCCAGCCCAGGCAGGAAAGTATGTGAGACTCTTATCTCTTATCTTGAAAAAAAAAGCATATTAATTGAAGTAAGCCAAACCCAAGCAAATATAGGTCCTATGCTTTCCTATTTGCAATAACTAGTATATGTCTAGGATAATTTTATCAGATGAGCAGAAAAGCTCAAAAGCTAGGTATATATGATCATATAAGATGATGCTAAAGGAAATGAACCCCAAGAATGGACACAGAAGTTTTTCTTTGTAGTTGTTGTTTTTGTTGTTTTTAATTTACTATGTGATTCTTTTTTGTTTCTTTTGTATGGTCTTCCCCCTATGGTATATTCTCTGTTGTCACTGTAGTTGATTTTGGTACCCTGCATCTTGTATATACATTTGTCTTATTTGGGGAAGGGAAGGTGAATAACAAAATGCTGAAACAAGGACACAGGATGACCCATTGCAACAATGATACTCACAAGACACTATATTGGAAATGAACTTTACAACTTCAGGGAGGTGGGGGATGGGGGGAAAGAAAGGATAGTAGGAGAAAAACAAAGGATGGGGTAACAGTGTTAGACAAGAAATGTACTCATTACCTTACTCATGTAACTGTATCCTTTTTGTACAATATCTTTACAATAAAATTTTTAAAAAATTAAAGAAAAAGCCAGAAGTGACACCATAGTCTAAGTGGTAGAGCTTTAGCCTTGAGCACAAAGAGGCTCAGGGATAGTGCCCAGGCCATAAGTTTGACCATAATCAGAAAAAAAATGTTATGCCAATGTATAAACATCATGAACAGTTAAAGCCATTATCTATATGATTCCCTTAATAGAGTATTCTTTCTCTTTCTCCCTTTGAGAAAGTTGTTGGAAGGCTTGGGAAAATAAAAAAAAAGGTCAAAAGTGAAGTAACCAACCTATCTAAAGAAGAGTTTATGAATCAAAGCACGAAGTTCAGTAGAGTGTGACAAACTAGAAGGTGATTGAAGATGGACCTATGACTACTAGAGGAAAGGTCTGGGCGGGGGGGATATTTGTGATATTGGTGATATCTGTGACTCAGAAAAGAGGAGGGAAAAACTTGTATTGTGGTTCTTTCCTCTTCTAAAATAGTATTTTCCCCCAAGCTCACATGGCCAGGTAAAGTAACTGGTCCTCTAGGAGATGGTATTAAAGCACATGTCAGGATGAACTCAAAGGTCACTAGGGAATTCCATTCCAGAATGGGTGGAATGCAAGAAGAACATAAAGGCCACAGAAATTTGGACTAAAGGCATGGTTCAGAGAGTCAGAGTGACTTCTTAGCAAGTTCAAATCCCAATGCCACCAAAAAATAAAAATAAAAAGAGAAATCAATAGTAATTTCAGCATGTGGGATATTGTATATCAGCACATATTTGAAGGTAAGTAAAAAGGTGCAATGATTAAATAGTCAAATTGAGAAAAAATAATCAAAATGAGAAATGTAACTTAAAGCCTTCTCTTCAACCAAGCACTAAACCATTATTTTCAAGCATTGGAGGGAACAATGCCCGTGTTGATTAAAAAATTCCTCTATCTAAAATTGATCAAGGAGGGGGAGAGTGAGGAAATTTATTCTTCCTCTGTATTTCCTTTGTATAAATAGTTACACACAGTGGTAGTGTTTTCATTCGATGTCATATCCTAGAAGGCGAGATCTACTTCTTACTGAACTAAGTGTGTTCAGTTCAAAACACAGTATTTGGCACTTAGCTGTTGCTAAGACATTTTGACTTGAGTCAATTTTTACTCTCAAATAATTTAATTGAAATATTTGTAATGAGTAGTTAAAATTTTGATACATTTACTCCCACATAACATTAAAAAAAAAACACCAAGACATGAATAGAACTGATTGTCTTTAAACCTTCTGATTATGTCTGGTTTCTATTGTACTTCAAATCAAAAATTGAAAACTAGAAGGTTGCTTGGTGACTCTAGCTGCAGAGGTTGAATTCTGCCACTAGAGGACAACTTAGCCCTGCTCTGTCAGCAGAGTGTAAAGCCTTAGAAAATAGGGTTGATCAGTTAACTTAAAATGCAAATTCTCTACTTCTTTAGATAGAAATATTTCATGTTGCTCCAAATTAACAATGAATAGATATAATTTTTTCTTCAAGTATCTGGTACTTATATAATTAAATAATCAACAATACAATAATCAACAGTACAACCCTTCCCAAGGAAGGACTTTTATTCTCATATTTATTTCTTCATACGTTGTACTTCCCCATAAGATACTTGGGCTATGCTTGAGAAATAGAACTGAAATGAATTGTTGCTCTTCATCATACTATCAACAGTAATTTTTTTATTTTTTGTACATCTTTTAGTTACATTGTGTGCTCTGTTAAATACAGTATAGTTACTGTGAAAAAAACAAGACATGTTAGTGTCACTTTTCTGCATTATTTTAGATTGGGCAGAAACAATAGAAAAGAATTGAAGAAGGGCTGAAGAGAAGCCACTGAAGAGAAGTCACTCAGTAACCTATGTTCTTGGAGAGGAAAAGGTCTGATCTGAAATACAAGTCCCAGTGCCATAAAGTTCAGCTAATAATTAAACTACCAGTTAGAGCAAGCAATGGAAAACAAATATAATTTTAAAAAATCCAGCCATACCAAAACATTCATGGGAACAAAGATCAAGTGTCATTCTCCATGTAGAAAAAAATAATAATGCGATTATATGAAGACAGTCATACACTTAGAGAAGGATGAAATCTTGAATAATCAATAGAAAAACTATGGTTGTTTATAGGGACACACAAGCTCAAACAGATGATTCTTCCTAAGACAGGAAATAAAACAAAATCACTGAAAATACGATAAATAATTACATAAAGCAGAATATTTGACATTTAAAAACAATCCTAAACAGAATTAATTGACAAATAGAACAAAGTAAATCCAACCCATTTTTCTTTGTTTGTTTTTTTTTCCTCTCTGTCTTTCACAATTCTGGAGATCAAATACAGGGCCTGAACCATGGTCAACAGATGGCCCATTGTTGAACTAGCCCTAAGTAGGCAATAGTATACCTCCAAAACTTAAGGGAACACCAACAATGGAATATGAAGCTGAACAAAGCTTATGAAGAAATAATTTGCAGAATAAAAATGAATGGCTTTTAACCATATGAATGGAAGCTCAACCTCACTCATAGCAAGAGAAAAATTATACTGGTGCTGTTTTTTAAATTAAATTTGTAAAAAAATTTACATGATGGTACTATTTTATTACAACCCCTATAAAAGACAAGATGAATACGTCTTTGGCCCAGAAATTCTGCTTTTGAGAAACACATTACAGACACACCTGCAGATACGCACAAGAATATATTCATAATGTTGATCATAGCAGTACTATTTATATTTTTTAAAAAACTAGAACAAACCTCAGGTTAGTTATGTTCATTAAATGTGTTGTGGTCTAGACCTTTTAAAAATTACAAAGCTTTATTTTCATAACTAAAGAAAATCAAAACATATTATTATATATAAACAGCAAAGTACAAACAAGATCTAGTCTGTTATTTGTACAATAATCAAGAAGATTGGTGTTGGTGGCTCATGCTTGTTATCTTAGCTACTGGGATCTGAGGATCATGGTTCAAAGCTGGCCCTGGCAGGAAAATCTATGAGACTATGTCTCCAGTTAACTTCCAAAAAGACATTATGTGGGGCTATGGTTTAAGTCATAGAATAGGTTTGAGCAAAATATCTCAAGGACAATGCCCAGGTCCTGAGTTCAAGCTCTAGTTCTGGTACACACACACACACACACACACACACACACACACACACACACACACACACACACACACACACACACACACACACACACACACACACACACACACACACAGACCTATAACCAAGGAACTAAGAATTTTTAAAATATTTAGTCAAGGAACAGTTGGAACAACTTATTGAAATCTTGTCCTAAAATAAAGCCAATGGTTGTTGGGGTGCTAGTTCAATAGGACAGTGCTTGCCTAGAAAGTTCAAAGCTTTAGATTCAATGTCCAATACTGCATTATTGAAAAAAATAGAAGAATACAGAACACAAATAAGAAATAGTTATCTAATGATGGCAAAAAAGGGAGGGAGACAAGTCAGGTAGGGGACAAATAGAGGAGAAATTATTTTTATTTTTATTTGTCGATTGTAGGGCTTGAACTCTGGGCCTAGGCCCTGTCCCTCAGCTCTTCAGCTCAAGGTGAGCACTCTACCACTTGAGCTACAGCGCCACTTAAAGTTTCCTAGTGGTTTATTGGAGATAGGAGTCTCATGGTCTTTCCTGCTCGGGCTGGCTTTGAACCGTGATTGGAGGAGAAATTATTTTAAATATATCTCTTCATATTTTTTGGCATTATGCAAAAAGACAGAGCACTTTAACATGTGGGCCTTTGGAGATCCAAACTACTATAAAATATTTAGCATAAGTATAAATTGGACATGGACATTGTAGGAAAAATATTGTACATAAAATAGTTCCTGACAGCTGGAAAAATTATTAAAGGCTAGATCCCATGTGTCCCATTTTATTATCCACTAAAATTTGCTTTGTTTTTGGTAACCTAGAAAAATAAATTTTATTGAAATCTATGTAAAATGTACATGTTTATCCATTTTTTTCTTTACAGATGTGAATGGTGTAATACTGCTATAGTGACTTAGGGGAAATGTATTGGAAGCCCACATGTGTATTTACACACACACACAAACACATACACACACATATGTTCCATGTCCATGTAAGAGGTATATTTCATTGTCAGAGTCAAGATAAACTTGGTTATTACTACACTAGACTATTATCTCAATGGTTTATTTTATTTGAAACTGATCAAATTTTGCATGCAAACATAATGGAGACATTCATGTATAATATCTTCTTTTAATTTAATCATAATTGAGGTACAATTTACAGTTTTTAAGGAGTTTAATTTCAAATTTTATTGTACATGTGATGTATAGAGGGGTTACAGTTAAAGTCAGGTAATAAGTACATTACTTTTTTTTTTTTTTAACAATGTCACCCCTCCGTCATTTTCTCCCAATTTTTTTCCCTCCTGACCCCTTTCCCCCCAAATTGTTTTGCCCTCTAAAACCAATAAGAGAATAAAGAATTGAAATTTAGATCATGGAACTATATATTTTCTAAGGTAAACATCCAGTTTTCTGTTAGGTGTCTCTTGCCTCCAAAGGTGAAACTCAAAGAAAGGAGTGGAAAGTGAGGGGGAAAGCTGTGAGGAACTTTCCTGTTCTGTGCAGATTCCCCTGTTATTTCTCTGTTTTCTCTGTGATAAAGGAATTTGGCTACTGAGGTGCCGTGTTCAAGAGAACAACCCAAAATATGTACAAACTCTTGGTACAGATGTCCTTTTTATAATCTAATAAGCCTTGGCCAGGGAGAATGTCTATTTCCTCCTTGATCATCTGTGGCCAGATACAAAGGCTCACTTCAACAAATTTATTGTTGAAACTCAAAGGCTGGAGAATTCAGAATATTGGTTTAGCTGAAAATAAATCCTAAAGGACATTTATTACCTCCAAAAGTTGTGATAAGATTTTTTTTTTAGTCTATGATTGCACTGAATCTTCCAGAAACTCCCTGAGGAAATTACAATAAAAACCTCATTTACTGCCAAGAATATTAATAATTATCTGAGCTCACAATCATGAACTGACCTGGGACTCAAACTCAGGTCTACCCTAGGTCTGGATTTGGGGCTCTACATGACTCTAGTACACTCCTGTGAGAGACTTCATTCAGTGAAACAAAGTAATTTAAACTCGCAGCTCATTGATGACCCGGCTTAATCCCAGGGTACCATCCAGAGGAAGGGATTGAAGTCATGCCCAGCAAGAATCTCTAAACAAACATTGCTTATCACAGCTAGGCTTTTGGTAAGTACTGGACAGCAGAGAATTCAAAGTTCCTGTCTTTGGCAAGTTAGATGTTGCTCAAAAACGTGTTCAAATTCATTCCCATTTGAATAAGATCTGGAGTCAACACGGGAGAGTGAAAGCAGTGTGTTCTGTCCAAGGAGGGAAGAAAGAACATGGCGCCCTTCTTGTCTCCTCAGATCTCTACACTCACTCGTTTGTCCTGCCAATGTTCCTCTAACACATATTAAAATAACATGTGTGGGGTTTTGTGGTTTATAAAGCAGGCTGAGAAAGATAATAGAAATTGGGCCTTAACAATTGGACCTTACTACTTAGGGAGAGGAGTAGAGCGTTATTGTTTTGTTTTGTTTTGTTTTACACTAAGAAACAGTAGGTCAAATAATTTAACTCAAAGAGAAGTCGTTAAAATGAGCCACTGGACTTGTTCATAATAAGCTGATCAGAGTCTTCCGGTTAGGTTCCCACTAATTCACTGTGGGTGGGGTGGGGGGAGGGGGGAAATTGCGACATTCAAGAGGAACATGTGACAAATATTGGATCTCAGTATGTTTGTGCTATTGTCCCATTATTGACAGTATTGAATTTTGCTTGATTCTCACGTTTATGGAAAGCAGCAGACATTGATAAACACCCTTTGTTTGCACTCAATGATTTTAAAATGCCAAAGAATCCTTCTCTACATAACTTTGATAAAGTTTTCAAAATGTCCCTTTGTTACCTATTAGAAAGGCAGACACAGACTCTCCAAATTCTTGTTCTTTGCCTACCAGATGATTAGCTGAACAGCTTGTCCCTAGTCATAAATGAGATCAAAACACTTGTCAAGCAGACTTGTTCATAGTATCTTCTTTCCCAAGATCCTGACAAGATTTTTACTCACCCTCACCTTGCACCACCAAAATCTCTCCAACAGCCAATCTGAGAAAAGTCTGGCCTAATTTTGGCAATCAGTTAAATATGAGGACTAAAATGAGAGTGGTTAAGTTTAATTAAAATGAAGGATTTTAGAATTACATGTGATTTTCTTGTTGTCACGTTGAATGCGTCTACCGTTTTTTTTTTTTTTTTGGTCACTTTTTCCCCCTGGAAAATTGAGAGGAAATTTACTATATTCTTTAACTAGTAGAACACGCCACAATTCCTCCAACTGAGGAGCAGTAAGCTATGAGTAGGAAGGAAGAAGAGATCAGCAGTGAGGTGAAAGGGCTCTGGTCTATGTCACTTATCAGTAACATCTCCTGGAAAGACTTTTAGTCCATTCATAAGATTTGCTCTCATGAAAAACTCTCCCACAGTCACCACTGGAGCTCTTCCCCTAACCTCATAGATGCTGCTCCATCCCTGTGTGAGCTTGAAGCCCCTCATCACCTCGGTGAGTGATCTTCTTGTGCTGGGAAAATTCCATCCTGGGCTTTGAAATAGAAAAGCTGGAGGAAGCCTTTAAGACTGCCTTCCTTCCTTCTTTCTTTCCTTCCTTCCTTCTTTCTTTCTTTCCTTCCTTCCTTCTTTCTTTCTTTCCTTCTTTCTTTTTTTCTAAATAAGTTTTTATTGTGGAAATACTGTACAGAGAGGTTACAATCACATGAGCAAGGTAATGAGTACATTTCTTATCAAGCTTTCTTTCTTTCTTTCTTTCTTTCTTTCTTTCTTTCTTTCTTTCTTTCTTTCTTTCTTTCTTCTTTCTTTTTTCTTTGTTCTTCCTTCCTTTCTTTATATCTTTCTTTCTTTCCTTTCTTTATTATTTCTCTTTCTCTTCTTTCTTCCTTGGTTTCATTCCTTCCATCCTCTCTCCCATTCCTTTCTTCATTTTTCTTTACTTTCCATCTCCTCCCTCACTCCTTCCCTCCCCTCCCTCCCTCCTTCCCTCCCTTCACTTCCGTCCTTCCTTCCTTCCTTCCTTCCTTCCTTCCTTTCTTCCTTCCTCCCTCCCTTCTTCCCTCCTTCCCTCCCCTCCCTCCCTCCCTCCCTCCCTTCACTTCCATCCTTCCTTCCTTCCTTCCTTCCTCCCTTTCTTCCTTCCTTCCTCCCTTCTTCCCTCCTTCCCTCCCCTCCCTCCCTCCCTCCCTCCCTTCACTTCCGTCCTTCCTTCCTTCCTTCCTTCCTTCCTTCCTTCCTTCCTTCCTTCCTTCCCTCCTTCCCTCCCTCCCTCCCTCCCTCCCTCCCTCCCTCCCTCCCTTCCTTCGTTCCTTCCTTCCTTTTTCATGATTGGTGTTGAAATTCAGGGCATTATGCGAGATTAGGTGGGTGCTCTCCTACTTAAGCCATGCCCTCAGCACTGCTTCTTACTGGTAATTTTTAGGAGGATCTCACTGTCTAGCTGAGCCAATCCCTGAACTGTGATCTGCCTATCTCAGGATTTCTAGCATCACTGGGCTCACATGTAGCCATTAGCTTTGGTAGAAACTGAGCACCTGTGAGATGGTGCTAGGCTGCAGTGGGGTTTACAACACATCACTTAATTCATGGGGAATCAATATTCACTGTTACATGTCTGTGTTTTCAAATATAGTGTACTAATAGAAAATGTGAGATTTGGTATCATCAATGAATTAATATGTGGATATTACTCCTCCCATTGATTGCCATGTAGCAAGGACTGTGTTCAATTTCATTTTCTAAATATTTCAGTTGTTAAGAACTCAATGATTCACAACAGGAAGTCATAGTCTGGTTCATTAATGATAATTATGACATCTTCATCCAAAAAGAATATATATTTATTTCTATACATAGGAAAAGGTCAGTAATATGCTTATCTAAAATGATAACCTAATGTTTTACTGACCCAAAACATTGGTGTAGTAAATGCACAAATCTATGTATATGATATAAATTATGATTTGTTAATTTTTCGCACTTGACTTGGACAATAGTACCAAAGTATAGGAACCCTTTTGATCCAGAATCCTATATTTGGACACTTTCTAGTAGAACAACCCATCTGGTTTAAAGTTCTGCCTATGGGACTATTGTAACCAGTTAACAAAGATAGCACAATAAACCACAATCTCTTGGCAGTTGAGTAGCAACATCATCTATAATCCATTTTAAAATGTTACTTTCTTGCTATTGTCAAGTTGCTGTACAGACAGGTCATCATTTCATGAGTCAAGCAATGAATATGTATTTCCTTTGTGGATACTCTAACTCCTTCCCTCCCTTTTCCCCAGTTTTCCACTCCTGTCTCTGCCACAAGTTACATTGTTCATTTTCCAAACAGTGCACACTGAACAATTGCATTTGCCTATGACCCATTTTTGAAAAATATAATAAAACATGTTACTGAATACCTTCTGAGACTAGGTCATAAAAATTGTAGTATATTTGAATTTTTAAAGGACTTTAAATTTTTGTTTGTTTTGATGATACTAAGGTTTGAACTTAGACATTGATTTCTTGGCTGGCACTTTACTACTTGAGCTGTGCCTTCAGTTTCTCTCTCTGTCTCTCTGTCTCTCTGTCTCTCTGTCTTTCTGTCTCTGTCTCTCTCTCTCTCTCTGACTCTCTTCTTCTCTTTGTCTTTCTGTGTGTATGTGTGTGTGTGTGTGTGTGTGTGTGTGTGTATGTGTGTGTGTGTGTGCACACATGCAAGTTCTGGGTTTAGACTCAGGGCCTGAACACTGGCCCTGAACTTCTTTTGTTCAAGACTAGAACTCTACTACTTGACCCATACCTCCACCATTTTGGTGGCTAATTGGAGATAAAAGTCTCTTGGCTTTGAACTGAGATCCTCTGGTCTCAGCCTCCTGAGTAGTTAGTATTACAAATGTGAGCCACTGGCACCTGGGAGTCTGGTTTTTGATTATTATTTTGAAGATAAAATTTCCTACAGTTTTCTGCCCAGGCTGGCCTCAAATCTTGATCTTTCAGATCTCAGTCTCTTAAATAGCTAGCATTATAGATATGAGCCATTGGAACTTGTTTGATTTTTATATTTTAAAACTTTAATTTTAATATAAGGTGATATACAGAGGGGTTACAGTTCTATATATATATATATATGTATATATAGTTATATAAATTAGGTAATGAGTATATTTCCTATTGAACAGTGTTACTACCGCCTTCATTTTCTCCCACTTTTTCCACTCCTGATAGTCATGCTTAAAAATTGTGAACATTATAATATTGTTGTTTTACTCTAGTACATTTTGAGATTTATTTTTCTAATGAGACTTTCAAATCAAAGAACTGACATCATCTCTGCTAGGTCATGATACAGTCTTTTAATAACCAGATTACTATTAATATAGAAAATACTAAGATGCTACTGACATTCTAACACCATTTTATCTTCATTAAGTCCTCTGGAAACTATGTGGAGCAAGTCAGTAAATTCTACATCTGAATCCAAAACAGATGAGATCAGTCACCCGGGGCAAGGTGGTCTGGCCTCAGAAGAACAATGGAGTCAGATTACCATGTCCTCTGTGACACGGAAGCTGTCCACCAAGTCATGCTTAGGTACAACTTTTGGAATTATCTGTGGGACATCTGTAGGACCTCTTAGAATTCTGCAGGGGATTCAGAGCTCAGTTTAATTTAGAAATGGAATGGCTTACACTGCAAAGATATAGCCTTATTCTTCAAGACAACATTTTTTAAGCAACAGACAATCAGTAAATATCAATGACATATAGTGAGAAACATTTTATTTCATGCTCATTGTGTCATGATTCAGATGGGTTCTGCTAAAATTCATGTGTCCTCTCACTTAGGGACCAAAGATGAATGGTTAGTTATCATCTGGGACATTCTGTTCTCATAGTAGATAGGAACAGAATGACAGAGCCAAGATACACAAAAACATGCCGAGCTTTTGTGACATGACTTATGTCATATCTGCTCATATTTTATCAAACAAAGCAAGTTATATGTCCAAGTGTTAAGATCATTGGAGTAAAGAATTACATTTTACCCATAAGGAGCTGGGCCAGTATTCTGGTTATCAAATGATACTATAATAAAGTATTACTAATTAGAAGACTCAAAGCAAGAGAAATTTATTCTCACAGATCTAGAGGATAAAGCACATTCCCTTTGAGACCATAAGTAGAATCCTTCCCCTCTCCTTAGCTTTGCATAGTGTTTACTAACACTTGGCATTCTTTGGGACAGTTTCATAACTTCATTCTTCCTTCTACCTCTACCTCTCTCTACATCCAACATAGCTCCCCTCAGACATTCACATGACATCCTTTCCTCATATTGCATAGCCTTATATCTTCTAAAGACCTCACTCAGGTTAAAAGCCAATAGCCCCATGACCTTCTCTGCTGTGATTTTCCTTTAAAGAGATCTACAATGATAATATTTCCACTGGGTAATAACTTAAATTTTTCTTTTTGATAGGCAAAATTAAACCTTTAACAGATCATGAAGGAATATTTTCTTAAATAAAATATAAATATACTATCACTTTTCTTCCTTTTGAACATCCCTTATCTTCTAATATAGACCACACACTTCATCTCAAAAACTGAAATAGAGAAGTTGATTAAAATTCATGGCAAAATCATTTTTTAGGTGATGGCTAAAATACTGGAAAATGGAATTACCATAGGGTGGAGATCAGAGCTGAATCTTATCAATGGAGTGGACCAGAATAGTAATGAATTCTTTCTATGACCTTAGATTTTCAGAGCTTGTTTTTGATACAGAACCATTTGTCCAATTGGCTCTGAGAACATTCCTGAAAACAATTAGAATGGCGAAATATACTGGTATCTCTGTGCATGATGTAGAAATGTTTAAGTGGGTTAGAGTAATTTTGATCATTTATCTTGTTCTCTTCAATATTGGCTAAAATTTGGTCAGGAGATCTCATGGGGTAGAACTGTGAGGTGTGATAGAAGAAAAGAACAGAAGAATAAGAGAGTATTTTATAGCATCTAAATCTCTCTTTTGCCAATAGTTGGTGTGCTATTAAACCAGCCAAACTGGAAGATAGAATCAAATTGGCATCACAAAATGGTGTTTAATGATTTATTCTTGAGAATAACTTTTACCTGCAATTATTTTAGTAAGAGTAAAAAGAAGTGAGGTAGATAGATTTCCCAGCAAAGGAGATTGATCCTCAGAATGGTTCAGTCTTCTGTCTAAGAACTGAAGTGCTAAACATGACAAGAACCAGAGCTACTGTCCAGGTATCTGCCATGTTTTAGTTCATATTTTAATCCAATGTGCTGTTTCTCCAATTGACCCTTACACAATATAATTTTAAGCTTATGACCTCATATATTAATCACATTAATGATATGATCTGATTGACATATTTCTTTGAAATAAAATACAGAAATATATTTTCCATATCCAGACCCTTAGCAACTGAGTAATTATCATTCTCTGTCATCCTTATTTGACTTACTACTGATATTCTCTATAAAAAGAGCAAAAGCATTACTTTACTATTTTTATTTTATTTCATTTATTCTTCAAACGCTCTGAAATGAATACACTTTTATTCTTAACTTACACCAGAGTGCATCATGTACATAATGTCATAATCAATATAAGTGCTAGGATTCAACTCCAAATCATGTGGATTCCACATTCCTAACAATTATGTTACTCCTCAGCAGACACCAGGATCCATATGTTTTCCTGTTCTGTTCAACATTTTTCTTCCACAAAGATCACTACTTGCCTCATTTCCTGTCAGTGTGTCGTATGCCATCAGTTTTGCAATTCTGACAGCTCATTTTCTCTGCTTGTGCCAGGTGTCATTTTATGACTCTTGCATGAGGATAATCTAGCAAGATAATGTGGGGAGTTTGTATTTAAAGGCTGTGGCTGAAGAGAACATTTTATGTCAAATATACTCTTAATCTAAACAATGTGTGTGTGTATGTGTGTGTGTGTGAGAGAGAGAAAGACAGACAGACAGACAGACAGACAGAGATTACCATTTCTGAGGGCATTTGGAATTCCATTTCATATTATGTTTGAAGATTAGATCCTTTGAGGATCTAATATCAACGCTGAGGAATGTACTAGTCGGAGTTCTTCCAAGAAATAGAACCAATGGGCATTGCTTCATGTTATTATGGAGGCTGAGAAATCCCATCCCAAAGCTACAAATTGAAGGTGTTGGAAGTGAAATTTTGTTTGAATCTAAAAGCCTGAGAATCAAGAAAGCTGATGGTACAGCTACTAGGCCAATCCAAATAACTGAGAATAGAATGGGGAGTAGTAGTTGCTCATGTAAGCCCTGAAATCTGAAAGACAGAACTAAGAGCTCTTATATTAAAATATTCAAAGACAGAAGAAAAAGGTTTCAAGGTCCTGAGTAGATGGGATACTCTGTACCCACATGACAACTGATAAGAGAAGATCATTTTAACTGTTTACTAATCAAAAGTTAATTCATATGAAATCTACCCCCAGAGATACTCCTAGAAATAATCTTATCAACTATCTTGGCAAATCTAAATTCAGCCAAGTTGACACATGTTATTAACCATGACAAACCTTTTGTCAAACTAACACCATACACATCTTCTTAATTCTTCCTCCTTAAACCATTCTGTATTTCCCAGTACAGACAGTATACAAAGTTGCAAATATCTGTCTCATATAAGCATCCTTCATATAACCAAAAACACACTGATTTCTTCCCAACAAGAGGATTTAAAATCCTTGAGTAATATCTACCCTCCTTCTGATATCCCTGAATAAAATATTATTAACATAAAATTAATAATCCTTAAATATTGATATAAGGTCAAAACCTCCTAGTAATATAAGATAAATAAGAAGGGAAAGAAAACAAGATATTTGCATAATATATATGCACATATGGACACACAAATTTATTTGCAAAAGAATAATGAGCATTCTAGTTCTTATTTCTGTAACTAATAATGTGGGGATAACTCCATTCTCAACTACCTTCTCTTCCTAACTATTCCTTATTTTCCTCATCCTAGCTAGCTCTTCAGCTAATTGTCGTAGTTCTTTATCAGGTGAAGTAACTCAAGTCTTCATTTCTAAAGTATTTGGAAATTATTACTTCTGCCTGAATTGGGTTATTACAGTTTTCCATTTCTCTTAAACAGTAACACTAAGAAAGGCCTAATGGGGTTGTGTGTATATTCTGTATATATCATTGAGAGCTAGAAGTCCACTTTCCTCTTGATAGTCTAGTTTGATCACCCCAGCCAACCTGATAGATATTTCGCTTGCACTGCTGAGCACCGGAGCCCAATGTGGCTGGTCAGCAGTTGTCTTAAATGGCAGTTCAATCAAATGATTGTGCCAGCTGGTGAAAGCACTGCTTCTCTGGAATTGAAAGTTGTAGATCAATGGCACATACAATTCTAGGAAAAGGAAGTCAAATTTTGCTAGTAGATTAGTAGCGCTAATGATGAATGCAACTGCTTCATGTTTCTGTCTTTGAATTTTAAATGCTCACTGTCAGAGTACCAGCATCATACATTAAACACTTAATTGGAGAATAGACAACCTGCTGGCAAACCCTTACAAAATGTTGCTACTTACCTGGAAGTATAATTGAATCATCAATGACTATTTCACAGTTCTAGCCGGCCAGCTGCTTAAAGGTGATGAAAAACATAGTAAAACCATAAGTAAAGAACAATTTCCATATTTCTCTGGTCTTTGATCATGAGCAATGTGAATGCAAAACTGTCCTTATCCACTTTCAGGGGGTGCCTATATATTGAACCTCTTTCAAGTTAGGGCCAGTAACAGAATATAGATTCCTCTCAAAAGGAGAGCAGTTATCTGGAGATGATGCCAGAGGTTGGCCTGTGCTATAATTCATTTTAAGGGATCTGGGAGTGCTCCCAGGGGAGACTCTCCATTCCTATTCACTGTTACTTTGAACACAATGAACCTCCTGGGTAGCTTTTACAGCAGTGTAGATGTGTTGCAGAACCTCTTCTACTTGGAACCTCTCAAAACTAGCAACTTCCTGTTTGTTCATTGAATTTCTTGGTCTACTGGGTTTTGGACTCAGGGCCTTATAATTGCTAGATAACAGCTCTTTCACTTGAACCCTTCCTCCAGGCATTTTGTTTTAGCTATTTTTCAGATAGCTTTTCTTGTTTTGCTTGGAGATCTTAGCCAGGGACTAGCCAGGGACTGTATCACCATCCAGAGGACAAGCACAATTGTACACCACTCTAGTCATACCTATCACATTAACTTTTTGCCATATCAAACCATGCCTTAGGGTACTTGGGATGACTGGCATGCATCACCACACCAGGTGTCTCTAGTTTTATGACTGTTTTCATTTGACATGGAATTTCCTATGTATATAATAAGAATTTACTAGGATCCCTTTTCACTTCTAGACAAAATTATAGATATTAGTGGCTAAACCTGTTGTTATTGTTGTTGTTCCAGTCCTGGGTATTGTCTCTGAGGATGTTTTTTCCCGCTCAAAGATAATGCTCTACTACTTGAGCTACAGCTGCACTTCCAGCTTCTTGAGTGGTTAATTAGAAATAAAAGTCTCGTGGTCTTTCCTGCCTGGGCTGGCTTCAAACTGTGATCCTCAGATCTCAGTCTTGTGAATATCTAGGACTGTATGATTTATTGTGGTAGTTAGGTTCACTTTTCACTTCAGCAGTTGAGGGTCATTTAGCTCCTGCCTCACTGTAATTCAATCATTCTATTGCATATACATTCAATCTAACCATAACATTTTAATTTAAGTCTCTGGTTTTCTTTTTTTATTTAAACCCTAAGAAATCAGTTATTTCCCATTCACTGATAGTGAGTGGAAGATTAAGGAACATAAAGGCATTGGCTAATTGCTCTTAATTTCACTAGACAAAGTGGTAAGAGATAAGGATGCAAAACAGCATTGTTTTGACCCAATAGTTTGTGTGCAAGCCTGGAGGGAAAGCCTCATCTATAGCCTTGGGGCTGAAATATCCATCTCCTGATTCATGTTTCAAAACATGCCAAACTGTTAGACCTCTTTCTAACTCTCAAGCTGCACTAATTAATGAACAACAGCAAAAAAAAAAATCCTCTACTTCATGAAGGCCTGTCAGTTCACTTAAGATTACTGACTTTGGGATTTACTCAATCAAGCAATATATTGCCACACCTCTGTTTTCCTAGCTTTGGACTTAGGTTGACTTTCCTAGCTTTGGACTTAGGACTTTAGAATTCCTGGTCCTCCAGCTTGCAGACTGATGGTGGTGAGTCTTTCCAATCTTCGTTATCATGAGAGCTAAATTCTAATACATATTTTCTATCTCTTGCTTGCTGGCTGTGTCAACTCACTTGCTCACTTATTTCTATTGGTTTTAATGCTCAGGCATACCTTGACTGATATGTTATTTAGTACAAGGAGTAGTTCTAGAAGATCAGAATTCTGGGAATACGTTTTCTGAATTGTTTGAATAGTTTCTGGAACTTGTTTTCTAAATTGATTGGGTTTTGAAGACATTAATGGCTATTTCTAATAGTAAAGATAGTACTAATAGAATCTCTATGAAGAGTTCATGTGTAGAAGTAAACTTTAAGCCCAGGCAAATACTTATCTGATAAAAAAAATCCTATGATACAAAATACTGGTCAGGATGTATAGCAAGGGAACTCTTATTCATAGCTATTTGGAATGGAGAATGTTGTGGCTATTTTGGAAGACAGTTTGTTGTTTTTTAAGAAAAAAAACAGAGCTAAATGTCATTTCAGCATGTTTTGCAGCAACTGTACACTTCAATATTTACCAAAATACAACAAAAACATGTCCCTACCAAAGCCTGCAGGAGAATCTATATAACTGCCTTACTGCTAATTACTAAAAATTAGAGGTAACTGATATATATATATATGTACACACACATACATACATATACACATTTACATAAATAATGTATACATATGCATATATAATATATAAATAGATGAATGGAAAAAATCCATAGTATATCTATGAGATATTATATAATAATAACAAGTAATGATTTGTAATGTTACCAAAAGACATGGAGGAATCATGAATTCTTATTGTTAATTCAAAGAAACAAATCCAGACTAGCTACAAACTATTTGACATAATGAGATGCCACTCTTGAGAAAGGTGACTTATAGAATGAATAAACACTGGTATTGCTACAGTTTCAGGTGAGGGAAGAGCCTGACTCAGTTGAGCACAAAGGACTGTTGGAGGAGTAGAAATATTTAGTAAGGTGTGGTAATGGGATATGTGTGATAGCATGCATTTGTCAGTGAAATTTAATATAAACTATGAACAAACATTGGTTCTTTAATTGCAATACGTATTCCACACTAATAAGCTGTGTTCACAATGCAGGAAGCTATATAAAAGACTTTTTTTTGTAAATTTAAAACTGTTGTAAGTCTGGACATGGTGGTGCATTCCTATAGTCTTAACTACAAAGGGGGTAGAGATAGGAGGATGACACTCCGAGACCAGCCTAGGAATAATGTAGTGAGATTGCATCTCAAAACATGCCAGGGGTAGTGGTCCATATCTGTAATCCCAGCTACTTGAGCAGTCAAGAAGGAATGCTAAATGATCACAATCAGACCATGGCTGTCCCAAAGTTAGCACAAGAATGTTAACAAAAGGACTAAGGGACTTGACCCAAGTGGTAGTATGCTGAGTCCTGAGTTCAATCCCTAGTACTACTAAAAATGAACAAAAATGTTTATCAATAATTTTAAAAACTCAGTTATGATGCCAGTGTCGCTCTATAATTTGAAAAAAATGCCATTTATAAAGAAATTGCATGTAAGTACTGAAAGAAAAGAAAAGGCTCAGTAGTTGCAAGCAGAAAGGAATATTGTCATGGGGATATTTTATCAAACAGTCCAGCCCCACATTTGTGTTAAACTTTGTAGAGTATAACAACAGTATGATCTTTGAAGAACTACAAGTGCTTATCTGGGATATTTTTCTAGACTGAAAGTACAAAAGAGGGAAAGTTTTTGATTGGTTTAAACATTTTGTAACATCCTCTGTACCAATTACTCATGAAGAAGAATGAAGTTTCAAGTCCACTTTATCTATTAGCCCTATTCAGGATTAGCTCTGCTCTTCAGAATACACTTCAGTCTTTTTGCTTTGAGTAAGGTTAAATATTATTTCCTTTTCATTTTTCTTGAATTCATCAGCCACTTGTATCCATTAATTGTGTTTTTAATGCCTCTTCTCCTAGATGCCTGTCAGTGTACTAATTACTAAGATCCTTACTTTAAACTATGTTTTAATATGGAAGCTGGGTAAATAAATAATTTTACTGATAGCATATTAGAATTTTTCTTAGTTAAAGGAAAATACAAGATTTGAAGGTCATTTGGAGACATAATCACGTGTGTAAGAATCAAGCACTATCTCTCAAAATAAGTGAATTCTAGAAATGAGAGATAACCAGTATCATAACTAATTGTGTTAGAGGCATTGATAAACGTAGAAGGACAGGAACAAAGGAGATACAGTGGCACAAAATGCAGAAGGTTATAGAATTCCTGTCCACTCAGGCATATACTGTTGGCCAGGTTATTTTTTCCTTCATTCTCCTGTCTAATTTAAAACAGTATTCTTAAGTACCTTTATATAGAAGAGTCATGTTTCTAAAATAATAACTCAAAGGTGTGTGATATGTACGTTCTTCAGTAATCATCTGTTCTTTAATCCTCAAGGTTGTTTTAGCATTAAAGAAATGATGTCAAATTGAGTGTGTTTTCCAATTGCCTTGTTAGTTTCAGTGTGTTTTCCAATTGACTTGTTAGGACTAGACTAAGTCTGACAGAGCCTTCTTTGGCAGGTGTCCCAATTCGGGGTCCTTACCATCCTCCAGGTTCTGCTCTGTCACATTTTCTTCTCTCACTCCACCAAGTGTATTCTTTTGAACGTCAACCTCACCCATGTTATTATTCATCAGTGAATGAGTAAGGGATTCCTCTCTTCCACTCTCTCTTCTGTGTGCTTTGCCCCAGGCATTTTCTTGCTCATCTTCAGCTTGGTTTCTTCATACTCTGTCTCCCAAAACTACTGAATGCGATTGGGAAATTTAGGAAATTATGAGCCAAAGATTTAAAATAAAAATAACAGCCTAAGCTTTCTCTATTTCTGAAGGAATAAACATGACTCTGTATGGCTAACTGCATGTGCAGGTATGTATCCCCATATCTATGTTAAGCCACTGCATCACAAGGCCAGCCCACACAAAGTTAATCTCCGCCTCCTTCTCTGGCATTCAGAATAAAAACTCACTAGAAACTTTCCAAATACACCAGTAGTTCTCATCCTCTCTGCGCAGCTTAAATCTTGCATTGATATTTGAAGAAAACTAAAGTAGATCATTCAATTTCTTTCCCAGGATCATCTGGACCAGGTAGTATGTTTATTTTTAATGTTAGCACTCAGATTTTAAGTATCGAATGTACACCATATGTTGCAAAGCTGTTTAACAGAAAGAAAATGTAGGAAAGATAAAGTTATTTTTAACAATGCCATATGTTACAACGCTGTTTTTAAAAAAAGAAAATGCAGGGAAGATGAAGTTTTATTAGATAATATTTAAAGGAACTAAAAGGGTCTAAAGTCACTTATTTGTCATTGAAATAATGTCTTCATTTACCTAAAGTTTTGTTCTTTAAAGAACTGTAGCATAAGGTTATAGTATTGTAGCAATCTGGGAACTGTTGCATGCTGAACATGTTTGCTAATTTTGGTGATGGGGAAAGAAAACAAGCAGGCTAGACACAGGTAGAATGTAGACTTATTCTAAACTTAGGTTACTTGTGTGCAACGTATCAGAGGGAGTCTATCACTAGAAAGAGTTGTAAAAGTATTGTCGTAACTTTTAAGTGAGAGACTTCAAATAATACTGCAAAAATTTAAAGTCATTGGCATGATACTGCCTGTATTATCTAGAAGCCCTTAAAGGGAGAATAGAGACAGAAAGATTAATAATTAAAATGACCAAGTATTCCTGAGCATCTACTTAGTTTCACAGTACTGAAGTTTGATATTAAAAATAAAGATGCAGAAAAAGATAGCTTCTGCTTTCAGCCACTTTCCCTAAATACAAGGAGGTCCAAGAGAACCAGGACTCAAGGGGCTTAGTGTGTATGCTCCTAGAATTTACCATATTGTTTAGAAACAAGAGGCATCCAACAGGAGGCATCCACGCACAGGGTGTTTTCTACATAAAAGGCTGGTTGGGGAAATGGAAGAGAGCAGGATGAAGAGAGAGACAAAAAGGAGAAAGAAGGAAAGAATTGTTTCTGAATTAAATTCATCTATAACACTTTTTGCACAACTGAAACTTTTATCCTCATTTATGAAATGTGTACTTCTAACTTGAGATAAAAGAGCCAGCTAGGAAGCAAATCTATGCACTGTAATGTGGGACAATTTATCAAAAGTAATTAAAAGAAGGGAGTGGCTTTATCCTATGTCCCCAGTGTAACTCCGAGATGAAAACTGACCGTGAAGCTGCAGCTAGCAGTCAGCCCTCAGCCAACCACCCATGTAATGATGAGTTAATTAGTTGCTCCCAGCTGACTTCAAAGCCAGTTCTTAGAAATTTGGCTCTATCCCCCAAAAGTAAGCCACATAAATAAACAAATTAATGGACAGAACCAGGGGGTGCCTTGTATGCACATTTCCTCTAGCAAAAAGGAAAACAAAAGCATTTTCAGAGAATAAGAAGCATGTGTGTGTAAAGAGATTTATTGTAGAGACTGAATTTCTATGTTGCTATTAGAAATCCTACAATTACGGTGAGTTTACATACTGTATGTCTCAGATTTTCAAGGAGTTGAGATTGCTTTTAGGGACCTGCTTACTTTTCTCTTTGGGGAAGAAGAGTTGTGACTAATACTGTTTTGTGGTTCCAAAACACATGTTACACCATTCCTTGGACAAAACCAAACAAATTCAAGCTTCTTACAGGATGGCTCTCCTGGTGTGCAATCTGGGGCCAAGTTGAAATCAACACCATACTGAGTTACTCTAGAGAAATGAAGAGATGGAAACAAATGCTAGAAAAAGTCATATTGGTTGTTTAATATGAGAAAATAGATGGTTGAATACAAATATCTCTGTTATCATCATCAATTCCAATGTGGGGAATGTTAACTTTGTGTGTCTCATCTGTTCGACAGAGAGCTTGCCATGCCATTATACTGTTGACAGATCGATCCAGAGCTTGGCTCCCTGAATATTGTCTGCTATACATGATACAAATTCATATTTATCTACCAAGCAAGCCAAGCTTCTTCTCTTATAATTTGCAATAATTGCTTCAAATATGTATTGTAAATATTATCATCTTCAAAATGAAGATGAGAAAATGGAGCACGGCGGAGCTAAAGCTAATTTATAAGTTTATACAACGTCAAATAATCAAACTGTGACTAATTCCACCCAGATGGTCTCCTTAAATAATTATATTCCATGCTGTGTACACACTAATCATTGGAATCATTATCAGTACATGATCTTTTAACAGTTAAATACTCAGGTACGTGCACAAAACAAAATTATAACATGTGTTATAAAATAAATAATAAAGTTTTATATACTACTATTAAAAAAGCTAAAAACTGGGCACAAATGACTCACTTCTGTAATTCTAGAAACTCAAGGGGGTGAGATGTGAGGATTACAGTTTGGAGTCAGCCTGGTCAGACAAATCCTACAGACTCTTTTATCTCCAATTTTCCCACGTAAAGTCAGAACTGGCAATGGGGCTCAAGTGGTAGAATACCAGCTGTGAGTTAACAAGCCAAGCAAAAGCATAAAGCTCTGAGTTCAAAAGCCACTAACAGCACCCTTGCTTACCTCCCCCACCAAAAAGACCTCAAATAATAAAAAAAGCTAAAAGAGAATTTCAATAATAAACCAAAAATACCTTATATTTTCAATGTATGAAACAAAATAGTAGCTGAAATGAGGAAAATGCAATGTTCCAGATAGACACATGCAGTAAAATATTTTAAATAACCCATAAACTCATGGAGTACAGAACATAAAAATTATAAAACATCTGTGATATGTAAATCAAAAACATTTAAAGCATTTTGCAGGTGTGAAAAATTAGAAAAAAATTTCAAAATGAGTTTAAAAAATAGTCCATCTCATGTACTGTGCTAATTGATAATGCTGATACTCAAAGATACCTATTGTGGCATACCAAAAAATGCATTGGGAAAAATGAGCTTTTAAGCAGCAAATAGTACATTATCTATGGAACATTGGTACTATGGCCCATGTGTCATTTATAACACCCAAAGCTATATTTTATTACAAACAACAAAATATGTCTCCATAATAAGAGATTAAAAAGTGCATGAAAAATTTTGGCATAACTTAAGATAATACACGAAAGTATTCAAAACTATATTGAAATGTATTTGAAAACTATTTGAAAACTCAATTAAAACTTACACATGAAATTAGGTGTAACTGAGCAGGAAAATCAGAATTATTACCCTCAATTTTTTAACTTTCAGTCAAGTGAGTTAATGATTACTCTTTAGTGAGAGATAATTGTACAGATAATATCAAAGGTAATAAATGAAGTTTAAACTTTCAAGTTTTGTGTCTTCAATAAAAACTTCACAGTGCCATTCATTTCAACTTCTTGCAAATACAGCCTGTAAGTTGAGTGTACTTGAATGTTTATTAAATGACATATTTGGGCATTAAGAAAATTCTAATCAGAGTTTAAATCTAAAGGCACCAATAATTGTCTTTTTAATATTTTTTATCGTAAAGATACTGTACAGAGGGTTACAGTTACATGAGCAAGGTAATGAGTCTATTTCCTACCCTTTGATCTTTTAAAATTCATTCTTTGCTTTTGTATACCTTTTCAGTTTTGACAGATTGTAAGTACTCTTCCTTTCATCCATCATACTCTTAGAGCATGCTATGTCTTCCCCATCTACCTTAGTTTTAAGAATTGTCTTCTTATCTTTTTATGTCTTAGATTACATTCCTCGTAGCATTAGAAAGTCTTAAAACACCAGAACTGAATCACATATATCTTTAGTATAACTTTACCTCCCCTGAGTAATAGCTAGTTAAAGCTAGATATTAATGCCAATGTTAAAATATACTCTAGTACATACAATGTGTAAAATGTATCTTCTATTTTTTACAGTATTCAACTCTATGATGGATCTTGAGTGCAATGAAGCCTTTGGTGAAGTCCATGGAATTCCAATGTATAAAGACTTTGTCAAATATTGGGATGATGTGGAAACATTCCAAGCAAGGCCAGATGATCTTGTCATTGTCACCTATCCTAAGTCTGGTAGGTCTCTTTGCTATGTCAAGGTGATTTCTCATCTAGATATCATAACTCCATTTTAAGCCATAACATCAAGCTGTTAATTTCTTACATGCGTCTTTTCCACATTAAATAAGGACAGCTATAGTAATTTTGATATAGACATAGAAAAAGTGGATGTTAGAGCTCTATTCCACAATCTCACACTCTATAACTAAAACTTTACCAGTACATTGATGTATCAATATTGTTGCCAGATGCGGCTCACACATAGAATCCTAGCTCTTCAGTAGGCTGAGATTTGAGGATTGAGATTTGAAGTCAGCCTGGGCAGGAGAATCCAAGAGAGTCTTATCTCCAAGTAACTACGAAAAAACAGAAAGTGATGCTGTGGCTCAAAGTGGTAGAGTGTTAGACTGAATGAAAGAGCTCAGGGACAGTGCCCAGGCCCTGAAGTCAAGCCCCATGACTAACATTCCCTCCCCTGCACAAAATTCTTGATTATACTACAAATGCATGCAACATATTAAAATTGTAAACAATATTCATCTTATATCATTGTTTATATATAGCATATAAACACATTTCAAAAATATTTAAGAGCTTTTTTTTAACTAAGCAGCTCCTAGTATTTAAATCCAGCCAAACAAATGTTTATTTCTTAGGCAATGGTATTTTTTCTTGAGTTTAGGTCAATTGTTTATCATTGTTTTGGAATGTTATCATCACAGAGAGAAATGAAAGTCTGATCTAGACTTCTGTGTCTACTTGTACAATTTAACACTTAAAAATAAATGTATTAGCTGGATTTGGTGGAACACATGTGCATCCCTAGAAGTTAGATCTAACGATAGATCTATCTATCTATCTATCTATCTAATCTATCTATCTATCTATCTATCTATCTATCTATCTATCTATCTATCTATCTATCTATCTATCTATCTATCTATACCTATCTACCTGTCTGTCTGTCTGTCTGTCTGTCTGTGTATCTATCTATGTATCTATCTGTCTGTCTGTCTGTCTGTCTGTCCGTCCGTCTGTCTGTCTGTCTGTCTGTCTATCTTCAATCATCTCTACACTCATCAAACACAAAATATGTTTTTGGTGTTCCTGTGCCTCTTAAACTTTTCCTCCATATCTTGGCTGGGCTAAATGATAGGATAGAACTAATCATCTGATGGGTAAATCTGAGCATTATTCTGATTTCCATTTCTTTAGCTTCTTTATTTCCCCAGTGTGAAAACATTTTGTCTAATCCTATAAATATGTCTAATAGCCTGCATCTTATTGTATCTCTCATGTTCCTTTTCAACATTGCACAGTTTACTGTTTACTGTCACTAGAAATACTCTCTTTCTAAAACACATTTTGATAATATTGCTTTTTTTGTTTTGTCATGGGGCTTAAACTCTGGGCCTGGGCACTGTCCTTTAGCTCTTCAGTTCAAGGTGAGTGCTCTACCACTTGCTTCTGGTTTTCTGAGTGGTTTACTGGAGATAAGAGTCTCATGGCCTTTCTTGCCCTGGCTGGCTTTGAACAGCGATCCTCAGCCTCCTGAGTAGCTAGAATTACAGGTGTGAGCCACCACCCTGGCCCATATTGCTTGTTTTTTTAAATGTTTGTCAATGTCTTTTCATGACTTTGATAAGAAAACTCAGAGTTTAACTGTAAGTTACTTTATGCCTTCCATCTACTTACCTCTGCAGTTTTGTCACTACCCATCTATTTAGTTCTTTGATTTAGGGTGTGTGTAGTCTTGGTTCTAATGTTTGTTTTTTTTCTGCCATTTTCAATGTTTAATTAGTCATCCTGCATTTAAGCAAAAAGGCATCAAGTTTTCTGCCTGGTAAGATCCTTTCCTACCTCACACAAATGCTGAATTTATGCCAGATCTCTTTTAGGCTTAAGCTCAACTACCTTATTTATTTTTCAGTACTATAAGATTAAAGATTAGATAAAAGATTGGTTGCATTTTCTGACTATTTAAATACTCTTCAAGCAATCTTGCATTACCATTTTCCCATTTTATCTATGTATAAATCCAGTTTGCCTGTCATTATCTGTGCATGGTCAATAGACACTCAAATTTATTTATTTACGTTTTTTTCAGGCACAACATGGATTAGTGAGATTGTATACATGATCTACAAAGAGGGCGATGTGGAAAAATGCAAAGAAGATGCAATTTTTAATCGAGTACCTTACTTGGAATGCAGAAAAGAAGAGAAGCTGAATGGTAATGTTAAAAGTTGATTTCAAAAGCTGTATGTATATGCTACAGGATATAGATGTAGAGAATGCTAGCAAATAGATTGAAGCAAGAGTGGAAATTAGAATTATACCTTCTACCTAGGAAACTATAATTTTTTTTTCAGTCATGGGGCTTAACTATAGGCTTGGGCTTTGTCCCTGCGCTCTTCAGCTCAAGGTGAGAGCTCTACCACTTGAACTACAGAGCCACTTCTGGTTTTCTAGTGGTTTATTGGAGTCTCACGGACTTTCCTGCTGGGGCTGGCTTTGAACTGGGATACTCATATCTCAGCCTCCTGAGCAGCTAGGACTACAGGCATGAGCCACCGGTGCCTGGCTAAATCTATAAATTGAAACGTATAATATGAGGTGGCTTACACTGCAGTATATATGCATTCAGCAGAGACTAGTAATATATATGCTAGCATTTATTTTGCTGTGAACTCAATGGGACAATATTTTAAATGCTGGTAAAACACCTATAAAGTTTTCAATGATATATTCGAATGAATACTCATCAGAGATTATTTTAGTATTTTGGGAAACTAGAAACAACCTAAATTTTAACTAACAATAGAATAGTTAAAAGTTGCAGAGTAACAGTATGAATGCATTTTAAAAATCAGAATATTTCTTGTTACTGTAGTTTGAGTATAATATATTGAGGAAGAAAGAAGAGAAGATACTAAGATTCTGTGTGGGTTTGGTTCTGGGATGGCTGTGAGTAAGAACATATTGTTGTATTTCATGAAAGGGTACTTACTAGGATGTTATCAATAGTTTCTCCTATTTGGTGAAATTCATATGATTTTTCTCTCCATAATGTCCTTTATAAATTTTCAAAAGTAAAAGGTAACACTCTGAACACAGTATAGACTCTTAAAATTATGTCTGTTTTTTTTTTAAATCAATGTAAATGCATGCAGATCATTCTAGTTTGGAGAATGGTCTAAGTTTAAGTTTTTAAAAATCAGGAGTAAAACAGCTGGAAGAGATGGACTCTCCCAGAATAGTAAAGACGCACCTGCCACCTGCGCTGCTTCCAGTCTCCTTCTGGGAAAATAACTGTAAGGTAAGCAGAGCCGAGTAGTCTCAGCATCTCACAAAAACCAGGCATTGAAATAGGGTTACGGTGGACCCATTTCAACAATGAGATGTACAAGACATTATGCCGAAAAACGAACTTTACAACTTTGGCGGGGTTGGGGGGGGTGAAGGTGGTGGTGGTAGAGGGGTGTGGGGGGGTGGTGGGGGAAGGGATGGTATGGGGAAACAAAGGAGGAGGCAACAATGCTTGATAGGAAATGTACTCACTATCTTGCCCATGTAATTGTAACCCCTCTGTATGGTATTTTCAGAACAATAAAAATAAATCAGGCATTGGCAAAAATCTGATCAGATATTGCCTAAAATATGTCTTATATACTTGCTTATTTATCCTTCTCACTGAATAGTTCAGAAAAGCATACTATAATACTTACTCAGAGAATCCAAATTTTAATTATAATACTACCATTTGTTGGAAATTATTTTGAAACAATGAATTAAATTCTATGCCTCAGTTTGCTTGTCTGTAAGAGAAATGTATTAACAGTATTTTCCTCATGGAATTGTTAATAAATAAATAAAATTATACTTGCATACTTCTTAGTATTGAGCCTAGTATGTTATAAACACTCAATACATAGTAGCTACTTGTCTACTCATTGTTAATACCAATTATATCAAATGTCCTCCTTTTGCAAAATACTGTGTTTGGTACAAACAAATCAGAAAAGGGTAAACTGCTGAGTGACTGTCTTAATTGTGTTAATACACAGTACCCTAGTCTAAATAAGTCATAAAGAAAATAAATTTTATTTGGGTTACTGCTTTCAGCCCATGATGGAAGTGCTATATCTGGCCATGGTTTTGTGGCTATCATAGTCCCAAGATGTCATGGAGTATTGTATGGCAAAGATAGGAAGTACATATTTACATGAATCTTCAAGTCTTTCTCCATATTGTATTCCAGTACAGCCACCAGTATTTAATCACAGGGCGCTAAAAACATAGGGGCCAGGAGCAATGGACTTTTCTGGTGTTATTTAAAGGTGCATATAACCTAGCCTATGAAAACTCATAGATGAGGTCTGAAACAAGTTAGGCTAGAAACTTGCATGTACACACACACACACACACACACACACACACACACAATATGTAGTATATATACACACACATATATATGTATATATATGTAGTATATATGTAGTATATATGTATGCACATATATGATACACACATTATATATAACACATATATGGAAATTGAGTAAAGGACAATAAGCTGGGATGTTGGATCTAAGTTCAGAAATTCAATGTTTCCTGCCATTGTAACAAGGATTTACAGCTATGTATGCAAGTGTATAATAAACAAGTATATGATTTATGTGATCAGCCCTGTTTTATACAGAGAATGTTAAAAAAAAAAGGAGATACAAAGCAGAGCTGGAATCATCAACATGGTTCTTCCAATATTTCATAGCTTTATTAAAAATATTTTATGACCCAAACAGACATGTGGAATCTGAAAATATCCTATAACCAGCCATGAACTATTTCCATTGAATGTACTGACATATCGACATATTTGACATACTCTAGAAGTCCATGGCCCTGACTTCTAAAAGTTGTAATGGTTGTTTTATTCATAAAGCAATCTTGGATCATATACAGTCTACTGAATCATTCCATATGTGAAGCTCATCAGTAACAGTTATGTATTTTCCAGATAATTTTGTTATAACATTCCTGTAGGAAATTTCTCCAGGTCACATTTTTTTTCAGAGAAGAGTATAGTCTTGTTGTTGATGCTTTCTTGTAACCAAACTGCTTCAAGCTCATAGGTCATCAAAGGTTCACCCCTCTTTACAGTATCTTTACAATAAAAATATATATTAAATTTAAACAAAAGATTTGGAGACAGGAGGATTGAGTCATTCTTAGAACATTTCTAGGATAATTTACTGGTACAAAAGGAAGCCTATAGGAGAGAATATTTTTACAGATTTATTTGGAAAGTATAAGTGATAAAAAGAAGAAGAAAGTGACAAAAGGAGAAGAATAATAGAAAAATGTTCAAGACCAACAGATTTGAGACCAAGGCACGATTTGGGGAGAAATGATTGAATAGTTTATGTGTCTGTCTTTGAGCAGAACATTAGAGTGTAGTGCAAAGTTTAAGGGGTAAAACTTTTACAATAAAATCCAAGTCTGTTTATTAAAGTAATAACCATGATTTTTGAAACCTAGATATTTCCTCTATATGTAGAATGAAACCTAACAATATTTTTAAGACATTATAGTTCCCTGAGATCCATATAATTATGTTTTTAATTCCTCTTGTACAAAGGAGTAACGAGATTCTTTTTTATTTAGAAAACAAAATAATGCTGTATAAATACCAATATGTTTATTGTTGACTGAGTGATTTACATAATAAGAGTAAATGAATGCCTGTGATTCTTGTCATTCAGAAGGCTGATCCTGTCTGAAAGAAAACTAAAAATGTTTACTTTCTTATAATTTTATATACTTATCAACCTCTATATATTGAATATATTATGTTTTGTAGTTTAAAACATATCTTTAAATCTTGACACTAGTGTGGGAAATCTATTAAATGCTTTACTATGTAATTTTCTCCTCTTAGATGATCTACCTTGGCCGGAATGCCAAGGATGTGGCTACTTCATACTATTACTTCTTTCTGATGGTAACTGAATATCCAGATCCTGACTCCTTTTCAAACTTTGTAGAGAGATTTATGGAAGGACAAGGTAGGAACACCTTTCTTTTTGGTTCTTGACTGTCCTGTGATTCTTAGCCCAAACACAGAAGTTCTGAAAGTCCTTAAGTTTAGAACAAGAAGAAGGCTTGGTTTTCAGAGATGGAACACAGACTGGTCTGGATATTGTAAAAAAAAAAAAAAAAAAAAAAAAAGTTAGATGCTGGAGGGGATGTGGACAGAAGGAAACCTTACTGCATTGTTGGTGGGAGTGTAAACTTGTTCAACCACTTTGGAAAGCAGTATGGAGGTTCCTCAATGTTTACAAACAAGACCACCCTAAAGCTACCAGCACGACTATGTTTATTGCAGCATTATTTACTATAGCTAAGATATGGAACCAACCCTCAGTAGATGAATGGATCAAGAGAATGTGGTATATATACACAATGGAATTCTATGCCTCCATCAGAAAGAATGGCATTGCCCCATTTGTTAGGAAATGGAAAGGCTTGGAAAAAATTATATTAAGTGAAGTAAGGCAGGCCCAAAGAAACATAGGTCCCATGGTTTCCCTTATTTGCAATATCTTGTATATGTCTGAGTCAAGCAGAAAAGTCAGATAAGGTGATGTTAGGGAAATGAACCCTAAGATATGTATTCAACGCATTTATAAGATTATTTCCTGGTTGCTTTGTATGTTCCCCCCCACACACACACAGTATAACCCCTGCTTTCACTGTATTTGATGTCGGTATAATTTGTGGAGGGGAAGGGGAAAAAAAGTCGTTTAAATAAGGATACAGGTGGACCCGTTGCAACAATGAGAAGTACAAGTTGTTATGTCGAAAACGAACTTTACAACTTTGGTGGGGGGGGGGGCGGGGAGGATTGGGTGGGAGGACGGGGGAAAGAAGGGAAGGGATGGGAAGGGGAAACAAAGGAGGAGGCTACAATGCTTGATAAGAAATGTACTCATTATCTTGCCCATGTAATTGTAACCCCTCTGTACAGTATTTTCACACACACACACAAAAATGTTCTCCCAGCTCTGAATCAAATTAATGCAAGGGGGAGATCACCTGCCTTTTTTCAACATTGGAATTGTCTTTCTGCATGTGATTTATTCATTATTTTGCCCTTTGCTGCAGAGAATTTTCCTTAATATATGCAATTGATCTTGTAGTTCTAATTTCATGACCACTTCTTATTTATCTTTTTGTTGCTTTTATTTGAATACTTGTTCTCAAATTGTATAGCAATGACAGTATGGTTTCCATTCCATTTTCCCCCTTCTAATTTTAGTTCCATATGGCTCCTGGTATGATCATGTAAAAGCATGGTGGGAGAAGAGAAACAACCCGCAGATGCTATTTGTTTTCTATGAAGACATGAAAGAGGTGAGAAGTCACTCAAAAGAAACTTAGTAATCTAGTAACACATAAACAATATAGTAATTTCAAAGATGTTAGTATTTGACAATACCCTGGATACAAAAACAAGCTGTCTTTAAACAAGTAAAGGACACAGCTTCCCAAGGTTTCAGAAAGAAAAGATCATGATAATCCAGCCATGTTAGCATAAATTTAAATCCAAAAAACAAGAATATTCTGGTTGAATAAAAATTTAACTCATCTCAAGAACAATTTCAAAATAAAATTTCAAAAAAGTTAAAGTTCATGAAGCAACAAAAACAGCAACACACACACACACACACACACACACACACACACACACACACACACATATAGTATAAGAAGAATTACCCATCACTAAATGCTACCCTTAGCACGTAGTGAACATAAAGAAATAAAATTCAAAAAAATTTAATGTATGCCCCAAGTTGTCTAATTCTATTCATTCCCTATTTTGATCACTTATATCCATGTTACTGTTTCCACTATATCTGGATTAATGAGAAGCCTAAGACTGAATAAGTTACTTTTCCTTGTGCAGACAATGTACCAAACAGAAAATATAAGACATATTAACAATCCATGTATACACATGACATTTTAAGTGAGGTAAAGTGAATTTTTTTAAAATGTGAGACAATAGGTTTGAGAATTCGTCAGAGCAAACACTGGGTCATTAAATCAAAACTGAGGTAGTCAAATTATCTGAAGGGAAGTGTTAGGCAAAGTGAAATTTAAAACACAAGACATAATTAATGGGGCAGAGAATTGGAAAGAGCAATCTCCATAGAGAAAACTGAATATAAGAGAAACATTGTAGTTGCAAATAATTGCATTAAGAGATGTTGCTAAACATTACAATACAATGTATGAGTTGTAGGGAGCTTGTAATATTTGTAGCTGTCATGAATATACATCTGATTTTTCCAACTTGAGTATTGGATTTTTTAAAAATCTTGTTTCATAACCTTTCTGGTTCCCTTGGTTTTCAGTCATTATTCCGCACAATAGAATAAGGGAAAAATAAAAGCTGCATATTTTTATTCCCCATATTTGATCTTTCATAGGACACTAATCTTGGAGAAAATATAATTATAATGATTGGTAACATTAATTGAGCATATACTACACATAAAGAACTAGAGTGAACATCTTACAAAAGGCATTTCATTTATTTCTCTTTGCCATCTTTGAAGTATCTTTTGTATCCATTTTATAGATGAGAAAAATTATGGTTTAATTACTTCCCCCAAAAGTGATTGTTTTCATTAGACCTCTAATTGCAATGAGTCAAGAATAAGAAAAAAATATTTTTCTCTCAATATCTTTTATCCAGATAGCAACATATTGAAGTCTAGCAATTTTACACATTTAGTCTTCAACACATTTTTCTGACTCTAGGATATCAGGAAAGAAGTCATGAAGTTGATGAAGTTCCTGGGGAGAAAGCCATCAGAGGAACTTGTGGACAAGATTATAAAACATACTTCATTCCAGGAGATGAAGAACAATCCAGCTACCAATTATACAATGTTACCAGAAGACATGATGAACCAAACAGTGTCACCATTCATGAGAAAGGGTGCGAAAGCCATGGTGTTTGTTTGCAGTTGCTGTAGAAATTATAAATTGTCATGGTTATGGACAAAAATCTATAGCAAAATTTCTATGTGCACTGTATGCAGTACTTAATAACTGTCATGCTTGCAAAGGGCTACTAATAGCTGTATCCTCAAACTCTATCGGATCATTTTTACTGTGGATCCATTATATATATTCCCCTTCCTTTCTTTTTCCTTTCCCTTCTTTCCTTTCCCTTCTTTCTTTTCCCTTCTTTCCTTCTTTCCTTCCTTCCTTCCTTCCTTCCTTCCTTCCTTCCTTCCTTCCTTCCTTCCTTCCTTCCTTCCTTCTTTCCTTCCTTCCATCCTTTCTTCTTTCCTTCTGTCCATCTTTCCTTCCTTCCTTCCTTCCTTTTTCCCTTCCTTCCATCCTTTCTTCTTTCCTTCTTTCCATCTTTCCTTCCTTCCTTCCTTCTTTCCTTCCTTCCATCCTTTCTTCTTCTTTCCTTCCTTTCTTCTTTCTCATTTTCTTTCTTTCTTTCTTTCTTTCTTTCTTTCTTTCTTTCTTTCTTTCTTTCTTTCTTTCTTTCTTTCTTTCTTTCTTTCTTCCTTCCTTCCTTCCTTCCTTCCTTCCTTTCTTCCTTTCTTTCTTTCTTTCTTTCTTTCTTTCTTTCTTTCTTTCTTTCTTTCTTTCTTTCTTTCTTTCTTTCTTTCTTTCTTTCTTTCTTTCTTTCTTTCTTTCTTTCTTTCTCTCTGTCTCTCCCTCCATCCCACTCTCTTCATATTTCTGTTTTTCTTTGGGTCTTTCTAAGCAGGTACTCTATCCCTTGAAGTATAGTTAATGCCTTTACTTTTTGAAAAATGTCTTCCTAACTTTGTCTGGAACTCTGATCCTTTTGCCTCTATCTCCCAGGTGGCTGGGACTACAGGCATGAACCTCTGTACCTCTATTCTCATTTAAGTTTTCTTTAGCAGTTTTCCAACTTTGAACACTTTGTTAAGGTCAGTGCTGCAGAGGCAAAAACACCACTGCTCTTCCTCCTCCTTTTTCTCTTTCTTCTATCATGACTACTATACTGTTATTACTTGTTGGTTCTTCAGATTTGCAGCTTATTATATTACAAATAACCTATGGACACCTCAAACTTAGCCTAACAATGACACCACATCCTGCTTGCTGTGTATCCTGCTTATGTGTATCAACCCTGTAACATAAACTTTATCCTCTTAAGTTTTAACCTAGAAAATGGGTTGGGCATGATCACATTTTTGAGATGAAGAAATAGAATAACAACAACAAGTGATAGAAACTTTTTAAGACTGATGACAAAAATAGCAATTTGATACCGCTTTTCTTGGCAAAAATATCAACATAGAATGAGATAATGATCTCAGATGTATGACCTGATGAGATGAGGTCAGTTTACATTCTGAATTATGTAAGTTATGCAGGGTATTGGGACACCCTCTTACTAAAGTATGAGGAAGTGTACACCTTACTCTTTCAACCAAAGGATCAGTAAGAAGGTCAGGAAATCTTTTTCAACAACACATATATGAATCTTGCCAATGGGCTAAAGCAGGGAGCCTTTTCATGATGAGTCATAAAAATATATATTTACAATTCTATATGCATTTATGTATATTGCATTTATAAATATAATTATAAATATAATATATATATACATTTATATTAGCAAATACTGGATTTCAACTGAGTTTCACTTTAAAAATTAAATTTGGTGCCAGTACTGGTGCTTGAACTCTCCATTAGCTTCTTTTGTTTAAAATTGGTGCTTTACCATTTGAGCCATACCCACACTTTTGGCATTTGGTGGGCTTATGGGAGATATGAGTCTCACGAACTTACCCTGGGCCAGCTTCAAACTGCAATCCTCAGATTTCAACCTCCCGCTAGCCTATTGCAAATAGCATCTAGCTGGGCTTTTCACTCTTGGAAGGCTGTTTTGTTTTTTTCTTCAGAGTTAATGCTTTATGAGCCACACAGCCACTGCCACATTTTGCTGGTTATTTGAAGATTAGTGTCTCAGCTTTACCTGATTTTGCTGGCTTCAACTTCTGAGTCTCATATTGCAGTTTACTGAGTAGTTATGATTTTAGGCAGTAGCCATCAAGGCTAAGCTATAAGATTACGTTTTATTTGCTCTGTCTCCTTTTATAATACTCAATATTCATCATGAGAGTAAAGAGCTGATAAACTGCTATATCCTCTACCTAATTTTCAGTGCACATCTGTTATCTTTTGCTGCTTGGGTTTCTTACTGTGAGAGTGTTGAGGTCTCTTAATTAAAGCCAAGTGAACTACTGATTCATTTTAAAAGGTGATGACTTCCTTCCGTGTGTGATAGAAGGTAAAATAAAGCCTGATTTCCTGAGATAAGAACCCAAGAAGAAATCTCTGAGCAGTTCTTCTGTCTGGTAGTTGCAGAATAGGTGGAAAGAACCAATGGATAAAAATAAACCTGACTATAAACAATGAATTAGATGCTATGGCTGAGGCCGTAACATCAAAGCATATGTCCACCTGGCTTAGGTATGAAAATACATATAGTAAACAAGATTGATAGGGAAAAAATAAATTTCATTTTGAACAAATAGAACTTGGAATACTTGGGCAGCACTCATATGACGGTTTCATGGAAGTTGTTGCCTATCAAGGATATGTGTAGTTTTGAGTGTGCTGTTAGCGAGAAAGTGATGCTCAATAAGTCAGGACTAGGTAGAACATGGTCTCCCCTTTTACCTTTCACCACATACCCAATATTCCTCTTATGGAAGGAAGTCATCCACTTAATTTTTTTTTAATATTGGGAACCTCAGTATTTGAAGGGGGATTAAAAAATCTAGTACAATATCCTAAGGAACCTCAATGAATAAAATACATTACTGATGTAAACATGAATCAATATATTCATCTTTCTAACTTCAACTAATACAAAATGTACGCTTCATTGATAAAATTGAGGATGGCAAGAAAAACAATGACGAGTTTTTAGTGAAAGTAATATATAGTAAAAAAAAAAAAAACCGAAAATGAAAACTAGAAATCTCATGATTCTGGCTTTGAAGGAAGCCTTTAAATTGCTTATCCTCTCTCTATATTACAGGAATTTCAGGAGACTGGAAAAACCACTTTACAGTAGCCATGAATGAGAGATTTGATGCACACTATGAGCAGCAAATGAAGGAGTCTACATTGAAGTTTCGCACTGAGATCTGAGAAGGGTTTCCTTTATGTAATATGGATGCTTCTCCTCATCATTCTTCACTTTTTCTTATTTTAGACTTCAAAAGAAGAAAAAAAAATTGTGAAGAATCATGGCTCAAGATCACATATTTGTTGGGTTATTTATAAAGAGGAGAAATGCTTTATTTTGTTATATCTTGTCTTGTTATCTATTCCTTCTATCTCCTTTTCAATTTATATTACACAAAACGATAATGTATCAGAATGATACAGAGCACACAGATAATTAAGCTAGTTAAAAATGTACAAGAAATAAACATTTCAAACTGCCTCTGTGGAAATTTTTTTCTTCATTGTTATTCCTTCCATGTGTTTAGTGTAGAAACTTGTAGCTGTGTGATAAACATATCAATCAATCAATCTATCTATCTATCTATCTATCTATCTATCTATCTATCTATCTATCTATCTATCTATCTATCTATAATACTATTGGATTAAAACTCACAGTATAAAACACATACCCATTAAGTGGTAATGATATTATATATATAGATATCAAATAAGGGAAAGTGATAAATATCCAGTTAAGAATTATATATTTTATTGATAGTATCCAATGCAGCCTTTAAAGGTGGTGTTCATGTGTAATGTTTTTGTGAAGGGTATGGAAAGGTTAAGGAGTAGAGTATGGAGGGAACAGTGATCTCACAGCGGAGAAATCTAGCAAATACTACCACAGACAGTTGGTATGGTTGATCATCATTAGACAAATCCATTTGGAAAGATGTTATAAAAGTATTTTTACATTCAAATTACTACACATGTGAACAGTGAATAGGTTTTACATTTCCTTATTATCTTGTGGGAACTTTTCTTTTGGCTTATCATGCATTTTCTTGTCCTATGTGTGGAACTCACTGTTTTGCAAACAAACTAGAATTCTCTTTAGTGGACAATAACATTTAGTCTTTTCTTTTTTGGTACTGAGGATCAAACCCAGGACATTGCACTTGCTAGGCAACTGCTTTGCCACTAAGCTACATCCCCAGCCCAACAATAACATTTAGAAGTAAAGGTCTTGGTATTTTCCAAAACTACTCAGACAAATTGGAGAAGTCAAAATATGCCCCTCATAAGGGACTGAGAAGGTTGCTCAATAGTAGAGTGCTTGCTTTGCATGCATGAGGCCCTGGGTTCGATTCCTCAGCACCACATAAACAGAAAAAGTGCAAATGGCGCTGTGGCTCAAGTAGTAGATGAGCTGAAGAGCAGAGGGACAGCGCCCAGACCCAGAATTCAGGCTCCACGACTGACAAAACAAGTCCTCATGAGAATAGCAAGATTCTGCTCTCTTGATTTCTTTTTCATGTACACTTTAGCCATATATATATATATATATATATATATATATATATACCTGTCTATGAATATTACTGTATATGTATATGCATATGTATTATACATACATATATTTTTATTCCCTATTGAGTAAACTAAGGTAAAATCATCCCACAAGAAGCAGAAAGAAGAAAAATAATACAATAAAATTTAAAGAGAAAACAAATGACATTAAAAACAGATAAAATTAATAAGAAACCAAAAAAATTCTTCAGATAATTGATCAATCTCTTGCAGGACTGCCAAAAATCAAAAGATGTAACTAATTTCATTGCCATAAAATAGCAGTGAAAACAGAATACAATGCCCACTTGAATGTCAATAAATATATAATAAAGAAAAACTGCAAAGAATGTTATTTTCATAAAGATGACAAATTATAATTACTGGATCAACTTATCAAAAACCACATAGTATACAATTCACACAAGATGAAATATATAATTTGAATTGTCCAATAATCAGTCAGTTTGTTTTACTAAAAGTTACCTTGGAAAAGAAATTCCTAGATGTAGATTATTTCTGCAAAAAATTTTAGCAAACATTTAAAGCAGGTGAAATTTATTTTACAGTCTTCCAGAAAAATCAAAGAGGAAAGAACATGTTAACCCTATTATAAATTGGATACTCAGTATTATCCTGATATCAAAACAAAATATTGTAATAATAATCAAGAATGAAAACAACACACCAGTATCCTTCATTAATTTACACAGAAAATCCTCAGTGAAGGTATTAACAAATATTGAGTCTAACATATGACAAGGATTATATATTACAAGTAATTGAATATCAGGTATGTGAGGTTGTTGACATTTGAAACTTGGTCAGTTTGGTATATGATAAGATAAAATGATTATGAAACAGGATTTTATAAAAATCCAATACCCATGGATAAAAGAAAATCTTTCAAGACATTGGAACATAGTGGAACTTCATTTACTTGATTCCTGTCATGTGCACATCTTACAACTAAAATCATATTTATATCATAGTGAACCCTTTCCCATTAAAATAAAAATAAGGAAAAAATCAGCTTTTATCACTCAGATTTAATCCAATACTAGAAATCTTAGTCACCAAAAATAAAAATAGACATACATATGACCTACATATACATACTTTTCAGAGAGGTAAGCATAGTTGTAAAATTTATCATAAGCAATATTCAAACATCTTTACGCAATCCTTGTAGGGATTTTTTTCACTGAAATTGCAAAGCTTTTAGATTAACAGCAAGAATCAGAATTTGAGAAAGTAGATTCTCTAAAAAGTGGTATAAACATATGGTGCTGAATATTTTTAGGTCAGTCCCTCAAGAATCAGTTTTCACCTTCTTTCATCTTGTTGTATACCCTGCTGACCTGTATGGATCATCAGATTGTTGGGTTTCATTTGGCAGAAGATCTGAGGGAGAGAAGAAAGTGGAGCTGAGTTAATTATTTTCCTGGCTCTTGCCTATTAGACTAAATCAAGTGGTTTGCATGCCTTAGTCAAATTAACTAGATGTGTTTTATTTCTTAAGATCCCTGTTCTTCAAATGACACATTTCTTTCAGCTATATCTAGTGTTCCAAAATCGTGAATCCACTGATTATTGAAAATTTTCTAGAACATGAATCTCCAGTTTCCTGCCAAAGGCAGGGATGGGGCATACTTAATGTCTGGGGACCACTTTTTAGCTATGAAGTGTACAGGATGGGAATTTAATATTCCTTCTTGGTTAGACTAATTTTTTTAATAATTCTTTTTTTCAGTTGTAAAGGTGATATTCAGAGGGGTTACAATAACATAAGTCAGGTAATGAGTACATTTTTTTTGGACAGTGTCTCCCCTTCCCTCCCCAACTTTCTCCCAGATTTTCCCTCTGTACCCTTTCCCCACAAGTTGTATAATTCATTTTTAACAATATTACCTGCAGTCTCTGTCTTCCTGTTGTTTCATATTAGGAGGGCATTAAGGCTCTGTTTCTTCCTTGAAACAAAGTAAAACAATATACTCCGACCAAGGTCTTTCCACTGAAGACAAAGAAAATGTTTACTCAGGATAGTCACAGAGAATAATGATAAAAACAATCATATCTTCATAGTTTTCTACACTGGAAGTTCCAACTTCAAATCCAATATTCTATAGATGGATAAACTTGCAACCTTTTAGACTTTGCCACTTGTACGTAGTCTGACACAAAAAAGTATTTTGTTTTTGAAAATACTTGGGCTCTTCAAGCTGGATGTCAGTAGCTCACTTCTATAATTTCCATACTCAGGAGGCTGAGATCTGAGGATTAAAGTTCAAAGCCAGCCTAGGCAGGAAAACCCATAAGACTCTTATCTCCAGTTTGCCACCAAAAATCCAGATGTGGAACTCTTGCTCAAGTGCTAGAGTGCTAGCCTGGAGCTTGAAAACTCAGAGACAGCACCCAGGCCCTGAGTTCAATCCCCAGGACCAGCACCAAAAATAGAAACAAATAATCTTGAAACCATTTATTGAATTTTGAAATAGATGTTATTAGCATGACTGGTGTGAAAGCTAATAGAGACACCAATTTGTCTCTTGTTAGCACAGCATCATTTAAGGGGCAGAAAGTGCTCCAACTTTTCTTCTTTCTGTTTGCAATTTTATCATCCACAGACAACATCTCACTTGACTACACAGTGCTAGGAAAGATAAAGCACGTTTAGCTGGATGTGTATAAGAAAAGCACAAGAACTCTGAAATGCCATCTATGCTAGTATTTGCCTTTCCAGTTGAAGTTAGAAGCTCATGTGGTTAAAAATAAAGAGCCTTTATTTACTAAAAAATAAGTATTTGATAGCAGTAGTTCCAGATGTTATCCCTGCCGACCCCCACCGAAGTTGTAAAGTTCATTTTCAACATAACGACTTGTACATCTCATTGTTGCAATGGGTCCACCTGTATCCCTATTTAAAGGATTTGTTTTTCCCCTTCCCCTCCACAAATTATACCAACATCAAATACAGTGAAAGCAGGGGTTATACTGTGGGGGAGGGACATACAAAGCAACAAAGAAATAATCTTATAAATGTGTTAGAAAGAATGACATTGCCCCATTTGTTAGGAAATGGAAAGGCTTGGAAAAAATTATATTAAGTGAAGTAAGCCAGGCCCAAAGAAACATAGGTCCCATGGTTTCCCTTATTTGCAATATCTAGTATATGTCTGAGTCAAGCAGAAAAGGTCAGATAAGGTGATGTTAGGGAAATCAACCCTAAGAGATGTATTCAAAGGTTTTTTTTTTCTTTCATGCGATTGTTTCTAACACATTTATAAAACAGGTTCTATTGAGGGGTAAGCATCAACAGGAAGAAGAAGGTGAATGAGGGCAAATATCGTCAAAGTACTTTATATTCACGTATGAACACATAACAATGAAACCTGTTGAACTTGCTTTAAGAATGGGAGAGGTGAGAGAAAAATGAGGGAAAGAATAATTGTATGCATGTTTACAAATATCACAATAAAACCCTCTTGTACAACTAATTTATACTAATAAAAATGTAAAAGTAAACCCTATCTTTGTTCTAAAAGCAATTTCATAAATTATATTAAGTGAAGTAAGCCAGGCCCAAAGAAGCATAGGTCCCATGGTTTCCCTTATTTGCAATATCTAGTATAGGTATGAGTCAAGCGGAAAAGGCCAGATAATGTGATGTTAGGAAAATGAACCCTTAAATATGTATTTTAATGTTTTCGTTTCTTTCATGCATGTGTTTCTAATGCATTTATAAGATTATTTCTTTGTTGCTTTGTATGTCCCTCCCCCACAGTGTAACCCCCGCTTTCACTATATTTGATGTCAGTATAACATGTGGAGGAGATGGGGACAAACAAGTCCTTTAAGGATTCAGGTGGACCTGTTGCAACAATGAGAAGTACAAAATCTCATGTCAAAACCAGCTTTACAATTTCGGTGTGGGGGGGGAGGGGGGTATAATTGGGTGGGGGGAGGGGGGTAAAATTGGGTGGGGGGAGGGGGGAGGCGGGGAAGGGAAGTGAAGGGTAAACAAAGGAGGAGGCTGCAATGCTTGGTAAGAAATGTATGCATTATCCTGCCCATGTAATTGTAGCCCCTCTGTACAGTATGTTCTCAAATAAAATAAAATACAATTTAAAAAAAAAAAGCAATTTCATGAGATTCAACAGAAAAACCGATTGTCTTTGATTCTCATGACTAGCGTGATAGCCTTAGGTAGTTAGATAGCCTTAGGTAGTTAGAAAGTATTTTTAAACATCAATTAAATTCTTTGTACCCCCTGGGAATGTTAGAGAATTTATAGTTTTGCTTCTCTAAGATTAACTTTTTCTTGTGTTTTGACACATATCATAAATAAGGATAAAGAGTCTTTGAAACTAATTTATAAAAACAAATTGTTTAAATAGGGATACAGGTGGAGCCATTGCAACAATGAGATGTTCAAGACATTATGTAGAAAAACAAACTTTACAACTTTGACTCAGGGAGTGGGGGGAGATAGGAAGGGATGGGAAGGGGAAACAAAGGAGGAGGCAACAATGCTTGATAAGAAATGTACTCCTTACCTTGCTCATGTAATTGTAACCCCTGTACGGTATTTTCACACACACACAAAAAAAAAGCTTAAAAAGAAGCAGCTTTCAAAAGACCTTAATGAATATATGAAAACTGATGGCCCACCAAAATTTTGTTTTTTATTCTATCATCAGCAAGTGCTTAAAGCAGGAAACTTTCTTTTGCTATGAATCAGATTTGTTCATTTCACAATGCACACACTCAGCTCACCTTTTTAAATGCTTTTATTGTAAAATACTGTAACAGAGGGGTTACAGTTATATGAGTAAGGTAATGAATACATTTCCTATTGAGCATTGTTACCTCATCCTTTGTTTTTTCCCCCACCCTCTCATCTTTTTAATCACATTGTGAAAATAAATTTTGAAAAGTGGAGCCAATATTCTTTCCTAGGGAAAAATTAGGATATCTTACAAATGATGACAACAAAGGAAATTTAATATAGAATATTGATCTTTCTAAGTAAAATGGGCACGTTTTGTTGTTTTGAAGTCAAAGGCAAACTTGCTTTTCTAGTTGGTGGCAGCACATTTTCAGTAATTAAAAAATGTCAATCTGAAGAATCAGAACATTTGAAATAGGTCAAATTCAATGACTGGGATGCCAAATGTGTCTGGATAAAATCAGTGCTCTTCAGAAAAGTTCAAAATCGCCACCTAAGCCTCTTTCATTATGACAGAGATAATGCTATTCAGATGAGCTATGTGGTGAGTGAGCTACTTGCAAAGAAGTGGAGGCCATATGCAAGAAAGATTTTGTAAGAGAGTAATTGCTTGGTGCCTGTAACATTGTTGCAGAGTGTAAATCTGTCAGATCATATTGTTGACTTAATCTGTAATGACAAGGAAACTCGTCGTTAAAGCAACAAAGGCCAAAAAAAAGCAAAAGACACATACTATGCATAAACCTATATATACATAAAATATATTTAGAAAGACTAATGTTTATCTTATTTGTACCATAAATTTCCTTTAAATTGCAAAGGAAGCAAGATCTATTATCACAAAGAATTGTTTATTCTTTGGGGAACTGACATACTGATCTGATCAATCTTTGCATTGCTATGGTGCTAAGCGGACTGTTTTCTGAATATTACAAGGTCCCAGGGACACCAATGGCAAACAACTTTAACTTTTTTTTAATTGTAAAAATACTGTACAGAGGGGTTACAATTACATGGGCAAGATTATGAGTACATTTCTTATCAAGCATGGTAGCCTCCTCCTTTGTTTCCCTTTCCCACCCTCCTACTGCCCCCCACCCAATCCTCCTCCCCCGTCCCCCCCAACCAAAGTTGTAAAGTTCGTTTTCAACATAACGACTTGTACATCTGATTGTTGCAATGTGTCCACCTGTATCCCTATTTAAACGATTTGTTTTTTCCCTTCCCCTCCACAAATTATACCAATAACAAATACAGTGAAAGCAGAGGTTATATTGTGGGGGAGGGGCATAGAAAGCAACAAAGAAATAATCTTATAAATGTGTTAGAAACAATCGCATGAAAGAAAAAAAACACTCAAATACATATCTTAGGGTTCATTTCCCTAACATCAACTTATCTGACTTTTTCTGCTTGACTCAGACATATACTAGTTATTGCAAATAAGGGAAACCATGGGACCTATGTTTCTTTGGGCCTGCCTTACTTCACTTAATATAATTTTTTTCCCAAGACTTTCCATTTCCTAACAAATGGGGCAATGTCATTCTTTCTGATGGAGGCATGGAATTCCATTGTGTATATATACCACATTCTCTTTATCCATTCTTCTACTGAGGGGCATCTGGGTTGGTTCCATATCTTAGCTATGGTAAATAATGCTGCAATAAACAGTCATGCTGGTAGCTTTGGTGTGGTCTTGTTTGTAAACATTTGGGTAAATGCCCAAAAGTGGGATTGCTGGGTCATAGGGGAGCTCTATGTGTAGTCTTTTGAGGAACCTCCATACTGCTTTCCAAAGTGGTTGAACACGTTTACACTCCCACCAACAATGCAGTAAGGTTCCCTTCTGTCCACATTCCCTCCAGCATCTGTTGTTATTAGAGTTCTTGATTATAGCCATTCTAACTGGGGTGAGGTGGTACCTCAATGTTGTTTTGATTTGCATTTCTTTTATGGCTAGGGAGATTGAGCATTTCTTCATGTGTCTAATGGCCATCCTTCTTTCCTCTTGAGAGAAGTTTCTCTTTACAACTTTAACTCATATATATATATATATATGCATATGTATATATATATTATTGTGAAAATACTGTACAGAGGGGTTACAATTACATGGGCAAGATAATGAGTACATTTCTTATCAAGCATTGTAGCCTCCTCCTTTGTTTCCCCTTCCCATCCCTTCCCATCCTCTCCCTGCCCTCCCCCGCCCAATCCTCCCCGCTCTCCCCCCTCCATCCCCCCCTCCACCAAAGTTTCGACATAAGGACTTGTACATCTCATTTTTGCAATGGGTCCACCTGTATCCCGATTTAAGGGGAAAAACAACTTTAACTCTTTACAATCAAGTTGCCTATATTAGATAGTCGAGACTAAAATATTGTTTGGTACTAAATAAATGACATTTTCGGATTTTATGTAACATATTTCCTGAAGGAAGGGCATATTTAACCTTAGAATATCTCCATGAGATGGAATTAATAGATATGTAAAATTATCTTAATTTTAAGTAATTAAATAGTAAAGTTAATGAATTTCATTTCTTTTTATACATAAATAATATTCTTTGTAAATATATATAATATGCATATTTTTTAGTTTTTTATACAGTTATCCTTCAATGAATACTTATGTCTGTTCTATATCTTAGCTCTGTCAATGGTACTTTGATAAACATAGGAAGACAAGTATCCACATGTTTATTTCATTTCTTTGTTATATGTACTCAGAATTGATAAAGCTACAATAGAATTGTGATACAGGATATCTATGGAGAGATATTTTAAGGAATGTCCATACTGTTCTCTGCAATGACTTTATTACTATATTGCCTGCCAACAATATATCAGAGTTCCTTTTACTCTACATCCCTGCAAGTATTTGTTATTTCCCCCTTATTTTGTCAGTAACCATTCAAACTGGAGAAAGAAGCTACATACTTGCACTCTTATTTGCATTTTCCTTATGGAAAATTGGATAAATTTAGTGTGAGCTATGATTTTTATTTTTATTGTTTTTTTATTTTTATTGTGAACATACTGTACAGAGGGGTTACAATTATATGGGCAAGATAATGAGTGCATTTCTTACCCAGCATTGCAGCCTCCTCCTTTGTTTACCTTTTAATATCAGTTATAGTTTGGGGGGACGTAATACGATCTTATTCTTAGGTAGATGTCATATAATTTCATAAACTGTGTCATTACCTTTTAATATCAGTTATAGTTTGGGGGGACGTAATACAATCTTATTCTTAGGTAGATGTCATATAATTTCATAAACTGTGTCATTGGGTTCTTTGTTTATGGTGATGTGCTGCTAAAGGTTATGTGAAAAACATAGGAAAATATTTTTTATTGCTCTCAAGTTTCATACACTACTTTGTATAAATGTGAACTTTGAGTTTTGTAAAAGTTAAGTAGACTTTTAACTAGTGCCATTCTGATGCACTTTCCAGCAACAAAGGAACAAACATTCTGTTCACCTGCTCACTATTTTCTGTCACTGGGCCTTACTTAAGCACACTTTCTGTCAGTCAATGTACATGATTTTTTACTTGAATTGTATAATGTTGGAAAGGAAAAGCATGTAATGGTCTTTTGTACATTTCTTATTTTATTATAGAAGTAAAATACAACCCAGAAAAACATTAACTAAATAGCTCGAATCATACTGCTGGTGTGTGGAAAAATAGAACCCAACTCCTCTTCAATCTCATAATGCTATTCTCAAAAGAACCCTACAAATACAAATATCATCAAAGTATTTTAGATTTACTTACATATTAACAGAAACTAACATAAACCTCTCTTATCTCAAAACATGTTAGACATCAAAATACCCATTCCAAGAGAACAGTATATTAACACCAGTTTAATATTTGCTTTTTATACTTACGGCACCTAGTATCTTTCGAAATTTAGCATCTTTCATACATCTAGTATCTTATTTGCTTAAGAGAGTCAGAAGTTTTGTTAGGGTTATTATAGGATACTATTTGCACACAAACAATAAAATATGTGTGAGATCTTCTAATTGTACTCCAGAGGAGATTGTATGTCAAGGGACATTTTCAGAGATGTAAACAGAGAAGAGGCATAAGGGAATGAATCATCCTCCAACCTTCCCTGAGTTTACAGCTTAATTCCTTTTACATATTAACTTATATACTACTCAAGGGGACATCCTTTTAATGGTTTTTTGGCTCTGATTCTTCATCTGAGGTTATTCATTTAAGGAATTACAAGGTAATTTGAATTTCACTGCATTTGTTTCATAGATATTTTGGCTGTGGGTTATTGAAAATAATGTTAATATATAATTATGTTATACAAATGTTAATATAGAATATGTGAATTAACACAAAAATTGAGTCAGATAAAGAAAATACTAAAAAATGATTTGCTTTGTTAATCTTTTGTATGATGTATGATCACTAAATACTGACATGAGTTTAATGTCTACCTGAGACCTTGTTTCAAATGAAAAATAAATGCAAAACAAATAAAAACAAAAGAGTTAAACATGTGCAACTGTTTTCTTAGAAATTAAAAATCTTGTTTTAAATAACTAAATAAAATATGTAAGTATTAACTAATCATTTATGATATTAGATTTATTTTCTAAAAAAATACAAGATTTTTTTTAACATTGGACTGTGACCTAATTCTTATTCTTGTGCCCTGGCTCAGAATAGTGGCTATAAAGTTCTAGTCATACTCTTATTGACGCACTCATCAACGGATTAGATTGTTTTCAGACATCACACAGTCACATGAATTATCATGCTGTCAATGGTGTTTAAAAACTTACCACTCTCTTTTCCCTGCTCTCCAGTACTGCCCTCATTTTCCAAGTCTCTCCTCCTATTTCCAATGAGATGTTTTACTTCTTTGAATCTTTATCAATATATTGTTTTGTTCTATGATACTTATATTCATTTACCGTTGGCATATAACACTTTTACTGTTAAGAACTGTATGTTTGTGGAGAACAAAGTTTATGAAATAAGGAATGGTTGTGTATATATTAGTATGTTACATATGATTAGTACTTCAGTAACTTTGTCATAATATCTAGAATATATATTTTAGAAGTTGCAATAAACACATTGATCAATTTATCATATATGATATACTATGTCTTATGTAAATATATTATATAGTGTTTATAGTATATACATTATATATTATACGTATAAAATCTTTGTGTAAGTGCAATGTATATCTATTGTATCATAATTTCTGGGGAAATTCTGGTATTTTTGTGCATATTTAATGTTAATTATATGTTTTCCTTATCATAATAGACTATAACTTGATTACTATATTGGCTAATATATTATTTATTATTCAAAAATACAGTTTCATAGAAAGATAGATTTAGAAAAATTCTAAGCTTTAGAAAAATTCTAAATAACATAGAATACATATAATATATGTTATTTTTAATTTTTTAGATTAAAAACAGTCAGAAAGATGAACTAAAATATTGTGCATCCCAAAAGAAAATTATAATAATAAATAAGAGCAAATAATGACTCCTCAGAGAAGTGAAATGATGACAGTTTTGACTCAATGAACACATTTTTCCATTATGCCTTTGTGTTTGAGTTATTTGAGCCAGCAGCAATCTTTGCCTATCATTTAGGAGAGCAAATACCATTTCAGAAAATACCTTTACAATTGTCATAACTTACTTTATTTTGTGGACAGACATGTTAAAACTTAGGAGTAATTTTATGCTGTTGGTAGTTCTCTCTAAAGAGACTTCAGTCATGTTGAAATCTATGTAATATAAACACAACTTAGCCTGACTAATAGACACATTTATCCATTTATGATTCAGTGTTAACAAAACAACTAATGTAGTCAGGTTGTCTATGCCTTGTCTGAGCATCAATGATGAGGCTTAGATATTCTGCCTTGTCTGAGCATCAATGATGAGGCTTAGATGTTCTTTAATCTAAACATCTAGAAATTTAGTCATGAAAGGGACAAACACAACTAATGGATTTTTTATAGATTCTATGATGAATGTAGGTCTAATCTACTTTAAGAAAGTAATGAGAAAACATTAAATTAAAATTTATACCTATCTAAAAGGACTTGACATTTGGACTTCTTCAAACCTTTCACCACATGCTTATATAGATATTTTTGCCTTTCCTTTTCTTTTTCCTACATTAATGGGTTTGAACTCAGCTTCATGCACGCAAATCAGGCATTTTATATCTTGTGCCACTATCTCTCTCCCTTTTTGCTTTGACAATGTATACATTCTGTTATTCTGAGCCCCACTTCCATCCCTTCATTCCCTGGCTATTTTTGAGGTATGATCTAACAATGATGGTCTGGATTATGATTCTCTTATTTAAGTTTCTTTTTGTTCTTATTCTAACAAATGTGCAAATGTCTGAAAGAATATATGTGTATGTATAGATAGATAGATATTCATAAATATGTATATATACATATTTGTATCTTATATACTAATTTAGTTTGCTTTTGGAACATGGTGCCTTATAGCTGTAAGTACAGTGTAGAGAGTAGTGATTATCTTTCTATCTATCTATCTATCTATCTATCTATCTATCTATCTATCTATCTATATCTGCTAGAATTCTTTTTATTTTTGTTTTATTTGACATAATGTTGTTACAAGGCAGAATGTTCGAGATAGAATTTCTTGCCCTTATACTGGCATATGTCCATAGTAATTATAGCCAAAAGAGCTACAGAGCTTCTGTTCACACCAGAGTTTGCCAATTACAAATGCATAAGAAGATTTAGCTGTTATTAAATCTATGCTATTGGAAATAATTCTAGGATAAATTGTGAAGTTCAGGAAGAATCAAGAAACTTGTATTTTATCTTAAGCTTTTGAAGAACCAACAAAAGATGCAGAATGTCTGCCACAGACATATTAAATCATAGTATTTGATGTGTATTTTAATTATTAAATTTACTTTGCTTTTAGAGCATAGTGCTTTATAAGTACAGTGTAAATAATAGCAAAAACAAACAATCTCTCAGGGACAAGTTACTGTGAACATTTCTATTTAGTTTTTGAATACATTTTTGCTATAGTCAGGAATGTGGCTACAAAAGCCATTACTCTTATTTCTACTAGAAATGCTCATCTTTGCACAGGCTGCATGGAGGAGACGAAATTTATGCATGTTAAGTGAGGTCTTGATCTTTAGAATCTCGCATTATTGGGCTGGGAAGGTGGCTCAGTGGTAGGGTGCTTGCCTTGCATGCCTGAGGCCCTGGGTTCAATTCCTCAGCAACACATAAGCAAAAAGAAAAAAGCCGGAAGTGGCGCTGTGGCTCAAGTGGTAGAGCGCTTGCCTTGAGCTGAAGGGCTGAGGGACAGAGCCCAGGCCCAGAGTTCAGGCCCCACGACCAGACTCCTCCCACCCCCCCCAAAAAAAGAATGTCGCATTATTTCGCATTATTGTCATGGATCAATACAAAGGAATGTCCAAAAACATCCTCCTAACGTCAACATTTTCACTATAGGAACATCATCCTCAAGATCTCTTCTAGATTTCTTTCTTCAGAGAGTTGCATGTAATTTTACTAGAGGTTTTATAGAGAAAAAAAAAAAAAGAAGCCGGGCGCTGGAGGCTCACACCTGTAATCCTAGCTACTCAGGAAGCTGAGATCTGAGGATCGTGGTTCAAAGCCAGCCCGGGCAGGAAACTCCGTGAGACTCTTTCTTTGTGGGTGTGAAAATACCTTACAGAGGAGTTACAATTGCATGAGCAAGGTAATGAGTACATTTCTTATCAAGCATTGTTGCCTCCTCCTTTGTTTCCCCTTCCCATCCCTTCTCATTTCCCCCCCCCCCAACTCTTACCTCCAACAAGCCACCAGAAAACCAAAAGTGGCTCTGTTGCTCAAGTGGTAGATCACTGGCCTTGAGCTGAAGAGCTGAGGGACAGTGCCCAAGCCCAGAGTTCAAGCCCCATGACCGACAAAAAAAAAAAAAAAAAAAAAAAAAAAAAAAAAAAAAAAAAGAGCCTATAACTGGTGGGATCAATTATTAACCACATCAATGTTAAATAACAGAATGGAATAGTATGTAACTTATGTCTGGGCACTGTAACATGATTTATTTATAGAGTTTCTTCTTTTATTATTATTTTTTATTGTGAAAATACCATACAGAGGAGTTATTATTACATGAGCAAGGTAATGAGTACATTTCTTATCAAGCATTGTTGCCTTCTACTTTGCTTTCTCTTCCCATCCCTTCCCATGTCCCCTCCACCCCCACCCCCTGCACTGCCCCTCCCCACGCCCCACCTCTGCCAAAGTTGTAAAGTTCCTTTGTCGACATAATGTCTTGTACATCTCATTGCTGCAATGGGTCCACCTGTATCCCTATTTAAAGGATTTGTTTATTCCCTTTCCTTCCACAAAGTATACCAACATCAAATACAGTGAAAGCAGAACTTATACCCTGGGGGAGGGAAATAGAAAGGAACAAAGAAATAATCTTATAAATATGTTGGAAACAATCACAAGAAAGAAAAAAAAAAACATTTGAATCCTTATCTTGGGGTTCATTTCGCCTAACATCCACCTGTCTGACAGTTTCTGTTTGTCTCAGACATATACTAGTTATTGCAAATAAGGGAAACCATGGGACCTATGTTTCTTTGGGCCTGGCTTACTTCACTTAATATAATTTTTTCCAAGCCTTTCCATTTCCTAACAAATGGGGCAATGTCATTCTTTCTGATGGAGGCATGGAATTCCATTGTACATATATACCACATTTTCTTGATCCACTCATCTACTGAGGGGCATCTGGGTTGGTTCCATATCTTAGCTATAGTAAATAATGCTGCAATAAACAGAGTTGTGCTGGTAGCTTTAGTATGGTCTTGTTTGTGATCATTTGGGTAAATGTAGGGCTTCTTCTATACATTGTGTTGCACTAATACTCAAAGATGTTTTATATTTATTATGGTAGATTTTTTTAACGTACTGATATAGTACTAAACAAAAAATATTGAGGTTGATTTGGGGTAAAGCATCCTGAGTTTTTGTACCAGCCTGCTAAATACAGTTATGTGTTGAAGAGGGCTATTTCTGTTAGTAATACAGAGGTTACATTTTGCATCATAGCTCTTGTACTTTGTGTCAGTGCAATGTTTGCACAGTGGCTAGGCTAACTAACAACACGTCTTACAGAACTAACCTTTTGGTTAATCAGTGCATGACAATGTTGTATATTATGAAATGCCCATCCTGAAAAATAAATTCCATTTATGTAGTTTGAGTAATGAAGGATAAGATTGTAAGGTAATGTAATAATATAGGGTCGTAATGTATGTGGAAAAAACCTGAAAACACAGGAAGAAAAGAAATTGCAGTTTAAAATGGTACAGGTGAAAGTATTTCAGTGTCCACAGGGGATTGGCTGCAAAACTCTGAGAAGAGTACAAAGTCCCTTATGTTCAAGTTAGTTATATAAAAGCCTAGTATTTGTCCATAATGTACACATAGTCTTCCGTAAACCTTAAATCATCTCTAGATTACTTATTACAATGTAAATTCTATGTAGATAGTTGTGATACTCTAACTTTAGGGAATTATGAAAAAGTAGTCTGCACACATTTTCAATGCATAGGTGTTTAAGACTGTTAAAACAGAACTTGGAAGAGTGGAGTCCACCTGCATATCTGCTGAATCTGAATACTTCTGACTTTAATTCTTTAATTTTTATTGCTACGGTAAGTTGATACACGGAGGGGTAGAGTTACATTTAATTAAATTATACTTAATTATAATTTACTATTAATTGTAACTAATTGCAAGTAATTAAAAGGGACATGGTTCAAAAAGAATTGTTCTGACTTTAATTATTATTATTTTTTTGGTTGGTTGTGGGGCTTGAACTCTGGGCCGGGGTGCTGTCTCTCAGCTCTTCAGGCCAGGGCTAGTGCTTTATCACTTGAGCCTCAGCCCCACTTCCAGCTTTTTCTGCTTATGTAGTGCTGAGGAATCGAACCCAGGGCTTCATGCATGCAAAGCAAGCATGCTACCACTGAGCCACCTTCCCAGCACCTTTTTTAAAATTTTTATGTAATTGAAAGGCAAACTTCCTTCATGTGTAGTCTCACTAAAAATATAAGATGACATCAGATACTCACAAATTAGTGCTTAAAAAACTTATTAGAACAAGATGCCAATACCTCAAGCTTATTTCAGTTCTTTAGTTCTGCATTTGCTCTTGTCTCTACCCCATAAGTACATTTTTTCTCACTCGTGTGGATTGCCCTCCATGAATTTGGGTAGAATGATTTACTAGTTCATCCTATAATTTAAAGGAAGAAATTTCTAATTTAAACAGTTTTGTTTCTTTAACAAAGCCTGGGCAGTTATGAAACTTACATTTTCTCTGCAAGAATTGTCAACACTGCCCTTGATATTTCCCTTCTGACATTCAAGTTTAGTATCTTCAAAAATCTTTTTGCCTAAGCAAATGCCATCAGTACACAAATGATATCTACAAATGTTATATAACTTATCAGTAATGGCATGTATGAAAATATTTGTAAGTTCTCACTGGTGTTGTTATTTTCTTTTCTCCCATGAACTTGTACAATAGATGCTTTTATTCGATGCTTCTGAAATGAGAGTAATGATAATTCTATAAAAAATAGTAACATATTTTAATGTGACTGATGCTACATTTGATTTAAAATTTAGGTGGTTAGAAATGGATAACTCCCAGAGTGTGTTCAGGAGAGAGTTAGTGGATATTCAGGGGATCCCCCTTTTTTGGAGCACTGCTGAGCAGTGGTCTCAAGTAGAAACATTTGAGGCCCGACCCGATGACCTTCTGATCTCCACCTATCCTAAATCAGGTAAGATATTTCAATCATTTGTACTAGACAATTACATAATGATGCATGCACATTAGCCCTCCAATCTGCACATTCATCATCAGGTCTATCCTGAATTCTTTAAATATTTGGCAGAGAAGCACTGTGATATTTTGTGGGGACACTTCCATCTTAATTTGAACACATTCACTTCTTATTCTGAAATGATATCAACTAAATAGAGAACATGTCTTAGAGCAAAACTAATGCTATTGCTTATTTTGAATTAAAATTCAAATCAAGTTGTTAAAATTAAATACATTTATGTGATTTGGGCACAAGGAGACTTTTAGATTATTCGTCTTACTATGTAGATGAAACTCTCTTGGTACTTGTAATACTCCTTCTGCAGCCTCTCAACTGCTGGGATTATAGGTGTGCACCAGTACTCACAGCAAGGGTCATTTATTTTGCTTATAAAAACCAAACATGGGGCTGAGAAGGTGGCTCAGTAGTAGAGCACTTGCCTTGCATGCATGAGGCCCTGGGTTCGATTCCTCAGCACCACATAAGCAAAAAAGAAAAGAGCTGGAGGTGGTGCTGTGACTCAAGTGGTAGAGCGCTAGCCTTGAGCTGAAGAGCTGAGGGACAGTGCCCCGGCCCAGAGTTCAGTCCCCAAGACCGGACCCCCAAAAACAAAAACAAAAACAAACAAAAAAAACATTTTTCAGCAAATGAAAAGGAGAATTTAAAGGGATTCAATATGAATTCATAATTTTTATTCTCTAGATATTTCATAATAAAGCCTTCTGATGCACCTACTGATTGATGAGATGGCAGGGAGATTAGAATCTCTTTCAACCATCCAATTAGTTTATCTGAGTTCATTATAAGTTAATTATTAAGCACAAATGTTTTCCTTATAATCCTGTCACAGACCTAAGGACCAGTGGCCTTCCTTTTTATCACAACGATCAAAATTATTACAAAGGCCTGAAGACTGCAGCTGAAAAGTACATGTTGTTTTGACTTTGCTATTTGGAGATACAGAAGATCTACTTAAAAGCAGCAAACTGCTACGATATTTGAAACATAAAATTGTTTTAAAACACAGTTTATCACAAAGATAACTTTTTGAGAGGATTTTTTTCTGGCATAGTGAAAGATATATGGCTATACATAGTATGTGGTTATAGGCAGTGCTTTGGTAGGTTTTCTTAATGTTGCTCTCCTCACAAGCCGTTGATTACATTCATTACTATATCAATGCCTTGGTATAAGATCTTTCCTTGAAGTAAACAATGTGCCTCTTTTATTTTCAAAGATGATAGAAAACCAACTTTTTCAATACAGGCATTAAAAATAGCTAAATTGGCATTTCTCTTAATGAAAAATTTCATAGACCATAATTTGGGCTTCTCATTGATAAAAAAAAGTTTTACATTGTACTTCGGAGATTCTCTCTGTGTCTCTCTCAAGCTTATATGAGATAAGAAAGCAAAAAATTCCAGGATTGATTGAGCTTTCCTTTTTCTTTACTTTTTCTTTTCTTTCTTTCTTTCTTTTTTTTATTGTGAAAATATCATACAGAGGGGTTACAATTACATGAGCAAAATAATGAGTATATTCCTTATCAAGCATTGTTGCCTCCTCCTTTGCCCACCCCTCAGCCAAAGTTGAAAAGTTCATTTTTCAACATAACGACTTATACATCTCATTGTTACAATGGGATGTATCCCTATTTAACATTTGTTTTTTCCCTTCCCCTCCACAAATTATACCAACATCAACATTGAAAACAGGGGTTATACTGTGCTGGAGGGACATACAAAGCAACAAAGAAATCATCTTATAAATATGTTAGAAACAATTGCATGAAAGTAAAAACATTTGAATACTTATCTTGGGGTTCATTTCACCTAATATCAACTTACCTGATCTTTTCTGCTTGACTCAGACATATACTAGTTATTGCAAATAAAGGAAACCATGGGACCTATGTTTCTTTGAGTCTGCCTTACTTCACTTAATATAATTTTTTCCAAGACTTTCTATTTCCTAACAAATGGGGCAATGCCATTCTTTCTGATGGAGGCATAGAATTCCCCCAACAACAAATCCTCAAAGAAACAACTGCCCAATAAATAAGTGGGGTAAAGACTTAAAGAGAAACTTCTCTGAAGAAGAAAGAAGGATGGCTAATAGACACATGAAGAAATGCTCAACCTCTCTAGCCATAAAAGAAATGCAAATCAAAACAACATTGAGATACCACCTCACCCCAGTTAGAATGGCTATAACCAAGAACTCTAATAACAACAGATGCTGGAGGGGATGTGGCCAGAAGGGAACCCTATTGCATTGTTGGTGGGAGTGTAAACATGTTCAACCACTTTGGAAAGTAGTATGGAGGTTCCTCAAAAGACTTCACATAGAGCTCCCCTATGACCCAGCAATCCCACATTTGGGCATTTACCCAAATGCTTACAAACAAGACCATACTAAAGCTACCAGCACTAGTATGTTTATTGCAGCATTATTTACCATAGCTAAGATATGGAACCAACCCAGAAGCCCCTCAGTAGATGAATGGATCAAGAGAATGTGGTATATATACACAATGGAATTCTATGCCTCCATCAGAAAGAATGACAGAGCTCTCCTTTGTCTTTGTACTTAGTATTCCAGTTATCTAGAAAGGTTAGGAAGATGATTTAGATCTAAGGCCAAGAAGGAAAATACTGGCCACAAGAAATGACACAAAAGTAGAACTCAGGTACTTTAGTGCTAGAGGTGCATACATATGTTTATCTTTCTTAAAAATGTAGGAATGGATTAATTGATTAATTACTTTTACATTTTTAGTTAACACTCATGATTATTCAGTTTGGGGACAGGTGAACACCTTTGCTAAAGAGAAAACCAGCAAGAACACTAAGAAGATGATTTTCATATATATATAATTACCTTTAGCAATGTCTTGGTAACCTGGAAGTTGAAACTCAGACAAGCAAACAAACAGTGACTCCTATGCTTTAGATCCATATCTCAAAGGACTGGTGAGGTCCAGTGTCATAAAGATCAGAGTGAATCAGGTTCAGAATCTATTGCCTTCACTATGGCGTTAGTCACTGCCCATTCCATGTTAAGACTCGAAGTTCTCTTTCCCTTTTGCACATGTTCCATTACATGTTGCACATTTTGATTTACAGTTCTTTTCAATGTCTGGTAATGGATTTATTAATATTACTCAGAAAAGATAGAGATATTTATGGAGAAAGGGGAAGGAAATAAAGGACTCATTTTTATTTCAGATAACACACAAATTCTCTACTGTTAGCCCCCTCACCCTCTTTTCAAAGGAAGATTTAGTTTCATCTTGATTTATATTTGTCTGCAGGAACAACTTGGACCAGTGAAATCGTGGATCTGATCTATAACAATGGGGATGCAGAGAAATGTAAACGAGATGTGATCTATAAGAGAGTGCCATTCATGGAACTCATAATCCCTGGGTTAACAAATGGTATTTAGTCTTAAAGTACTTTTCTATATAGGAGTAAATCTGCCTGTCTTCTGTAAGAAGTCATGATGAGAATGGTACAAGAAAGGATTGGCTAGTTTGGATCATACGTGTCTGTAAGAACAGAGTCAGAATTTGGCTCTGCCATTAATGTATAACACTCCTTTCTCTACCCAAAGACAATATCTGTTTGAGAGAAGATTATGTCATGGAATAATTTCCTTATTATATAGAAATATTCGATTGGAGTAATGCATCATTATTACATACAGACAATTTAGAAGAGTCAAAGAGCCAAAGAGTCAAATACCAATTAGCTAGTATTTACAAACTCAAAGGAAGATTATAGGAATGTAGGATGCTATATTAAAAAAATTTTAATGACCATAAGCTTTATGATATAATTGGATTACAGAACTTTAATATGAGAGATCTCAAAAGAAATTTTAAAATATAATAGCTCAAGATTTTCCTATTAAAAAATGAAAAACTTGGTTTTATAAATGCCTATGAAGATAATTACCTATTCTAGTCATAGGAGATCAAACATTCTATTCATAGGAGAATACTGAAGATTCCTAATTTTTTATCTCATTGGTGATTTCAGGAATAGTTGAAGCTGTACAACTATAGAATCATATGCCTACATTAGACTAGAAGCTGGATTAACGAGTATAAAGTTTTGGGTTAATGTTGTAAATAACTGAGCTTCGATCTATTTCTTTTGTTGACTATGTGTTTATAGGCATTGAACAGTTGAATAATATGCAGTCTCCTCGATTAGTGAAAACACATCTTCCTGTTGAACTTCTCCCTTCTTCATTTTGGAAGAATGATTGTAAGGTAGTGAATTTTAACAAAATAAAAATCCTCTTTCTTTATGTTGAATTTCTTTCTTAAAAACAAATTATGCAGAAACAAAAGAAGAGAGATTATAACCCTTGGATAAATAAAAAGCAATAATGTGACCACCATATCTCAAGGATCAAAATAAAACAATGAACACCAGCAATGTTGAGATTATACTTCATACTCAAGTATTGAGAAATGATCACATTTTCTGGCCCTCTAAATTTTTTTACCTATAGTACAACTACTTTAAAAGAATTGATATGCAGCCGGGCGCTGGTGGCTCACGCCTGTAATCCTAGCTACTCAGGAGGCTGAGATCTGAGGATCGCGGTTCAAAGCCAGCCCGGGCAGGAGAGACCGTGAGACTCCTATCTCCAATAAACCACCAGAAAACCGGAAGTGGCGCTGTAGCTCAAGTGGTAGAGTGCTCGCCTTGAGTTGAAGAGCTGAGGGACAGCGCCCAAGCCCAGAGTTCAAGCCCCACGACCGACAAAAAAAAAAAAAAAAAAAAAAAAGAATTGATATGCAAATAATATCCAAATTGATTTTTCATTTGTCAGAATAATTTCAATATAACATAGTCAATTATGTATAACTTGAAAGATGAATCTATTAATATCATTTGCATATAAATAAAAATCATTAGTAAATTCATTATTTTCGTATCTAAATATTTAAATTATTAAACATTAATTCAATGTAATTTATAGATATTTTTCCTAAATGCATTATAGGCTCACTTTCTCTTTCTCTCTTGTGCCAATACCAGAGCTAGGACCCAGAGCTTCAGGCTCTTAACTCACCTTTTATTCTGTGCTTAGGATTGCATTACCACTTGAGCCACACCTCCAGCCAAACTTTCAGTTGGTTAGTTTGGGAATGAATTTTCTCTATTTTGCACTGGCTGATTTGGAACTATAATCCTCAGATCTCATCTTTCTGATCTCATCTTTCTGAGTAGTTAGGATTATAGGCATGAGTCACCAGTGGATGGCTAGACTTTTATTTTAAGAAATATTTTCATTTAAGCATTTGAGGAGAAAAGTACATAGATCCTAAGCATATGTCTTGATGGATTTTAATAAAGTGACCATGCCCACAAAAATTGGTAGCCAGATTCAACAGGACATTGTTGAATCCCCAAAGCTCAGCGCCGCACTTCTAATCAGAAACCTTTATCTTCAAATATAATCATCTTGCATATTTTTACCATAGATATTGTGCCTATTTTCCTTATATAAAGTATACTACTCTTCATTACTCATTTTGACTCATTGTAATATTTGTGACAGCTATTTCCACTTTACCTTGTGTGTCACAAAATGGTAACAAAAGTAGCTATATTGAGACCTATGCAAGGTCTCAATCCCACTCATATCTTTCAATTTTAATTTATGGAAGAAGAGTGCAGAAACCTTAGGCATTGTTTTATCTCCCTAGTACCAGAGAACTAGGGAGACAATCAGGATGTCCTTCCTTCTATGTCCTTCTTTGGCAAGCCAAAACAGATCTCAGTAAAGAAGGTGTAGGTGATGGTGATAGAAATTGAAAACAATTGGTTCATTGCCATCATCTATTGATACTGAAATAAGCAGTAACCAGCAGTGTTGCTGGGGTTTGTTTTTCTCAAGAAGTCACATGAGCAACAGACTCTGAACTATTAGAACTCTACTATATCATTTTCAAATTTTCTTTCAGTTACTCCATCCCTACTCCTTTCCTTGTCCCAGAATTTGAAAACTGCCATCCGTGACTTGGAAATATCAATGCTTCATTTCCTTTGCCTAATATTTGGGAGAGAAGAAACATTTTTTTGTTCTTAGATGAAAGAAGGTTTCTTCCTGTATGGATTTGCCCTTAGAAATATATTCACAGTATACAATATTAATGTGCTTCCTTAGTGAAGGAAATTTTGTGAATTTCAGTTGATTTTTGTCTGAGAACCAGATTTACAAGATATATGACAAAGTCATTTCCATCTGTAAAATTTCTGTCTTCAAGTAGACGTTAAAGCTTCAGACATAAGAAAAATTTTAAACTCATACCAAATATAAAATAGCCATCATTATGAACATAGGAATTTTTAAATTTTTTTCTGGTTCTGAATTTACCTAGTAATATTCTGCAGTAAAAAAATAGGTAGAGGCGTTTTTAAATAAAGTTTACCTCTTTGTTAATTTATGTTAATGACATGTATTTTAAATTTAGGACATAGTAGCTACTTTGTTGATTTAATACTTACTATAGTTTTTGTTTTACTTGGCATTCAATGTCTCAAGAGATGTTTTTATAAAAGCCAAAAAGAAATTGAGGAGAGATCATGCAAGATGGGAAGTGAGTTTTTGTACTCAAACAAGACACACTGCTGGGATGTAGCTCAGTGGCAAAGTGTTTGCCTAGCCAGTGCAATGTCCTGGTTTGATTCCCAGTACCCAAAAGACAAAACAAAAAACAATACAGTTAAACCCCATTCACACCAAGAAAAATAAATACCAACAAAAAACAAAAGACAGGTGTAAATCTACTACGTGAGGTCATTGTTATTTGTATCAAGGTCAGGAAATTTAAAAAAACAGAAAATAATGACAATGTAAACAAATTTTAAAAACTACTAAAACAAAGGAAGATTCTAATGTTCTCTATTACTGTACAGATGATTTACATGGCACGGAATGCCAAAGATGTGGCTGTATCTTACTATTACTTTTACCAGATGGCCAAAATGCATCCAGAGCCCGGAACCTGGGAGGAGTTCTTGGATAAATTCATGGCAGGGAAAGGTGGGTGCCATTTATTTGATTATGGAATTATGCTGAGTAGACTTTCTTCAAAGAAACTACAAATTTTAAAGATTAATACTGTGCTTATCAGAAACCTTTTGTGCCCTCTGCATCATGAAGGCTATAGAGAAAACATACCTTTCTTCAAAGAGTTTTGGAGAATTCATGGCACATAGACTTCTTAGTCCTTTGGGTTCATAGTCTGATTAGTGATTCATAGATACTTTTGGTATATTTAATCACATTCATCTCTCTTGTCCATACTGTCATACTGTTTTGGTTTTATACCTCAATCTTGGAGTCTCATTTTTTCGTGTTTCTTTCTTTCCTTAACCTATGAACTCTGAACATCCTTACATGAAAATTCTTTTTTAAGATACTGTGCTTCTACTGATCCTTTGTGGGATTTTCCCCAGAAAACTCATTCCTACCCATGATAGTAAATTTATTAATAATTTTTAAATAAACATCTTCTTTTGTACGTTCTTGTTGAGACAAGTGCATTTCAATGATACATTATACAGACCTACACCTGACATTGGATCTTCATTGTCCTTAGAATGTCATCACTATTAATGTCATGACTCAAGTCCAAACTATTAGAATCAAATACTCTCTAATTTCTCCACAGGCCTTTTTTAAATTTGTCATTCATAGATTTTTTTTCTTTCCCTTTTCTCTCTCCTGTGAACTTACATACCACTTATTGTTTAAGTTATTTACTTTTTGCTACTGTACATTTGCAATTTTAGTTATTAGAAGTTATATCTGTTTTTCTGGAATTCTCAAAATGAAGTATCAGTATGAGTGGTTTATACAACAAAAATTATGTTTCATACTACAGAGGCTTTAAGTTCAGAAATAGAATGTTATCTGGGTTGATATCTTCTAAAATGTTTGTCCTTGGCTAGTAAATTGCCGTTTTTGCCCTGTGACTTTCCATGATTGGTCCTTGTTTTGTGACTGTGCTTTATTCCCCATTTCTTATCAGAGTACTACACATATGGAATGAAGGCCCATTTCAAGACTTAATATAAGGTTGCTTGTAAAGACCCTTCCTTTCTCTAAATATAGTCACATTTTGAGGTCCTAGGGTTGGCACTTCCATATATATGAATTTGGATAGAAGAAAATTCATGTACAACAAGTATTTTTTTCTTTTCCAAGTAGATTACAAATTCAATGAGGAATGTTATTTTATATACTTCTCCTATTGTCTCTTTCTCTAAAATTTACTCAATGAATATTTACTGATACTGGTGGAACAGAATGGCATTTTACAGTTTTTGAGTTAATGTAAACAGTTGTAATTTTATAAACCTTTCTTTTTTTAATTTAGTGAGTTTTGGTTCTTGGTATGACCATGTGAAAGGCTGGTGGGGGAAAAGGAGAGATTACCGTATCCTTTATCTATTTTATGAAGACATGAAAGAGGTAAGAGGCAACTGTCATTTCTTTTTAATATTTGAAAGAAATTTAAGATTTTCTTTTCTGTCTAGCTTTCTTGGGTTATTAATTTTACTAATCTTATTAATTTTACTAACCTTACTCACTGAACCTTAAACATAGATATTTTACCCATTTACTTTTTTCTGTCATTACTGCCATTTCCACTGCAGACCAGGTATCTGTCAGATTTATGTGAACACTCTCATTTTGCTTTTATGATATACTCAGAGAAAGTTCTCACTCTGAAGCCAATGTATTTCTCCTCCCGTTTCCCAATATTTCAGTGGTTTCAGTCTTGATATGAAATATAAATCATTAAAATAGTTAACAAAATGTGAGATTATTTAACTTGATTTCTCTAATCTCTTCTTATGAGGTTTAATTTAGCATCTAACCTTCAATCTAGCATGTCATTTTCTGTCATAATTAAGCAAATGATACGTATTTGGAAAAGCAAATCTGGAAATGACATTAAAATAAAAAAATTCTCTCTCCATTACAATGGAATGAATAGAAGCTATTAAATTACAACCAAATCTATCAGAAATGATTCTTTTTCCTTAACTATTTTAGGATCCAAAGGGAGAAATTCAGAAAATATTAACATTTCTAGAGAAAGACCTGCCAGAAGAAACTGTGAATAAAATCATCTACCATAGTTCTTTCAATGTAATGAAACAGAACCCGAATGCAAATTATACCAGTATGAACAAAGAGGAAATGGACCATTCTGTGTCTCCCTTCATGAGAAAAGGTGAGGATATAAGACTTTAGTTTCTGTAGTGTGCTAATTATGCTGTGGAGAGTATATATACAATATTAGAGGCATCTTAGTAATCTGGAGACAGATAAGTAGAAAGAAAAGAAATCCCAGGGGAAATAAATAACATTTTATTTATGCTGCATATCTATCATATAAGGATATAATGCAAGTCTTGGTACATACTATTACTCTGTCAGAAGAATGCCATATTTGTCTGTATTGTCTGGATATGGTTGATTTTCCTTTAATTTTTATTGCACTAAGAAGTTAGTTTTAATTATGCTAGATTAACGTAATGTTACTATAATTTCTATAAATGATTACCTCAGATTATTGAACTCCATATATAACATCTTGCACAAAGCAGATCTTTATCACATACATTGCATTGTGTGAGTAGGCTTTGGTATAAAATAAAAGCAAGCTCCAAGAAACGAGGTCTGATTTAATCACATTTTTTTTTATTTAACTTCTATGTCTATGAAGGCTATATACTTTTGTTTGGCTTTATTTTTGTTCTCTTTTTGACCCTAAGGGCAAAACAGATGATCATAAGTGTGTTATGCCTATTATAAACTGGAAGATGAAAAGAACTGGTAGAAACTTGTTGTTGAGGTGTACACCTCAAACAGTCCAATTTCATTGACCAAAGCAGATAAAATCCCAAGTCTAAAGTTAATGGGAAAAGAGGTATTACATAATGTGTGATGAACAGAAATGTACAAACTTAATAGTCAAGGAGGGACTGAAAGTTGTTTTATGATAGGCTATAAAAAACTGTTAATGCTAATTTTAATTATAATGAATATAATCATAATGGATTCTAGGTCTTTTACAACCAGAAATTTATGAAATATATGAATAAGTGTGGCTGAGAGTTTCTGCATCTCAACTACATGGGACCTTTATTTTATTTTATTTTACTTCCAAGGGATTCACCTGGAGACATTGCTGTAGTCACAACTAGACTTATTAGAAGACACCTTATAAGTAAATGCTAAAATCACTCATGAATGTCCTATAAGGCACAAAACAGGGCTCCCTTTCTCCTAAAGAATTGTTTAGATTTAAATGTCAAAAGAGGAAATATAAGAAAATAAAATGGGAAAGTTGAGAAACCCTAGGTCAGACTGACATACAGTCATGCCTTCATATCCCTGGGGGATTGGCTGTAGGGACTGACTCCTTGGGATCCTGAATGCTCACATAGGCAACTGTCTTACAGAAAACGACTTTGTAATTCATGACCCATCTGCATCTTCCTGTTTATTTCCAGTCATTTCCGAATGACTAATAATAACAAGGTAATTTAAAGGCTGCTGTATTGTTTAGGGAATCGTGACAAGGGGGAAAAAAAACATATTTTCAGCACATTTTCTGCAAGTATTTTTAAGGATGAGGTGATTCTAGAGAGACAGATCCTCAAATTACCAAGAGTTTCTTATAATTATTTTGAATGTTTTCTACATGGGTTTCCAAAACCTGGGTTTTCTGAAACCCAGATTTTTTTTTTTTTTTATTTTTAATTTTTTTATTTTTATTTTTTTTCCCCTCCCTCCCTCCCTTCCCCAAGGTTCTTTTTTTTTTTTTTTTTTTTTTTTGATCGTGATTAAGTGATTACTTAATTTCCGGAAATTCACAGTATTGTGGAATAATGATGCTCATTTAAAGTCACAAGTTCATTCTAACTTTCCTGGAGCAAATTGTCTATCACAGTCTGTAATATATAACGGTGCTCATATGTTATATACCATATATGTGATCAGCAGCATGGGGATATTTAGTAGTGGTTCAACCAGATGAGTGGGAGTTCTTTGTTTCTTAAGTCCTGTTAGTTTTGTCATATCACCTAACATTTTGGATTCATCATCCACTTATCAGGGAGACCATGTACTGTTTGTCTCTTCGTTCTTGGCTTACCTCGCTCAACATGATTCCTTCTAGCTCCATCCATTTCCCTGCAAATGCCATTATTTTGTCATTTCTAATGGCTGCATAGTATTCCATTGTGTATAGATACCACAATTTTTGGATCCATTCATCTGTGGTGGGGCATCTAGGTTGTTTCCATATCCTAGCTATTGCGAACAGTGCTGCAATAAACATGGAGGTGCACGTGTCCTTGTATATTGGTTCCTGTTGTTCAGGGTAGATGCCTAGAAGTGGTATGACTGGGTCGTAAGGGAGGTCAATCTTTAGCTTTCTAAGGACCCTCCAGACTGCTTTCCAAAGTGGTTGTATGAGTGTACATTCCCACCAGCAGTGTAATAGCGTTCCTCGTTCTCCACATCCCCTCCAGCATTTGTCGTTGGCTGATTTGTGGATGTGGGACATTCTGACTGGGGTAAGGTGGTATCTCAGGGTTGTCTTTATTTGCATTTCCTTCACCACCAGGGATGATGAACATTTCCTCATGTGTTTCTTTGCCATTTTTATTTCTTCATTTGAGAAGTCCCTCTTTAGTTCCCTTGCCCATTTAGTAATTGGTGTGTTGGGTTTGGGAGGGATTAGTTTCTTGAGTTCCCTGTATATACAGGATGTTAACCCCTTGTCTGATATATTGCTGGTAAATATTTTTTCCCAATTAGTTGGTTGTCTTTCTAGCTTGGTTGCGATAGCTTTATCTGTGCAGAAGATTTTTATTTTAAGGTAGTCCCATTTGTCGAGTCTCTCTCCAATTTGTTGTGACCCTGGGACTCTGTTCAGGAAGTTCCTTCCTGTGCCTATTAGTTCAAGTGTCTCTCCTACTCTGTCCTGCAGTAGTTTCAGAGATTCAGGTTTAATGTTAAGGTCTTTAATCCATTTTGAGTTGATGTTGGTGCATGGTGATAGGCTGGGGTCCACTTTTAGTTTTCTGCATGTGGCTGCCCAGTTTTCCCAGCACCAGCGGTTGAAGAGGCTGTGTTTCTTCCATTGTATGTCTTTGGCTCCTTTGTCGAATATCAGCTGGCTGTAGGCCTGTGGATTTATTTCTGGATCTTCTATTCTGTTCCATTGGTCTTCGGGTCTGTTTTTGTGCCAGTACCATGCTGTCTTTGTTATTATAGCTCTGTAGTAGAGTTTGAAGTTCGGCATGGATAGCCCTCCCATATTGTCTTTATCCCCTAGAATTGTTTTGGCTATTCTAGGTCTTTTGTTGTTCCATATGAATTTTTGGACTGTTTTCTGTATTTCAGTGATGTACGTCATTGGGATTTTAATAGGAATTGCGTTGAATTTGTATATTAGTTTTGGAAGTATTACCATCTTTACTATATTAAGTCGGCCTATCCAGGAGCATGGGAGGTCTTTCCATTTCCTAGTGTCTTCTGCAATTTCTTTCTTTAACTTTTTATAGTTCTCATTAAATAGTTCTTTTACATCTTTGGTTAGGTTAATTCCTAAATATTTTATTTTTCGGGAGGTTATTGTGAATGGGGTTGCTCCCTTTATTTCCCTCTCTTCCTGTACATTATCAGTGTATAGGAAGGCAACTGATTTTTGTGGGTTTATTTTGTATCCTGCTATTTTGCCAAAGTGATTTATGATTTCTAAGAGTTTGGGGATGGAGTTTTTGGGATCGTGGAGGTATAGTATCATGTCGTCTGCAAAAAGGGATAGTTTAACTTCTTCTTTTCCTATGAGGATCCCTTTAATGTCTTTTTCTTGCCTTATTGCCCTGGCTAAGGGTTCTAGGACTATATTGAAGAGGAGTGGAGACAGTGGGCATCCTTGCCTTGTTCCTGATTTTAGGAGAATTGGTTGTAGCTTTTCCCCATTAAGTATAATATTGGCTATTGGTCTGTCATAAATGGCTTTTATTGTTTTTAGAAATGTTCCTTCTATTCCTATTTTCTCCAGAGCTTTTAGCATGAATGAATGTTGAATTTTGTCAAAGGCCTTTTCTGCATCTGTAGCGATAATCATGTGATTCTTGACCTTGGCTCTGTTGATATGTTGGATTACATTTATTGACTTACGTATGTTAAACCATCCCTGTGTCTCTGGGATGAAGCCTACCTGGTCATAGTGAATTATTTTTTTTATGTGTTTAAACCAGATATTCATTGTAAATGTAATGTCTAGTACTATTCTTAAATTTTCTGGTATAATTAATAGTTTGAAGATTCAGATATGTTTAATTATATGTATTCTACTAATTTTACAATTTTGTCATTAAAACTATTTTTTGAATATTATCATTTGACATTGGAGACTATAGGCTTTTTTGTTTGTTTGTTTGCTTGCTTTTTGTCAGTCATGAGGCTTGACCTCAAGGTCTAGGCACTGTCTCTGAGCTTTTTTGCTCAAGGCTAACACTCTACCACTTGGAGCCACAGCACCACTTCCAGTTTTTAAGTGGTTAATTGGAGATAAGAGTCTCCTGGAGATTTTTCTGCCCAGGCTGACTTTGAACTGCGATCCTCAGATCTCAGACTCCTGAGTAGCTAGGATTACAGACATGAGCTATCAGTGCCTGGCCAAGATTAGAGTGTTAAAATGACTAAAAATGTCTCTGTATCCTTGCTAACAAAGGTCTTGCAGGCAAAGAATTGAGATTTGGAGATGGTGGAGTTGCCCTCCAGGGTAATTTGTTTTGGTTGTTATTTAGGGGCTTACTGTTCTTTACACAGCTCAGTGGTAAAATCTATTGGAACTATTGAAACACAAATTTGTTACAAGAGTCTACGAGTGGTACAGTAAGGGTGAAAGTTAGAGTTAAGGTACAGGTCCTAAAATTAAAAATTAAAGATAAAAGTATAGGAATTCACATTAAAAATAGTATTAGAAGCTAGGTATGGCTCAAACTTGCCAACCCAATTAATTGTGAGTGAGAACAAGAGAATTTTGAGTTTGACTGTCTGACCAAATTGAGCAAGATCCTGTCTCAAAAATAAAACAGAATGTTGGATTTTTCAAAAGCTTTTTGGCATCTATTGAGGTGATCATGAGATTCTTATTCTTGGTCCTTTTACTGTACTGTATTACACTGATAAATAAATGTGATATATATATTCACATAAATATATGTTCCATTATCTCATATGGCAAAATTTTATTAATCTGGAAAAATCCTTTGCAGGATATGGATGATGCTGGAAATAATTGTAGTAAGTAAAGTAAGTCAGGACACAAAGGTTACATGTTTTCCCTCCTATGTCGAAGTTAGATATGAAAATTATAAATATATATGAAAAATGGTTATGTCCATATAGGTTTATGAATACAAATTCCAATGGTGTATGCAAGACTTTTGAACAAAGAACTTATAGTTTAACAAAATGAATACCAGGAAGCTAGAATGTGTGTTGTAGGGAAGGGTGTGATATTAAGGGGAGGAAGAAGAGAAGGGTGTGTGCAAATGCAGTCCTAATAATCAATGTACACTTGTGAACATGTTACTAAGCAGACTGAGGGGCTAAGAGGTAAGAGAGAATGGTGGAAGGAGTGACATGGATCAGATTCACTGTGCTCAACTCACATATTGTACTGTAATCCCTTCGTACAACTTACTAAAATTTTAATTAATTTAATTAGATATAATATGTACTGGTCCAGGTTAATATCAGTACATGGGGGAAGGCAAATAAAGAGGGTTCATGAGGTGAACATAGTCAAAGTATTTTCTATGCATATGGAAAACTACAAAAACATAGCCTGTTGAAATTGTTTTAAGAAGGGTGAAGACCAGAGTGAAGAGGAGCAAAGTTTAATTGGGGTACTTTGTGTGCATATATAAAAAAGTCACAAACTCCATTGTATGACTAATACTAATCAAAGTGCAAAACAAATAAACCAAAGGACTGGGATTTATCCAAGGTGATAATTGAGACCTTGATGCCCAAGGCCCTAAATTCCAACACTCAGTAATACACACACACACACACACACACACACACACACACACACACACACACACACACACACACACACCACATCTGAAGGGAAAATTTTATAGTATTCTCAAGTTTCTAACTTCATGTTTTCTTTTCAGGCATTTCAGGAGACTGGAAAAATCAGTTCACTGTGGCCCAGTATGAGAGATTTGAAGACGATTATGAAAAGAAAATGGGAGAGTCCACATTGAAATTTCGATCGGAGATCTAAGAGATACTTGCTCCTTCTCCATCTCTGTAGCTGATACAAAGATTGACAGAAAATTCTGTATGTACTGTTTCTTTATTTACACAGTCATGGTTTCTAAGAGAAAAATCAAATAATTTAAATATGTAAGTGATAATAATACTTCTATTTTAACTATCTTCTGCAATATGTATGATGAAAATTAATAGTAAGAGTGTGAATAAAAAGTACATTATATGACTATATGTAAATATCATAATGAAACAATACGTGCAAATAGAAATATACTTAACATTTTAACTAGATTTTTAGATTCATAGTTACTTCAGTTTTAAAATTCAAGTGCTTATGATTGGCTTTGTGAAGATATTTATGGAAATGTTCAAAGGAATGGATTGCACATACAATGTCCCTTAGTAATATATGGTTTCTCGTTGTTTAATGCCCATATATGTATAAGAGAAAAAAATCTTTGTATAAGGAATTCACTGCACTTTATTGCCACAGAATGGATTTCTATACATTAAATCTTCATTTAATAATCATAGTGGTTTCCTGTTAAAATTTGCACTATTCACAATTGCCAAGATACGGGAACAGCCCAGCGGCCCTGTAATAGACAAGTAGATTCAAAAAAGTGGTACTTATACACAACAAAATTTCCTGCATCCATTAGAAATAATAAAATAATGTCATTTTCAGGGAAATGGATGGAACTAGAACAAATCAGGTAACAAATGAGGTAAGCCAAGATCAGAGAGATGGTACATGTTCTCTCTAATATGGGGAAATTAAATATAAAATGCATAGCGATATGATAAATTATGCAGGATTCTAGATACACACAGCAAGACCAAAAGAGGATATTCTAATGAGAGAAGCATGAAAGCACAAGGCCTACATACCTCTTCATATTTATATAAAAAATATACACAGTGAGACAAACTCCAATGTATATTACAGAATAATATACTTACTGAAATAAACAAGAGGTCTAATTTTTTGCTTTATTTCTCATATTGTAGTTTCATATTTTGATGATTTCGTCTTCTTTACCTTATGTATGGTATATTAGTGTACATCTTTGGGAGCGTGTAGATGAGGTACAGAACTTAGGAGAAAAAGGGTGAAAAAATGCAACATTGGAGCTCACCAGAAATTAATGAAAGGTGAACTATAAAACTTGTGGATGAGGGAGGAAGTGGGAGAGAATGAGGACGCAGAAGACATTGCATGAAAGGAAGTGTACACATTGATTCACTCATGTAATTGTAACCCCTCTGTATATCACCTCTATAATAACAATAAAGCAATCATTTGGACAAATGCCCGGAGGTGGGATTGCTGGGTCATAGGGGAGCTCTATGTGGAATCTTCTGAGGAACCTCCATACTTCTTTCCAGAATGGTTTAACGAGTTTACACTCCCATCAACAGTGTTCCCTTTGGCCATAGCCCCTCCAGCATCTGTTGTTATTAGAGTTCTTGATTATAGCTATTCTAACTGGGGTGAAGAGGCATCTCAATGTTGTTTTGTTTTGCATTCCTTTTATGGTCAGAGAAGTTGAGCATTTCTTCATGTGTCTGTTGACCATTCTTATTTCTTTTTCAGAGAAGTTTCTCTTTAAGTCTTTAGCCCACTTATTAATGGGATGGTTGTTTCTTTGAGGATTTGTTGTTGGGGGATTTAATTTTTTGAGTTCTAAGTATATTTTAGATATGAGACCCTTGTCTGTTAGTGAAGATCTTCTCCCAGTCACTGGGCTTTCTATTGATATTACTAGCTATGTCTTTTGCCATGCAGAAGCTCTGTAGTTTCATGGAATCCCATTTGTCCAACCTTTCTTTAATTTGTTGTGTTTCTGGGTCTTTATTAACAACATTTCAGCCTATACCACAGAACCCTAGAGTTTCTTCCATTACTTCCTGTAATGTTTTCAGGATGTCTGCTTTTACTTCAATGTCTTTGATCCATTTGGCATTGATTCTAGTGCAGGGTGACATATAAGGATCTAATTATAGTTTAACCAATATAGTTTACAGGTGTTTAACCAATTTTGCCAGCACCATTTACTGAAGAGGCTGTCTTTCTTCCACAACTATGCTTATCCCAGCATTATTCATCATAGCTAAGACATGGAACCAACTCAGATGCACCTCAGTAGATGAATGGATCAAGACAATGTGGTCTATTACTGTATTTGTGACCTTTCTGCATGGCTTCTTGTGATCAACAACAGCACAGCCACCCCCAGCTTCGCAGTTCCTCCTGTCTCAGTTTCACTCCTTCCCTTGGTCCTCACTCTGTTGACTTGAATAAAATGTCAACAACTAAAAAAAAAAAAGAAAATGTGGTCTATCTATCTATCTATCTATCTATCTATCTATCTATCTATCTATCTATCTACACAATGGAATTCTATGCTTCCATCAGAAAGAATGACACTGCCCCATTTGTTAGGAAATTGAAAGACTTGAAAAAAGTCATATTAAGTGAAATAAGCCAGACCCAAAGAAATATAGGTCCCATGGTTTCCCTCATTTGCCATAATTAGTATATATCCAGGATAATGTTATCCAATGAGGAGAAAAGCTCAAAAGCTATGTACATATGACCATATAAGATGATGCCAAGTGAAATGAACCCCAAGATATGGACAGAAGAGGTCATTCTTTGTTGTGGTGGATTTTAATGTACTATGTGATTTTTTGTTTCCTTTGTATGTTCTTTCCCCTATGATATATCCCCTGTTGTCACTGTACTTGATTCTGGTACCCTGCATCTTGTATGTACATTTGTTTAATTTGGGGAGGGAAAGGGGAAAAACAAAATGCTGAAACAAGGACATAGGATGACCCATTGCAACAATGATACCCACAAGACAGTATGTTGGAAATGAACTTTACAACCTCAGGATGGGGGGAGGGAGTGGGAGGTGGGGGAGGGAAGGGATAGTGGGAGAACAACAAGGGAGGGAATAACAATGCTCAACAAGAAATGTACTCATTGCCTTCCTCATGTAACTGTAATCCCTCTGTACAGAGCCTTTACAATAAAATAAAAAATAAAAAACAAATAAACAAGTCAATTAATAAGTAAAAAATAAAAATAAAGTGTCTACTTTAATTGCCTAAAATAACAACAAAATATTAGCTATTATTTGTATGAATTACTGTCAAGGCTAAATCTAGGCAGAACTTAATATTAAACTAACTGAAACTTATTAAACATCTTCTATAGATAAATAATTATTGTTAGGAAAACAGAAACCAAATAGTATCTTGAATTCAAGAACCAAGTCGTTAGGAACCAAAAGGAAACACAGAAAACTATACCTTCTCAATTTTACTTTGAACCAAAAATTACTTAGAAAACTAAACATTTTTCTTTTAAATAATCTTAGATGCCCTTATTTCCATATTCTCTCACTAATGTCTCCTGAATGATCCCTTTCATGACATCACAACTTGGTTATGCATACTAACTGTATATCATAGTTTTGACCTCATCTAGATGTAATTAGATTTGCAATATCACCAAAAACATTCCTTGACATGGAAAACAGATGTTCTCAAATCACACTCTTTGTGATACTTTTGTAAGAGATATTCAACACCTGCTTCTTTTTTCTGTGCCCAAGAATTAACCAAAAGCAGAATCGCTTAGCATGTCGGACTCTATTTTACATGTCTAGACCTTTCCCTTTTCAGTCACTTTCTAAAGATATAGGAATCCAGGAAGAATAAGACTCAAAAATAACATATTATGACTTAAGAGTAAAATTGTCTCTAAGAAAAAATGGAGGTTTCCCAGTGCAGACCACTTACCAGACAACAATGGCATGTTTATTCTGACCAGGAGGAATGAGAGTGATTACTTCTCCCAAGTAATTACTCAGAAAAAAAGAACTGAAGTAATTGCCAACAAGGCATATTTTGACCAGGACTGTTTAATAATCATCCTATCTTCCTCCTCATAACCTCTGTTATTTGTTTCTAAATGCTAAAGCTCATGTCTATACCTGCAAAGATGACTGAAGAAAAACTGTAGTGCTATTTTCATAGTCTTTTTATTTGACATATAAGGGTAAATAATTGAATCTGACTTGTGAAACTCTTGGAGTTTGGGTTTGATGTTCTAATCTGGTAGTCTTCTAATCTTACAAAACATTCATATTAAAGCCAGGTGGTGGTGGCTCAAGTCTGTAGTACTAGCTACTCAGGAGGCTGAGACTAAGGTTCATGGTTCAAAGCCAGCCTAGGCAGGAAAGTCTATGACACTCTTATCTCCAATTAACCACCAGAAAGAGAAGTGGTGCTGTGGCTCAAAGTAGTAGAGTGTTAGCCTTGAGCAAAAACAGTTTAGGAACAGTGTCCAGGCCCAGAGTTCAAGCCCCATGAAGAATGACAAACAAATAAACAAAACAAAGCAAGAAAAAAAGAAACCACTCATATGAAATACTAAGTCCTAGGTGCAGTACAATAATATACACAGATTGATTTCCTTATAAATTTCAAGTATGTATGTTATATGAATATATTCTATACATTCTGAAATACAAGTAGACATTAAAAGAAAATAAAATATAATAAATCATCGAGTACATTTTTTACAATGGCATTTACTAAAATATTTATAGTCATATTAAAATAATGAAAATTATGTATTTATTAGTGTGTTTATTGGTTCTGAACTTGAACTCAGGGTTTGGGACTTTGCTCAAAGCTAGTGCTCTATCACTTGAGCCACAGCTCCATTTCCAGCTATTTTTTGTGTGTGATTAATTAGATATTAAACTCTAAAAGACTTTTCTTCCCTGATGGCTTCAAACCATGATCCTCAGATCTCAGCTTCCTGAGTAGTTAGGATTACAGGCATGAATCACTGGAGTCCAGCTTTAAAATTTGCTTATTTTAAAAAAATTGTTTACTAGTTTGATTTGGAATTATGGTTCTAAGTTTAGATATTTTTAATTCTTGGTTTACATACTTGATTATAAAGGTGAAATAAGATGATCAAACATTTAGGCTCTTGATGTTATCTCCTCTAATGCAATTAAACTTGAAGTTTCATATGTTAAATGAAACCAAAAGAAAAAGGGTAGGTGATGGTTTAAACAAGAAAAATGGGAGAAATTCTATGAAAATGTGTTCTATTTCTTTCTTGATTTCTTCATCCACTGTATCCCTTATGCTCTTTGCACTTATGGATACGTGGCGGCGACAGGCAACTTTGCATATCCTGGTATCTCAGCTCCGGATACTGGAAGCCATCGCTGAACATTGAGCAGAGAACATCAGCAGGATGTTTACCTTAGACATGGCGGCCCAGCAGTACCTTTTCTAGCACAGGCTCAGACCTCTCATGAGTCACTGAATTGTGTCAGTACTTGGATCTCTACTACAATTACTAACTGCCATGATGCATATTAACATTCTCTGCAATTTTCTAACATTGACTGCCAATTTTCTGGATCAAAGAGTACCTCAAGAAGTCTGTCATCTGGCTTGACCTTGCTAATGACAAGAAAGCAATTATCTACCCTGTGCTGCAGCTGCATTTCAAGATCTCTCTCACCAGTCAGAAGCAATGTTGCTATCACTGTTGGGTAGCAGGACTCTATTCTGCATTTAGATATCAAACTCAGTGTTTGATATTCATGTATCAAATTCTCATGTGCTCAAAACACCATAATGTTTTAACACAGTTGAGGGGCAGGTTGATTTTGCAGGATATGTTTTGCGATGTGATTGTCCTGAGAATGACTGAAGGTGTGTGGGCTTTGGTTAGAACATGATGTTCACATTATGGAACTGGGAGCTCAGGAATATTCATTGTTGTGCTCATGATCTATTGCTTCACAGGCACAGATACAACTTTACTGATGTCAGTTCCAACAGAAAATACCACCTCTGTCTCAAAATGTTGGGGAAATTTCAACAGTCTTTGATTATAGTCAGACAAGTCATGCCTTGTTGACTTCATAACCCCTGCTTTCACTGTATTTGAAGTTGGTATAATTTGTGGAGGGGAAGGGAAAAAACAAATTGTTTAAATAGGGATACAGGTGGACCCATTGCAACAATGAGCTGTAAAAGACGTTATGTCGAAAATGAACTTTACAACTTTGGCCGGGGGGAAGTGGTGGTGGGGGGGGCGGGAGATGGGAAGGGATTGGAAGGGGAAACAAAGGAGGAAGCAGCAATGCTTGATAAGAAATGTACTTATTACCTTGCTCATGTAATGTGTAACCCCTCTGTATGGTATTTTCACAATAAAAAAATAAAATAAAATCAATAGCTTTCTCTCCCTGAAATATCTTGGAGGAGACTCAAGGTTTAGACTTAAAATTCAGTTTTTAAACCATATTTTTCAAGCTGTTTATAAATTATTCTGGTCCTCTAATGCTACATGGAGAAATTAGCCAAGGATCCAGCCAGCCTCTCTCAACCCCAAGATTTAGCATTTGTAGAATATGAAGAAAAATGGGCTGACTATTCTTCAAGAATGAAATATAGCCAGGTATCAGTGGCTCACACCTGTAATCCTATCTACTCAGGACATTGAGATCTGAATACCAAGATGCAAAGACAGCCTGGGCAGGAAAGTTCATGAGCCTCCTCTCTCCAATGAACTACCAAAAAATGGATCATGAGCTGTGGCTCAAGTGGTAGAGCTTTAGGGGAAAAAAATCTCAGGGACAGTGCCCAGGCCCTGCATTCAAGACCCAGAATTGGCATATACAGGAAGGAAGAAGGAACAAAAGAAAAACAGAAAAAAAAGAAAGGAAGGAAGGAAGGAAAGAAGGAAGGAAGGAAATGTGACATAGGCTGAGAAAAAGCAAAGGTTTATTAACAAACTATAAAGGCACAAATCTTGGCAGTTGTTTGAGATGTTTCCATTGATTGAGTACTGATGCTTTTCATTAGAGCTGTGGAGTGTAGTTGACCTTATTCCAGAAAATAAGTAAAACATTCTCTTAGAAATATAAAAAAAAAAAAAGAAACAAGATCTGGTTCATATGAAGTCATTCACTTTGTGAAGACTGAACTTATCTCATGTCTCACATGATGGCACTTGTGAAATTTGAATTATTCTGGATTCAGGGATTGTTTTCTGGTGATTGTATATGTACTTAAACAATTCTTCTTTTCTATTCTGAATCAGAGGGAAGTTGGGTCAAATATTTTTCTTAGTAATTTGAAGTTTCAGTTAATTTTTGTAGAAGATCAAATACAGAAAAATAATAACTTGGCATTCTGGTGGTAACACTATAATGACTGAACACTATTCAGTTATGTATAAACTAGGAAGTGAATGATAAATCTATTAATATCAGGAAGGAGATTTAATGTAAACTGATTAAAGAGATTGAATTCTTATGAAAAAAAAATCAAGTCTTGCACAGTATAGTCTGTTCCGAGGGGAAAAGTAATACACACATGCTAAGGAAATGTTAATGAGTTTTTTAATCCAGAGGGTGTAAAACTTATCCTTCTTTTTAGGACAAGGCTCATTGTTTCCTTGTTCTCCGTTAACTATAATTTTATCTACTTAAATACTTCTCAGGTAAACCATGCCAGGCATTTCCTTTATGGAATCTGATATCTTATCTATTTCAAAAGCTTCATTTGCATCAAAATTAAAAATCTTAGAGCATCATCTATTTTTTTCCCTGTGCTATTCTTGAATAGTAGCTGAATCATACCATGCTAATTGTGAAAGACAGCAATATAGCAGCAACCAGAGCGAGCATAACAGGTTTGGAACTTTTCCTATTTCCTAATCTGTGAATACTGTCATTCTTTAACCAGATTTGTTCATCTTGTAGAAACACATTCATATTTTATGTATGAAACTCTAAAAGTGATTTAGACTTCTCTATTGGTAGCTTACAATACACATTGTTGCCAAATTTTATACAAATGTGATTTCACATTAACTTAGATTAACTTTTCCAGTTTCTCTACTCAAATAAAACATTCAAGTATTTTAAGTTGGAAAGTAATTCTTGTGGGTTTGGGCAATAAGAAGATTTCATATCTATTTAGAACACAAATGAAAATAGTTAACTGGAAAGCAATTTAGCAACATAATCCACGTTTAAAACTGCAAAAATGTTAACACACTTGCTGAAAGATCATTCTTTGGACATTGAGTCATTTCTTGTGCTTTTGTTGTGAACATCATCAATGAACTTGCACTAGCATGTAATACATGGGAAACTTTATTATTTATAATTGTGTTCCTAAGAAAATATATTCTTTTAGAATATGTGCATTTTTAAGCAGTAAGAAAAAATAATTTAAAGTTTATTTAAAATATTCAAGTAAAACTATCATTCTTTCATTCTGTTTTACTTTTGATACACACATTAGAGATTTAATATTAGGGAAATGTGTGTTAGATAATACAAATTGAATTTTCAAATTTCTGTTATGCATATTTAGTTTCCCATTTGACTTCTTTTAGTCATGGAGATAACCTTTGCTTTCCTTCAGATTACAAATATTTGTGGTGATTATGAGTTTTTTTTACTGATAGAGAAAACATATCACAAAGTTTATATGATTTTACTGATGTCGTGTATTTATAAGTAATAAAATTTGTTCTATGATATAAATGATAAACAACTGTTTTTTGGTTAAAAAATAATGAAACAAACCAGTGGTTGTGCCAACATTTTAAAATTAAAGTTCTGTATGCCCTATTATTCCTTTATTCAGTGGAAGATTTTTAATTGCATTTCATATGTCAAGATGTTATATAGGCTTAAAATGCTAGATCTAAGATATATTTGGGTCTTTTTCTTTATGTATGTATATGTTGACAATAGAACTCTTGGAACTAAAGACATATACCTTATGAAATGTCAGTTCTGCTGCTACAACAACAGCTATCCTTTGGATATAAAACAAAACTATGAATTTTGATAACTGCACAGCTTGGGGTTTTCAAAGCAGCTCTTATGTCATATATTTAAGCTTCATTTTCTTAGCTGTATATAGGCAAATTTTACATTATGTAGCCTGTGTTTTTTCAAAAAACATGAGCTTAATCCCTAACTTAATCAGTATTAAAATTATTCTGTTAATATTAACAATATTAAACACTAATATTTTTAATAGTATTAATGTTAAACCAGGCCCAATTTATAGTACTGGAAGAATTCAAGTGACCTTATCAGAAAGATATATTTGATAGCAAAAGTTACTATGCAAATAACATGTTAGGCATTATTAGTGATATGTATTGTAATCTTGTGTGATTTTGATGGTCAGACTTCTTTTCAATTGTTACCTATTCCATCAAGATCTCTAACTTGAGAGCATAGAGTCTCAATTTACTGAAGTTAACAGAAATAGGTAATTGAGTTAGGCATATTCTGTATATATGTGGGAAAATGAGGTAATTTTGAGAGCATCCCATTTGATTATAAGTAAATGTTAAGACATGCTCAGAACCATTTTAAATATAGGTATATATTGCATGCAATGCAAAAAGAAAAACCTCAGAAATAGATACTTAACATTAAGATGATGGATGGTTGTTCAAAATATCTGTCCTCTTCTGTTGCCCTGAAGGCTATGTAGCCAATTTTCTTGTGATATTAACTCAGCAAACTAATAATCCACTGACAGAGTATACTAAGTGAATCAATTCTTGTTGATCACATAATTTTTAAAGTATGAAATATGTTTCATAAATTCACATAACCAAATGAAGTAACTCCTAAGTAATATATAAGGATATTTACTGCATTAACGAAAAGAAAGACAATGAAGGCCTAGGTGTGGTGGCCTCTTGACTATAAAGCACATGGGACGTAGAAATCTATAGGACTGCAGTACTTCCTGTCAATAAACAATTGTGTAGTGGTTCACAAGTTTATAATCTCAAGCTGTTTGGGCCAGCTCCAGGCAAAGTACAAGGTTCTACCTGAAGCAAAAAGAGCTGGGAGCATAGTCCAAGTGCTAAGTTATTTGCCTGGCAAGACTCTGTGTTCAATTCCAAACCACCAGAAACAAAAACCTAGAAGCAAAAAGAAAACAAAAATCTGGAGTTAATCATAAGAAATGTAATATGATATTTTGAATTCATAACTATGAATCTTAATGTTATCAATTCATATATATTCTACACAAAATGACATTTAGAAAAAATTAAATCTATAAAAATAGAATTTATTTTTAGACTATTCCTTTTTCATTCAAATGCCCATCAATCAACCCATGTTCAAAACGGATAGAACGTCTTCTTTTTCAATTGATATTTTACAAATGTGTTAAAGTCATGTACATGTTAACATCTAATTTTAGTACATTTATATATTATATATTATTATATAGTATATATGATATTAACATAATTAATATAATATTACAATTATAATATATTATGTAATATAATATAATTACAACTATATATAGTTATATATTATAATATATAACATATAATTATAATTAATATGATACATTTATATATTGATATATTATATACTATTATATAATATACATTATATATGATATATTATATCAAAATCAGGGTAGTTAGCATATCCACCACATCAAGCACTTTGTGATAAGAACATTTAAAAACCTGTATTTTAGCTGCTTTATAATCTTCAATGCCTTATCATTAACTATGGTCATTGTACTACAGGAAAATGATACAATAGAACATCAGAATTTATTCCTCCTATTTTGTTAAACTTGCACCCTTTCAATTGCCCTGTCCTCAAATAAGTAGAATTCTTTCTTTTTAAAAAATATATTGTGAAAATACCGTACAGAGAGGTTACAATTACATAGGCAAGGTAATGAGTACATTTCTTATCCAGCATTGTTGCCTCCTCTTTTGTTTCCCCATCCTTTCCCATCGCCCCCACCTCCATCACTCCCCCGCCGCCCCCCTGTACAAAGATGTATAGTTCATTTTCGAATAAGATCTTGTACATCTCATTGCTGCAATGGATCCACCTCTATCCCTATTTAAACAATTTGTTTTATCCCTTCCCCTCCCCAAATTATACCAACATCAAATACAGCGAAAACAAGGGTTATACCATGGGGGAGGGACATACAAAGCAACAAAGAAATATAAATATGTTAGACAAAATAGCAAGAAAGAAAAAAAAAAACATTTGAGTCCTTAACTTGGGGTTCATTTCACTTACCATGGACTTATCTGACCTTTTCTGCTTGTCTTATGTTTCTTTGGGCTTGGCTTACTTCACTTAATATAATTTTTTCCAAGTCTTTCTATTTCCTAACAAATGGGGCAATGTCGTTCTTTCTGATGGGGATAGTTCAAAGAAATTTGTTTCTCTAGGTCATACTTTCATTTGTTTTCTTGTTTTTTATTTGCTGGTTTGAGACAGAGTCTAGCTATATACTCTATTCTGGCCTTTTGGGGACTCTGCGCCTTCTAAGTGCTGAATTTTCCCTCGCTTTTATCAATAAATTAATGATCATGTAAAGCCTGTTTCTATTATTCTAGTTAATATTAAAAAAACAAAGATTGCACAACATGTCTTCTGTCTTCCTCCCACATACCCCTTCTCTGCTTTTTCTTTTAACTTTCTTTTCTGTCTGTTTCTCGTCTTTGTCTGTCTCTTTTTTTTCTCTCTGCTAGGAATTAAACAAAGGGCTTTGTGCATGCTAGGCAAGGGCTGTAATTTAAAAAAAAACACATATTTTAGTCTAGTTTTAAGGTGATAGCAAAATAAAAAGGAAGCTACAGAGATTTTTCTTATGTTCTTGCTTTGCCATATCTATCTATCTATCTATCTATCTATCTATCTATCTATCTATCTATCTATCTATCTATCTAATATATATATATATCCACCCCATTCTCATCCACACCCATGAGTACTGTATTTGTTACAGTTGATAAAGCTATATTTAGAGTCAAATACCATAGTTTAAACAAGTTATCATTCTTCATGATATACCTTTCAGCTACTTTGACTCATAAACCAAGGGAGTTCTCAACTTTCTTTTAGCTGATCTTAAAATGGTTAACATGACTTTTCTTCAATTATGATTTATAGATGTATCTTCTATTTTGTTTTGCTTTTTCTGTTATATCAGCAAATCATAAACTGAGGAACTCACATACAATAGGAATTTATTTTTCATGTTTCTAAGGACTTGGAAGTCCAAGTCAAACTATAGGCTAATTTAGTATCTGGTGAGAGTGAGCTTTCTGATAGATCCTTCTCTCTGTGTCCCCCTGAGTTTCTTTCAAGACTCTGTATGAAACACTAATTCCATTCCTGATGGTTTCACCCTTGTGATCTAATATTACAAGTACTCTACCTGCTAATTCTATCACTGTTGGCATTAAAATTATGTATGATGTTTAAGGGAATAACATTTAACCTACCACTAAAATTTCAAACTATAACATCATCTGTTGATTTTTTATTATATTGAGCTGCAACATTAATATATGAAGATCATATATATACATATATATAACACCTTTAGTAATAGACACACTAGGCATCAAGCTATGGTTATGAATTCTAAAGTATCATCATCGTGATCTTGTCAGGGAAAAGCAGATTTCTCTGTGAAGTTTTCCTAGTTTCATTAACTCTTCAGTATTTGTTGTAAAAAACATTTGATTTTATTGTGTGAAATTTTAGAAATAAATTTGAAACAACTCAAGTTTCAGCATTACGGGGTTTACTGGATTGTAATTGTTATTATTACAGCTGACACTCCTCAAAATGTGTACCTTAGTCCAGAGCCATTTGTATTCAGCTGAAACCAAGTTGGGAGAAAGAAAAGAAGGAGTTTCATTCTGTTACGGGAGCTCTAATAATAACAGAGGCATATGTTCTGTTTCAGTCTCAACACTCAAGCCCTCCTCTAAGTGACTGAGTAAGATAACATCTGTATATGTAGAGTACTGACAATTAATTTGCCAACTTGGTTAGTGATTGTTTAAGATTATAATATGAGGCCCAACACATCAAAAACATAGTAACTCAGTAATTCATCATATACTTCTCTTTGAAAAGCCAAGTTTCCATAAAAAAGAAATACTAATTATTAGAGGATACACTCAGTCCTTAGTAAGAGCTTCTATGCTGTGCAGAACTATGATTGCTTTCAAATTCCTGAGATCAAATTTAGTAGGAGCAAATATCAATAACAAAGGAAAAACTGGAATCTCTAAATGCTATCGATGTAAGCTCTTGGTAGTGGTGGAGAGGAAAGCTAGTATGAGAAAATAGAATCACAAGAAAACCAGAGAAGGGGAAGAAAGCACAAATATAATAAAATTTATTATGCACTTACAGTTGTAGTAGGCATCTTTTTGGAGCAAGGTTACAATGAAAGAGAAATCTCAAATGTGATTTCTAGGATCTGCCTTCTAAAGAAAAGTAGAGTTCGCATAGTTGGGAAGAAAGCCAGCCATGATGGCAGCTCTGTGGGGGTATAGAGCTTCTTGTTGTGAGTTAAGCTTTTGGTAACATAATTGCTTCTGGCTCATTAAGAATTATATTAAACAGCTGATTTTTTTTTTTTGTCACTGCCACTGGTAAATGCTCCTTATTGCTCTGTACTACAGTGTAGGTGAGTCAGAATAAAAATGCAGGGAAAATAAAGATAAAACTTCACTCTTGGGCCTGGGAAGGTGGCTCAGTGGTAGAGCGCTTGTCTTGCATGCATGAGGCCCTGGGTTCGATTCCTCAGCACCACATAAGCAGAAAAAAAAAAGCCGGAAGGGGTGTTGTGGCTCAAGCGGTAGAGAACTAACCTTGAGCTGAAGAGCTGAGGGACAGTGCCCAGGCCCAGAGTTCAGGCCCAACGACCAGACCACCCAAACAACAACAAAAAAACAACCCAAAAAACAAAAAAACTTCACTCTTGCTTAGTATTGACTACAAGTAGAGCATTATAGTAAGTACAAAACGAACCTTGCAAAATCGGCATGCAATCCATACATATGAGTTGTAGCATTATTCACATTATATATAAAATAATGCTGAAATATAAAGACAGGCCTTACAAAGTTCCCTAAGGTCCAACAGAACTGGCATTCAAACATTAAACATTAAACATCAAACATTAAACTTTACATAAAACCCTACCTCTTTCTGATTTCAAATCAATGCTTTACAAATTAGATAACTGATGTCAAGGAAACAGTTATTTCACAGGCTAATATTAATAGTATAGTAGCTAAGAACATAATGAGAAACTATCTCATGATTGTATAAATCAGGAAGTGAAAGATTTTGTTTTCTTAAGTCATGGTGGTACAAACAAGAAAGCGAAAGTTGTTTTTTAGATATAAAGATTTTTTGAAAGAAAAAGACTTTTTTTCCTGATAAAACATAGTTTAGCTTATCCTTCAAAGAAAGATACTTGAACATTGTGTGAAAGGATGTGTGCTAAAGCATTCTAGCCTTTCTGTATATTTCCCTTTAATGGATTTTCAGCCTATTCAGAGTGTCTTTTTAAAATTTTTAAATTTATTTGTACTCATTCTGTCTTAGAGTTTACAGCTCTTCAGTAAGATTAAAAATATTACCAAGAATAGCACACTTGTGAGCCAGCAATATCTACGGAAATCTGGATCTTTTTGTGTTTATTTACTGTTTGAATTTCTTTATCACAATGTAAGTACAGTGATTTAGTTATAGGATGTGTATTAATCCAACTATGTCTATTAAACCCTAAGTAGGAGATTATAAACATTAACCCTATACTCTAGCTCTTTATTTCTTTAAAAATGGAAAAGAAAAAATATATCTTAAATGTTCTACTGGATATCAAATTACTTAATATAAACTTAGGGAAGTTCAATACCTGTAATAAATAGTATCATCCTAATTTTACTATAAATTTCTTAAGAAAAACATTGCCTACTATTTATTTTAAATAAAAGGAAAGTGATTTATTCATTGACAATTTTTGGTTATTTTTCTGTGGATCAAATCCAGAGCCTCACACATGTATTTTATCATTAATATAACCTCAATACAAAGTATTTCTTATCAAGCATTGCAGCCTCCTCCTTTGTTTACCCTTCACACCCCTTCCCAGCCACCCCCCCCCGTTCCCCATCCCCCCACCACCAAAGTTGTAAAGTTCGTTTTTGACATGACGACTTGTTCTTCTCATAGTTGCATCGGGTCCACCTGTATCCTTAAACGACTTGTTTTTCCCCATCTCCTCCACAAATTCTACCGACATCAAATATAGTGAAAGCAGGGGTTGTACTGTGGGGGAGGGACATACAAAGCTACAAAGAAATATCTTATAAATGAGTTAGAAACAAATGCATGAAAGAAAAAAACATTAAAATACATATCTAAGGGTTCATTTTCCTGACATCACATTATCTGACCTTTCCTGATTGACTCATACATATACTAGATATTGCAAATAAGGGAAACTATGGGACCTTTGTTTCTTTGGGCCTGGCTTACTTCACTTAATATAATTTTTTCCAAGTTTTTCCATTTCCTAACAAATTGGGCAATGTCATTCTTTCTGATGGAGGCATAGAATTTCCTTGTGTATATATACCATATTTTCTTGATCCATTCATCTACTGAGGGGCATCTGGGTTGGTTCCAGATCTTAGCTATGGTAAATAATGCTGCAATAAACATAGTTGTGCTGGTAGCTGGTGGATCTTGCCTGCAATCCTAGCTGCTCAGGAGGCTGAGATCTAAGCTTCACAGTTGAAAGACAGTTTGGGCAGGAAAGTCTGTGAGACTCTTATCCCCAATTAAAACACAAAAGAGCCAGAAGTAGAACTGTGTCTCAAGTGACAGAGCAGTATCCTTGAGCACAAAAGCCTAGGGACAGCTTCCAGGGCTGAGTTCAAGCCCCAGAACAAGCACACACACGCATACGGAGTATCATTGTATATTTTGCTGTTGCAGCATATATATGAGTTCTCTGTAAGAGAACAGTCACTTCTTTTTCCGGAAGTAAAAGACCTTTAGGTTAATGATGAAAAACAAAGGGGACCTCCTTTGAAATTTTGTGAGTCAAAATGTATTGATTTGATTCCCAGGAAAGAAAATCTCTTGTCCTTATTTTTTTGCCCAGAAAATGAGTGTGTGTATGTGTGTGCGTGTGTGCATATGCGTGCACATGTGTGTGTGCAATGGCAGTAGAACAAGGGTTTTGAACTGGGAAGAATGTATTTGATTATGCATGATGTAACAAACTTTATTTCCTTCTTGAGGGTCAAGAGAAAACAGTAGAATATACAAAACAGATTTTAAACACAGCTTCTGTCTTTGGTAGTAAAAATAGTAAGTAACCTAGTAACAATAAGTTACTACTGCTTTTGTGCTGGCACATTCACTGTCTATTATCTATAAAATCATTTGTATTAACAACAAGAAAGAGAGAATGAAATCCTTTCACTTTGTCTTCAATAACTGCCAGGCTTAGACACACCTCCCTTCCTTGAAAAAATATTTATTCAGTTGGTGTTAGCTATATATGAGAATTCACTTTGTTCAATAGTGTTTATCCAACTACTAGCAAGTAAGTGAAAAAAATCTAACTTTGAACTCAATTCTGACTTACTAGTACTAGAGTTCACAGTCTCACCACAGTACTATGCTGTTATTGAAGGGTCATTATTTAGACTTTTGTGAAATTCAAAGTAATAACACACTATTACATATCAAGTACAACTAACTGAATACAAAAATATGTCCTAAGTCTAGGACAAAAAATGCCCTATTTATATATCACATAACTATCTGATTATTGACATAATTCTAAAACTATTCTATTAATCATAATCTTTATAGGGTATATTCTAAGGGGCAATGTTTGTCTATAGAGCCAGGAAACAGAGTTGTGCATGATATATACTCTATAATTTCAGAAGGGACTTACTTATATTATTTTATTTTATTTATTATTGTGTGTTGGCCCTTGGGCATGAACTCAGGGCCTAGGCACTGTTCCTTAGCTTTTTTGCTCAAGGCTTGTGCTCTATCACTTGAGCAGCAACTCTATTTCCTTCCTGTTTGGAATGGTTTCAAGGGAGCTTCTTCAGCTATCAGCTTTCTGTGTAGCTAGTATTATGGGCATGACCCACTGGTGCTAGGCTCAGAAGGTCATTTTCTATTGTAGCACACAAGCTTGTATCTTGAAGTGGAATTTTGAAAGACAATGTGTTTGTGGCAAAGTAGAAAGCACAGGTGCCTTCCACGAAGCACTCTGAACAGTGTTGAATGAATTCCTTTGGTAACTTAAAATAATAGTGTTATAATACTAGTTTAGAGTCAATTTTTCTATAGAGAAACTATTCTTACCTGGGAACTGGTGTCTCATAACTACCCAAGAAGCTAAGGTCTGTTATTTGAGGTTCAAAGTCCACCCAAATAGATATAAATAAGACACTCTTTCTCCAAATAGCTAGCAAAAAGTTGGAAGTGGATTCATGGCTCAAGTGGTAGAGAACCAGCAGTAAGCAAAATTGCTGAATTAAAAGATATTAACATTGTAAAGCTTATGCCAATTTAGATTCTCAGCAGCACAATATAAATATACCTTTTATTCTGCCCAGTGACCAATAATCTTAAAAATAATACGTTGGTCACATTGTTTTAAGTTCCAATTTTTAGTTACATCAGCCCTTGACTGTCTTATATTACTCTACTAGCTTTCTTTTTAGTGAGGTGAGTATACTTTTATTTAGTCTTCTTATTTTTCTATTGTAATATTTATGTTCTTTTTTTGTTTTTGTTTGTTTGTTTTTGGTCAGTCATGGAGCTTGAACTCAAGGCCTGAGTTCTTCACCTCAAGGTTAGTGCTCTAACACTTGAGCCACAGTGCCACTTCCTGTTTTCTGGTGGTTTATTGGAGATAAGAGTCTCATGTAGGCACCTGCCTGGGCTGGCTTTGAACCATGATCCTCAGATCTCAGCCTCCTGAGTAGCTAGGATTACAGGTGTGAGCCACGGGCACCTGGCATATTTAGGTTCTTATATTAACAGCTATGTATATGTTAAAGGCATTAATCATTTTTTCTTCTACAAATGGCACAAGTAGCTCCTCCAGGAAGGAAGATCCAGCTCGACTACTTTGGGTTATTTGCATTTGTTTCCTAATATCCAAATCTGTATCTTTGTTTCTGTCCTTCTCTAATAATGTTTCCTCACTGTTGACATTCTTCTTCCTTGCTGAAGATGACTGAGGCTCACAGAGATGTCATTATTCAGATGAAAGATGTCTATATTTGTGAGAAGTGAGGAAACCCACTTGACATCTATCAATGTAATATGCTGTCAGAGAGGGAAGGTCCATCTCCATTCCAGTCCCTGCCTTGTTGAGTAATAATGACATAAAAAAGTTTAAGGATGTGACTGGTACAGTTACATCTATCATGGGAAGAAAATAAGTGCCTTCTACTCAGGAAATTACATGGAAGTAAATGGTTGCATAAAAGACTGGTTCCCTCTTTGGAATCACTCATAAGAAAAGTACTTATAAAAATATAATCTGTACACAAACAGATGGCATACAAAAGAAACTCACAGAGCTTCAAGTTTCCTAGGAAAATGTATGATCCAGTCAGGTGTCAGGGGCCTCACACCTGGTATCCATACTACTCACGAGACTGAGACCTGAGGATTGAGGTTCAAAGCCAGCCCAGGCAAGCAAATTTGTGAAACTCTTGTTTCTAATGAACCACCAAAAGTTGGAAGTGGAACTGTTATTCAAGTGGTAGAGAGCCAGACTTGAGAGTGTAAGCTAAGGAACAGAACATAGGAGCTGATTTGAAGCCCCAACACCAGAACAAGTTAACGAAAAATGTATGTTTATATATATGGGAAATAAACAAACCCCCTCACAATGTCAAAGCAAGCTAGAAAAATAGTCACAATCTGAGAAAACATCATAATTTTGCCACTAGTTAACTAGATCAAAAATAGTACATACAATTCTCAGCTTTCCTCCTATTTCCCATTCTTCATTACATTTTCTTTGTTTCTAACATATTTATAGTGTACCATGTGTTTTTTTTTGTTGTTGTTTCTTTGCATGTTCCTCCCCCGTAGTATAACCCCTATTTTCACTGTCTTTGATGTTGGTGCCCTGCATCTTGTATATATACTTCTCTAATTTGGGGAGGGGAAGGGAAAAAAACAAAATACTTAAATAGGAATACAGGTTGACCTATGGTAACAATGAGATGTACAAGACACTATGTTGAAAACATACTTTACAACTTTGGTGGGGAGGGTGGTAGTTGTAGAGGTGGGAGATGGTAGGGTAAAACAAAGGAGGAAGTAACAATGCTCGATTGGAAATGTAGTCATTACCTTGCTCATGTAACTGTAACCCCCTTGGACAGTATTTTTACAATAAAAATGTACAAAAAATAAAAATTTAAAAGTTCTTGGAACATTCGATCAGTATTAATAAATAATTATAATGAATATACTGTTATTAAATTATCAGATGCATTTTCTCATCCTCCAATTATTTTTTCTTATAAGGAAATTATAAAAATTATAATTTAATTTATAAATATGAGACTAATGTGCAAAAGTTAAATCAGATGACACTGCTGTGAAAAATTAAACAGAATTGGCAGCTTAAGGAGATATTTGTTCCATTTGTAAAAAAAATGATTAATGCCTTTAACATATACATAGTTGTTAATATAAGAACCTAAATATGCCAGGTGCCCATGGCTCATGCCTGTCATCTTAGCTACTCAGGAGGCTGAGATCTGAGGATCATGGTTCAAAGTCAGCCTAAGCTGGAGCTTACATGAGACTCTTATCTCCAATTAACCACCCCTGGAAGTTGCGCTATGGCTCAAGTGTTAGAGCACTAACCATGAGATGAAGAACTCAGGGACAGGGCCTAGGCTGTGAGTTTAAGCTCCACGACTGACCAAAAACAAAACAAAACAAAAGAACATAAATATCACAATAGGAGAATAAGAAGACTAAATAAAAGTATACTCACCTCACTAAAAAGAATGCTAGTAGAGTAATATCAGACAGTCAAGGGCTGATGTAACTAAAAATTGGAACTTAAAATAATGTGACCAACATATTATTTTTAAGATTAATCAATACCATAAAGTTGGGCTATAATTAAATATTGGTCACTGGGCTGAATAAAAGGTATATTCGTATTGTGCTGCTGAGAATCTAAATTGGCATAAGCTTTACAATGTTAATATCTTTTAATTCAGCAATTTTGCTTACTGCTGGTTCTCTACTACTTGAGCCATGAATCCACTTCCAACTTTTTGCTAGCTATTTGGAGAAAGAGTGTCTTATTTATATCTGTTTGGGTGGACTTTGAACTTCAAATATCAGATCTTAGCTGCTTGAGTAGTCATGAGCCGCCAGTATTCAGGTAGGAATAGTTTCTCCATAGAAAAATCAACTCTACACTGGTATTATAATGCTATTATTTTAGGTTATAAAACTTGAAAATTAATTTGAAAAAAGATACTGCCAATCCCCAAAGAATTAGGCAACTCTGGCAATATCTTTTAAAGACAAACATACCTTAAAATTTCCCATAATAAATCTGTCAATGTAATTGATAATCTAAAAATATCTGCTAAAATATTTTTCAGCCTCCTGATTCACCCTCAGGATAATATTTACAAAGGACAAAGGCTTAGCGGCTGGCATTATAATGAAACCACAGATTAGTACTCTTAAATGAAAGGCTTTCAGCTTCTGGGCAATAAGGATCAGAGAGTAAAGAAGGAGGACAGGTTAAAAAACTGTTCCCTCATTGGGTGGGTGGGGGAGAGGCTTGGAAGGGATGGGAAAGGGAAACAAAGGAGGAGGCTACAATGCTTGATAAGAAATGTACACATGTCTTTCCATTTCCATTTCCTAACAAATGGGGCAATGTCATTCTTTCTGATGGAGGCATAGAATTCCATTGTGTATATATACCACATTTTCTTGATCCATTCATCTACTGAGGGACATCTGGGTTGGTTCCAGATCTTAGCTATGGTAAATAATGCTGCAATAAACATAATTGTGCTGGTAGTTTTAGTGTGGTCTTGTTTGTAAACATTTGGGTAAATGCCCAAAAGTGGAACTGCTGGGTCATAGGGGAGCTCTATGTGGAGTCTTTTGAGGAACCTCCATACTACTTATATTTAGTGAAGTAAGTCAAGCCCAAAGAAACATAGGTCCCATGATTTCTCTTATTTGTAATATCTAGTATATATATGAGTCAAGCAGAAAAGGTCAGATAAGGTGATGTTAGGAAAATGAACCCTAAGATATGTATTTTAAATGTTTTTTTTCTTTCATGCATTTGTTTCTAATGCAATTATAAGATTATTTCTTTGTTGCTTTGTATGTCCCTCCCCCACAGTATAACCCCTGCTTTCACTGTATTTGATGTCGGTATAATTTGTGGAGGGAAAGGGGAAAAACAGTTCGTTTAAATAAGGATACAGGTGGACCTGTTGCAACAATGAGAAATACAAGTTGTCATAAAAACGAACTTTACAAGTTGGTGGGGGGGGGAGGATTGAGTGGGGGGGTGAGGGAAGATGGGAAGGGTAAACAAAGGAGGAGTCTACAATGCTTGATAAAAAATGTACTCACTATCTTACCCATGTAATTGTAACCCCTCTGTACAGTATTTTCACAATAAAAAAAAAAAAGAAATGTACTCATTATCTTGCCCATGTAATTGTAACCCCTCTGTACAAGTTTTTCACACACAAAAAAAAAAAACAACAGTTCCCTCTTCACCTCACTACAGAGTGACTTGCATGCCCTTTTCCATGTACATATGACTCAGCCAACCAAACACAGAAAAATGAAATAAAAGACACTAAGAGCTGAAGCAGTGGAAATGATAAGAGTGACAGAAAGCAAGTACATCTGAGGCCCTCCGCTCTGCCCTCTAGTCCTGCTTCCCAGGAAGATATTTCACCTTTCCTACATGTTTGGTGTGTTTGATCTTTTTGTGATACTGAAAACTCATGTTTCTTTGAGGATGAGAACAGATGTACACAATGCAATCCTGTTCCTTCTACTTAAAATTATTAGGAGACCCTCCATATAGACGAAATGAAGCATCAAGCGTCAAGCTGGTTTTATTTTTATTTTATTTTTTTTACACCCCCCTCTGCCTCTGTCTCCACCCTTATATGCCTATGAGACCATCAAATCTAGACAATTTCTGCCTGGGCTGGTCACCACCCTGATCCATTTCCTCCTCAGTACTTCCTGATTCTGCCAGATGTTGAAACAGCAGGTCTTCCTCCTCTGTGTATGTATCAAACTGTTTATAGTTGCCTGCACCTTCACAGAATGCTGTGTTCAGATCTCTCCTTGAACTTGTTTTTTTAATTTTTTTTCCTGGAGACAAGAAAAAAGTACTTTGACCTTCTTGTGCCACCAGTGGCTCCCAGCTTTCTTCTCAGAAGCAGCTCCACTGACTGAAAGTGAAAATTCAAGGAGATTTCATTGTGAGGTAAATCTTCACATTTTCTTTACTTGATGTTCATGTCCTATATTTGCAGAATATGGTGCCCTGAGAACAATTTCTGCTTGGGATAGTTTCATAACCTGAGAATCTTTTACATAATTCCCACAGAAAACTTAGTGTCGTGTTTATGCTCTGCAGAACATTTCAGTCTTTGAATGTTTACTTGTATTTCTCTGGGCTCAATGGAATGCTTTTGAGACATACCAGGCTTGGGGGCCGGTCGGGGAGGGAGGGATTATCATGCAACTTTAAGCCACATAAGGAAAAAGGGGCCTCTTCAAGTCTTCATTTCCCTTTTCTTCTCTCTTATCCACTCCCCCACAGGAACACACACACACACACACACACACACACACACACACACACACAGCATTAATGACTTTTAAGCATATTTTAGAATGCAGGATAAGATATTTTAGGAACAGGTATTAGATATGGGACAAACAGAGTTGAAAGCTTTTAGGACTAAGCCAGAGGAATAAATAAAAGTTTGAATAAAAGAATCATTCCATTTTTGATGTCACATAACTTAATTTCTCCTAATAGGAACACATTGTTTTTAATTTATTTCATTAATCTTCCATGAAACCAACTTGACATCTTAATTTTTAGCCTGTGGCTCAACTTCTACAGGAAGACCTTATATGTCATGTAGACAGTAAATTTTTTATACTCTAGATGCTTTTAATACAAGACTACTGAGCATATGAGGGCAATATATCACCTGGTAACTGTATCTAAAGCACAACTATTTGAAAAAAGAAAATAAAACAGATGTATTACATTGTTGTATGGTTAAAAAAATCAATAGAAACTGCAATGGACAGCCACACTAGAAAAAAATTCCTATCATCTTTTTTATGTGGGGTCTGATGTAACTTGTATATTCTAAAGTACATAGCATCTTATAAAAAATCTGATATGATGATATTAATCATCTTGCATGTTTCAGCCCTTCCCCTCTAGACCCCTCCTCTGAAATTCTGAGCTCTTCCTAAATCAGCCATTGGTCACAAGGAAGCAATGCTCATTCATACCTGCTTCTCTGTAGGTTCCTAAAATGGTCACACCCACTTTCCAGGAATGACTTACATGTATACAGAATGGCTTCTTAGCTTTCCACTTGTTGCTATTCCATCTTTGGTAACATTTTTCCAGCATGAGGAACTCCAAGTATTTTGTCAGCAAGGAGTTGCCTTGTGAAAAAATAATTCTTTTACAAAATGGTGAACACCCTTATTTGAGTGAGATAAGCTACAGATTTTTTTTGTTAATCAGGGCAGGGCCCAGAGTAAATGTACAGTATATAAAGTGAACAGACAATAACTATGTGCACGCAATCATAAAAAGTAATAATTTTCCATTTACCTTTGCCTTGCTGTTATTTTATCTGTCTTTGAAAGGGTAAGAGGAGGGCATAGGGTGAACAAATGCAGCAGTGATACTCACTAGACATTACGTTGAAAATGACTATACAATTCATGGGTGGGGATGGGAGGGAAAACCTGGGAGAGAGCGAGGGAAGGGTGACATTGTTCAAATAGAAATGTTCTTAATACCTGACTTATGTAGTTGTAACCCCTCTGTACATCCACTTTATAATTACAATGATATATATACATAAATTAAATATATATATATATATATATATATATATATATATATATATATATATATATATATATGGTAAATGTATCAGTGACTCTCCAGTCTCTGAGTTCAAGATTCTTTGTGTAATCTGGAACAGTTTCACCTGTTTTTACAAATAAAAGGAAATCTTTTTCAAATAAAAGATAAATCAAGTGAGCAGAGTGAAAAGTTCATTCCTGGGTACCCAGTCCTTTCTGTGATTCTTGGAGTAGACACGCTAAAGTCTTGCTTCCCAAGCTTATCTACAAGGTAAAATGAAGATACATCTTCAGAGTGGGTTAGGATTAGAGATAATACAGATGAACTACAGATAATGTGACTTGTTTTCTAGAGATTGTTAAATTTATTTTGTTAAATGTATACTCTGTATTGCTAGAGAATGAAATAAAGGGGGTTTAAAGTCATCCTCAAATTTTTAATTGTGTGTTGTTAACTTTAAGTTCTTGTTAAAAGATAGATTCTTATTGTAGATGGGAATTTGCATTTCTAACAAGTTCTTAGATGAGATCAGTTTACACATAGTACACACTGTAATTTGAAGCAGCTGCTAGTCAATCAATGCAGGAAACACATGTAACTTACATATATATATATATATATATATATATATATATTAAAGTAAAGCTGAGGGATCATAACCAAATTTATACAAATATAATGGAAGCCACATTTCCACAAGTCTCAGTACAGCTCCAGAGTAAATTTGTACATGTGTACACACACACACACATGCAAATAACCACACCACAAACCATCACAATTTGTTTGCTCAAAACCAGTATTAAAGAACAAAACTTACCGGGCACCGGTGGCTCACGCCTGTAATCCTAGCCACTCAGGACGCTGAGATCTGAGGATCACGGTTCAAAGCCAGCCCAGAGCAGGAAAGTCCGTGAGACTCTTATCTCCAATAAACCACTAGAAAACCGGAAGTGGCGCTGTGTCAAGTGGTAGAGCGCTCACCTTGAGCTGAAGAGCACAGCGACAGTGCCCAGGCCCAGAGTTCAAGCCCCACGACCGAAACAACAACAACAACAACAACAAAATCTTAGGACCAGATAAAGTAGATCTATTATATAGAGATCAAATGTAAGAATTATACAAGATGGTCTCAGGAAAAATGAGGTATAACTAAATTCTAATGATCAGCAATAGATTCATTTTCCTAGGAATCTAGGATTTGTTTTATTTTTATTTTATTTTATTTTATTTTTTTTGGTCCAGTCGTGGGGCCTGAACTCTGGGCCTGGGCGCTGTCCCTCAGCTCTTCAGCTCAAGGCTAGCGCTCTACCACTTGAGCCACAGCGCCACTTCCGGCTTTTTTCTTTTTGCTTATGTGGTGCTGAGGAATCGAACCCAGGGCCTCATGCATACAAGGCAAGTGCTCTACCACTGAGCCACCTTCCCAGCCCCATGAATTTAATTCAAAGTGGGTTTTTTTTATTAAATCTACTACTGAAGACCTTTGTTCTGCTTGTTGCTGAGCCATTTGTCCCACTTGTTATCTGCAGTGCTATGCCCACAAATACGCCCTTTGTATCTAGGTCTCTGTGTGTTCAGGTTCTAAGGGTAAATTCTACTTTAGGTTATATTACAGTGCCATAAAGATAACATTTGTTACTGAGATTCTGATTTTTATTGTCTTCACGTTCCTTTTCATTTTTCTACTGTTTGACAGTGACAGTCTACTTTTACATTCAAGCATTCATACAATCTGATATAAAATGAGTTCTCCAAAAGATGTCCTGAGGAAAAACGTGAAGATGATCCATGGCTGTCCCATGGTCTATGCTTTTACAAGCAACTGGGAAAGGATTGAACAGTTCCAGAGCAGGCCAGATGATATTGTGATCGCCACTTTCCCTAAATCAGGTGAGTTCTACAGCCTGCATAATACAGATGTGGCCTTATCTTCCTAAGTTAACATTTCTATCCCTCAATGCAGCTATCTAGTCATAGTATATTAAAGTGAATATTTGGCATATAGAATGGAAACTGTCAATTAAGTTCCTAGAGAAGATGATTAGATGAAAGATTTCCAACATATACTTTGTCCCTTCCTCCCAGGATTAAAAGCTGACTATAGAAATTTTGCCTTTTACCACAGGTACCACTTGGCTTAGTGAAATTGTGGATATGATTCTAAATGATGGAGATATTGAAAAGTGCAAGCGAGATGTTATTACTGATAGAGTGGCAATGTTGGAAATGAGTGCTCCTGGATTAAGTGTGACAGGTAACATTAAATAGTCTGGTACTGATATTTCTGTAATAATATTTTCATAATATATCCACTTTTTCATTTGACTATCATTTAACATAATTGTAGTGGATTCAGAAACATAAAATTAAAGTTTGCAAGTAATAAAATAACCAAGGAATATAAAAAAACTTTTGTTTAGTCTGTTGCATATGCAGATATGATAGCAAATAAGGAAAGTTTTAGTATAGAAAACAATGAAAAAAACTCAATAACAAATTTCCTTACATTTTATTAACTTATTTGAAGAATTTGACAGATCAGAGTAAGAGGATCTTCACTGAAGTATTTAACTAACTCACAGTCCAGTAAAATGAATACCAGAAAACTGGCACTTGAAAGATGTATGGGGTGAGGTCAAGGGAAGAGGGATTGATGAATGAAGAGAGAGAATGGACGGAGAATACAGTCATAATATTCAATGCATATCCTATGCAAATTGAGGAGAGGGGTTGGGTTGGTAGGAATGGAGAAAAATTATGAAAGGTATGACTTGGATCAAGATGCATTATAAACTGATTTGTTGCATGGTAACTACTTTGTACAACTACTTCAAGATTAATAAAATAGAATTTTAAAAAAGAAATGCTAGTTCTTCTTAAAGTGCTATTTAGTATTAATAAGTTATTTTTTATTTCACCAGTATTTTCAGTATTTCCAAAAGACTATTCTACTCTACTGTGGCCTAGACATAAAATGATCAGAAAATTATATATTCTATATCCAGGAAATATATAGTGCTATTTGGCATTTAAAAAGTAAATTAATAGTATGTCAACACTGATAGCCTTACAGAGCAAAAGAATTTATGAGAGAGAAGCACATTTTAGATTGGATAAATATTTACTCTGAATTAAAACCCAAAGTCATATATGGAGTTGTGGAAAGCATATTTGAGGAATGTAAACCATAAAAACTTTGATGCAGAAAATATGTAGTTTCTCATGTAGTGGCTCATGAGAAACATGGAAAAAATAAAAGAACCAAGATTTATTCCCATGGCTTTATTTTGATAAAATAAATGGACTATGGACCCATCCGTTTTATGAAAAATAAAGTAATTGCTCTGCATGCTCTGGTTGAAAGTCATAATAAAATTTCTGGCAGAATTTTAGAGGCCTATATTTAATATTTCCAAATAAGGAATTCTGTTAACCAGTTTATTTACTAAAAATACTCCATAATGCCCATTATCTGGGCATCTTGCATTTTTGTTTCCGTTAACACCACTTTTGTTATAAGTAGGTCTTGAAGCTAACAATAGATTATCCCTTCTTATCAAATAGACATTCTTTATGAACAAACAAGTTATATCTCTGTTTTAATGGAATCTAATTATATTCTAAGTATATTGGGGGCTGAGGGTGGGAAGGAAGTATGGGAATGGGCAGTAAATAAATACACACAACAAATACACACAAATAAATATTGTTAAACATTTAGAATTTTTGGAAAATAGTATGATGTGTAGAACTTCAAGACGTCTGGATGAGAGACCTGATGGAGAAAGGTAATATTCTCAGATATTAAAATGAGTTCTATTGTCCCTCATTTGGAGAGAAGAAATGTGAATTACATTCCTCACTTTGAGAGGTATTTTCAATTGTCTAATAATGAGTACGTGCTAACAAACATTTAACGCAGGGATGTCTATCTGTTGCATAATATTGTTTCTTGGAGTCCTGAAACACACCTCTGCTTCAAATTTAGCTGTAATATGTATATATATATATATATATATATATATATATATGTATGTATGTATATCCCAGAAATGCATTGAAAACTTGATTGGAAAGATAAAGGAATACAGGTTCCTTGGACACTAATTTCCATATGCTAAACTATAATTTTCCAGGTGTAGAAAATTTGGAACAGATGCCTTCACCTCGCATTGTGAAGACACACTTGCCAGTTGACCTTCTTCCTAAATCATTCTGGGAGAACAAGTGCAAGGTACATTCTGAAATGCAAGCAAGATTTGCAGTGTGACGCTGGTTTTTTACTCATGCACATTGGAAAAAAAAACAAACATCAAAATGATCCAAATGTTCTATTTACTTGTTACTTTGAGAACTTAGGTACACAAAGAGCACCAATTAAAACAAAGTTTCAATATAATTTTGGGGGTACTTGAGTTTTCTAAACAAGTAGCCACAGATGTCTCATATCAATGCAAATTGCTACTTTTATCCCTCTGTTTTCCCTAGATAACATGGTCTTCTGCAAAAAAACATAAATATAAAGATGCTAATTTTTATCTGAGCTCTTGGTAAAATGTTTCAATGAAACATTTATGCTTGCATATTTGTTTGGAAAGAATATATTTCTTTTTTTTATCCCAATGCTTTTTTTTATTGATGATATATTGTACCAGAGAGGTTACAATTACATGGGCAAGATAATGAGTCCATTTCTTATTAAGCATTGTAGCTTCCTCCTCTGTTTCCCCTTCCCATCTGTTCCCATCCTTCCCCTGTCCCCTACCGAATCCTCCTCCTCCTCCACCAAATTTGTAAAGTTCGTCTTCCACATAACGGCTTGTATGTCTCATTGTTGCAATGGGTCCACCCGTAACCCTATGTAAACGATTTGTTTTTTCCCTTCCCCTCCACATATTATACCGACATCAAATACAGTGAAAGCAGGGGTTATACCGTGAAGGAAGGACATATAAAGCAAAAAAAAAAAATCCTATTAAGTGTGTTAGAAACAATCTCATGAAAGAAATTAACATTTGAATACTTACCTTAGAGTTCATTTCCCTTACATCAACTTATCTGACCTTTTCTGCTTGACTCAGACTTATACTAGTTATTGCAAATAAAGGAAACAATGGGACGTATGTTTCTTTGGGTCTGGCTTACTTCACTTAATATAATTTTTTCCAAGTCTTTCCATTTCCTATCAAATGTGGCAATGCCATTGTTTCTGATGGAGGCATAGAATTCCATTGTGTATATATACCACATTTTCTTGATCCATTCAACTACTGAGGGGCATCTGGGTTGGTTCCATATCGTAGCTATGGTAAATAAAGCTGCAATAAACATAGCCCTGCTGGTAGCTTTAGTGTGATCTTGTTTGTGAACACTTGGATAAATGCCCATAAGTTGGATTGCTGGGTCATAGGGGAGCTCTATGTGGAGTCTTTTGAGGAACTTCCATACTACTTTCCAAAGTGGTTGAACAAGTTTACACTCCCACCACCAATGCAGTAAGGTTCCCTTCTGTCTGCATCCCCTCCAGCATCTGTTGTTATTAGAGTTCTTGATTGTAGCCATTGTAACTGGGGTGATGTGGTATCTCAATGTTGTTTTGATTTGCATTTCTTTTATTGCTAGAAAGGTTGAGCATTTTTTAAAACTTTTTTTTTAATTTTTATTTTTTATTGTGAAAATACTGTACAGAGGGGTTACAATTACATGGGCAAGATAATGAGTACATTTTTATCAAGCATTGTAGCCTCCTCCTTTGTTTCCCCTTCCCATCCTCCTCCTCCCCGCCCCCCCGTCCCCCCCAATCCTACCCGCTCCCCCCCACCACAAAGTTGTAAAGTTCGTTTTCAACATAACGATTTGTACTTCTCATTGTTGCAATGGGTCCACCTGTATCCCTATTTAAACGACTTGTTTTTCCCCTTCCCCTCCATAAATTATACCGACATCAAATACAGTGAAAGCAGGGGTTATACTGTGGGGGAGGGACATACAAAGCAACAAAGAAATAATCTTATAAATGCGTTAGAAACAATCACATGAAAGAAAAAAAACATTTGAATACATATCTTAGGGTTCATTTCCCTAACATCACCTTATCTGACCTTTTCTGCTTGACTCAGCCATATCCTAGATATTGCAAATAAGGGAAACCATAGGACCTATGTTTCTTTGGGCTTGGCTTACTTCACTTAATATAATTTTTTCCAAGCCTTTCCATTTCCTAACAAATGGGGCAATGCCATTCTTTCTGATGGAGGCATAGAATTCCATTGTGTATATATACCACATTTTCTTGATCCATTCAACTACTGAGGGGCATGTGGGTTGGTTCCAGATCTTAGCTATAGTGAATAATGCTGCAATAAACATAGTTGTGCTGGTAGCTTTAGTGTGGTCTTGTTTGTAAACATTTGGGTAAATGCCCAAAAGTGGGATTGCTGGGTCATAGGGGAGTTCTATGTAGAGTCTTTTGAGGAACCTCCATACTACTTTCCAAAGTGGTTGAACAAGTTGACACTCCCACTAACAATGCATTAAGGTTCCCTTCTGTCCACATTCCCTCCAGCATCTGTTTTTATTAGAGTTCTTGATTTTTGCCATTCTAACTGGGGTGAGGTGGTACCTTAATGTTGTTTTGATTTGGATTTCTTTTATGGATAGGGAGGTTGAGCATTTGTTCATGTGTCTATTGGCCATCCTTCTTTCCTCTTTAGAGAAGTTTCTTTTTAGGTCTTTAGCCCAGTTATTTATTGGACAGTTGTTTCTTTGAGGATTTGTTGTTGGGGGATTTAATTTTTTGAGTTCCAAGTATATTTTAGATATGAGACCCTTGTCGGTTGTATGGCTAGTGAAGATCTTCTCCCAATCTGTGGGCTTTCTATTGATCTTTCTAACAATGTCCTTTGCCATGCAGAAGCTCTGCAACTTCATGCAATCCCATTTGTCCAACCTTTCTTTGATTTCTTGTGTTTCCAGGTCTCTATTAAGAAAATTTCGGCCTGTGCCAAGGAGACCTAGGGTTTCTCCTATTCCATCCTTTAATGTTTTCAGAGTGTCTGTTTTGACTCCAAGGTCTTTGATCCATTTGGAGTTGATTTTGGTGCAGGGTGATATATAAGGATCTAGCTTTAGTTTTCTATAAGTTGTTAACCAATTTTGCCAGCACCATTTACTGAAGAGGCTGTCTTTCTTTCATTCTATTTTTTAGCTCCCTTAATGATGGAAAGAATATATTTCAAATCAAATTTCTCTAATAGTTATACTGCTACTTGGATGCCTTCTTAAATGATATTTTCTAGTTTTTGATATATGAAGAATTTTTTAATGCTGTGAAGGTAATACATAAAATTTGCTCATCTTATGTCCTTAGTATAATTGCAACAGATATAGGATTTGTCTGTATTTCTTGTTTTGTTCTCATTATTAATTGTAGTCTTTCTTTTGAATCTGTTCATCTTGTAAGAAGGCTATCAATTTTATATTTTTTGTAAAGGACCACAGTTTTGTTTCTATTTTTTATTTATACTTTTTCAGAATTGTCTTATTAGCTTTATTATTTCTCACCTGCTTGTATGGGGGTAGAGATTATTTTACTCTTCTTTTAATAATTAATTTCAGTAAGAACTTACAATACTGATTTTATTTCTTTTGTCTTATTAAGTGTTTAGTGATGTGATATTTCCTTCTTATCTGCTTTTATCTCACAAGTTTTGATCAGTTGTACTTTTAATTTACTTGAGTACATAGTTTTCCTTTTGAATTTTACTCTTTTACTGTAGGATTATTTTGTAGTTGGTTGTTTTATTTTTTAATTGTTGAAAGATTTTCATATTGCCTTTCTGTTACTGATATTTCTTTTATTCCATTGTGGTCAAAGCCATATTCTGTGATTCTGAACCTTTTAAATTTCTTACAGAATATTTGAGTCTATCTTTGTTGCTGGGGTCACTTGATAAAATGTGTTTTCCTTATTTAGTTGGAGTATCCTGTAAGTTTTGGTAAGATCTTACTGTTCAATGATATCATTCAGTCCTATATCTTTACTTCTTATATCTCTAGTGATTCTATCAATTACTTAGGATGAGTTGTAAATGCTGCAAACTATTCTATTGATATATCTTTTGCTATTTCTAGCCCTGCCATCTGATGTTGAATGTATTTTAAAGGTCTGTTGTCTTGTTTATAATATAGGATTGATACATCTTCCTAAAGGAATAGTTCTTTTGTCATTCTGTAATTTGTTTTTGCCCCTAACAGCTTTTGTGCCAAGGTCTCATATTAGTACAATACCACCTACTTTGTACAGATTCATATTTTCATGTGCAGTTAAATGTAAAGCTGAAGAGGGGAATTAGGCTCACATCTGGAATTCTAGCTACTCAGAAGTCTGAGATATGAGGACCAGTACAAAGCCAGCCTGGGCAGGAAATCATTGGAGGTTTACAAAAATAAAATAAAGAAAAGAAAAGCCGGAAGTGGTGCTGTGGCTCAAGTGGTAGAGCGCTAGCCTTGAGCTGAAGAACTGAGGGACAGCGCCCAGTCCCAGAGTTCAGGCCCTACGACCGGACCTCCCCCCCAAAAAAAAGAATTTTATTTATAATGTGTCTAGGTGTAACTGTGTTTGTTTCTTCTTTTTAGTGTGAGCTCAGCTTCTTCGATTCATTTAATTTTCCTTGATTTTGATGAGAATTTTTTAGCCTTTAATTCTCCAAATAATGTTTGCAGTTTTATTCCTTGTTGTCTCTCTCTGGAGCTCCAAGTTTATAAATGATAGTCTTTAATTATTACTTCACAGATCTCAAGAGCTTTGTTCATTTAGGGTTCTGGTTCTGTCTGCTCACTCACTCATTGTTGTACATATATTGAGTAATTCAGTTGATGTACCTTAAGTTTGGCTGATTTTTTTTCCTCTCCCATTTTCCATGCAGTAACATTTTTTATGTCAATTACAATACATTTTAGATCTATAGTTTCCCTATAAGTTGTTTTCTACCTATTTCTATGTTTGTTTCAAGAGAATTTTTTAATGTTCCAGATTCTGACAGTTGCTCTAGAATTGTTTTCAGATAATTCAACAGTTTATTTCCTCTCAATTTGCCATCAATTGCCTTTCATATTCATATTACCTTTTTCCTAGTTTTTGGTATGACAATTTCCAATTGCATCCTGAATGTTTTGGTTTTGATGGTAGGATTTTCAAAAAATCCCATCTAATGAGTTAATTTTTATCTGTTTAGCCCAACCCTATCTAAATGGTCCAAATCTCCTATCTGCATTGCTCTGGTGAAAATTGCTGACAGAGAAGCTTTAAGGAATTTTAGGCAACAGCTGTCACTGAACATTCTCACTCCCACCCCCACCATGGTGGGCGGAGCCCAGTGAAGTGGACTGAGCCATGCTTAGAAAAAATAAGCAACTATAGTATAGAGCTCGGGTCTTTCTTGAGTTCCTGTTAGCTATATCACCTGGCTTGTGGTTAGGAAGTTTTATTTGCAGTAAGCCAATCTCCAAAGACATTCCTTTTGAAAACATTTCCCCATCCCTCCTTAATTTTTACATTCTTGTTTTACTAAATATTAAGTGTTCTTGGGCAATTTTGGTGCTCATGTGTTTTGAGGACAAAAGTGAAATGAGTCTCATTACACTAGAAAGTTTGTTTTCAACTCACAGATCAAATGTGCCTCAATAAATTTTTCATTTGGATGTCACACAATTGGTACCTTGCCATTTTCAATGCAATTGTTGGAGATCGGCTAATTTGTGGTGCATTGCTTATTTGGAGAAATAAACCAAATGAACAATATTTTCTAATAAGAAAAAGGAACTCTAGGCAAAAAGAATTTCGCTGTTTTACTTAAAAATTTATAGATAATATACCAACCATCTGATTTCCTTCTTCCTGTTGCAGATAATTTATATGGCCCGGAATGCAAAGGATGTTGTAGTCTCGTATTACCACTTTGACCTGATGAATAGTTTGCAGCCTGATCCTGGCACCTGGGGAGAATATCTGCAGAAATTCATGACTGGAAATGGTAGGTGGACTGGTAGGTTAAAAAGGATAGTATTTTAAATTTGAAACAACATGAATAAGCATTATTAATATGAGTTCTGCTTTCAAAATGTTTTATTTTAGATATTTAGAGTCTCTCTATTATTACTATATACACATGCAAAGTAACTCCATCAAACTTACTTCATTCATCATTCTCTCTCATCATCCACTTTAAAGACAGTTTACCCAGATTTTCTTGATCTGTTTACATAGATGCCTAAAACTTATTTTTAAGCCAGTACAGTGTAAGTCGGTGTAAGTATATTAAGGTTACATGTAGAAAATCAAATCAACCACAATCAGTATTTTTTTTATCACATCAGTTAATAAATATATTAGTCATTGACATAAAAGATACTGTGGAATCTCTTCTAGTTGTTAGAAATTCTTTGGTCACTATGCATGGTGTTTAACTTGCTCAAATTATTAAGAATATTTCTTAAATATATTGCATTTATGAAACTTACTGATGACCAATTGATTTTCATCTGAATTGCTTCTTATTTCATTTTTATGTATCTAAAAATGTTTATATATCCTTGGAAAAATGAATTTAACCTTTAAAATTGATATTCCATTCTCCATTATCGTGACTACCAAGTTCCACAAAGTAATTTACAATTTATTGTTAAAAAATAAAACAAGCTGGGTGCTGGTGGCTCATGCCTATAATCCTAGCTACTCAAGAGGCTGAGATCTGAGGGTCATGATTCAAAGCCAGCCCAGGGAGGAAAGTCTGTGAGACCTTTATCTCCACTAAACAACCAAAAAGTGGAAAGTGGAGTTGTGGCTCAAAGCGGTGGAGCTAGACTTTCCCAGGCTCTGAGTTTATGCCCTAAGACCAGCACCAAAGAGAGTTGTGGAGGGGGTGGATAGAGAAAATAAATATCAAAGATAGAGACAGGGAGAAGAGAGAGAGAAAAAGAAAGAAAGAAAGAAAGAAAGAAAGAAAGAAAGAAAGAAAGAAAGAAAGAAAGAAAGAAAGAAAGAAAGAAAGAAAGAAAGAGAAAGAAAGAAACATGGCAATGGTTTTTCTGTTCTTAGTGGCCTACGGTTCATGGTTTAATCATGTTAAGACCTGGTGGAAGAAAAAGGAAGAACATCCAATACTTTTCTTATTTTATGAAGACATGAAAAAGGTAGGATAGTAGATATTTGTTCTGGATGATACCCTCAGATAAGAAGATTAATGTTAAAATCTCAACTTTAATTTTGGAGTCTAAAATGATATTGCAAATTTCCTATCCTCCATACCTGCTTCCCTACATCTTGATATACTTATGATTTTTTTATTGTAAAATCAGTGGCTTACATAATTTCTTCTTCTCTCTTAATCACTCTTGGGTCTTTGACCATCCTATCTTTTTGAAATTCTCTCCTGAATCTGCCAGGATTTCACTTTCCTGCTTACCTCCTTGATATCTTTCCATGCATGAATACATTTCCATACATCATTGTCCTGTTTGAAGTTTTTTGCTATATTTGGACTGTCACTCTCATGCATATTGTTTCTACAAATGTTTGTGTGCTGATGACTTGCAGGTGTGTACCATCATTTGGCTTTAAACACCATCTTATACAAAATTCAACATGCTCAAAGCCAAATGTAACTTGTTTCTTAATCAGACATATAAACCCTTTTAAAAATGCTTTTTCTTGGGTAATGATTTTACTTTTCCTTCAGTGTTTGGAGACTGAATGCAAATTGTCTTTATTGTTTTATATCTTATATTCTGGACTTGTGAGGAATTCACATGTTTTGCCTATTACACCTTTCAGATATGTTCCTCCTTCACTTCCTCCCTATATCTCTTTCAGATCAGAAACTTGTAATTGTCCACCAAGTCTTGTATGAAGAAATAACAGCTCAATAACACTGCAAAAGTTCTATGCTACTATTCTGGAGGCTAGTCTACTTAAATTGATCTCACACACACACACACACACACACACACACACACACACACACACAAAATCAGTTTCTTTAATTGCAAAACTATGAACAAACAAATTAGAATACCTTTGAGAATTTTAGAGCCATAGTTGAATAGATAGATAGATAGATATAGATATAGATGTTTCAACTTTATAACATGTGTAGTACCTAAAACATTGCTTAAAACATATAAACAATGTGGAAAGGAAAGGAAATCACAGAAACAGCAGGACAACAGATAACCAAAATAGCATTGATACTCATATAACCTTATGTTGGATATGAACATCACAGTTTGGGGTGGAGGGGGGAAAAGGGTGGAGTAAGTGGGATATGGGGTAACAATGATTAAAAACAAATGTACTCATCGCCTTACCTATTTAACTATAACTCCCCTGCTCATCACTTTTTCAATAAAAAAGAAAAAACAAAAAAAAACATCCAAAAAATATAAACAGCTCAATGGTGAGTTGTTGCACAAATAATTGATTGTTTTAATAAGTAAATACATAGTGACAATCAAAATTTTAGTGGGATCAATTCTGATTTGCATAGGACAGAAATTACGCCTCATATGAAATGTATTTCTGAAAAATAATCACAAGTATCTTACTACAAATAATGTCTTGAGTTTTTCTGCTCTGTCCTTATTTGTGGCCTATAAATGAATCTGACATCTAAATCTGACAATATTGTCTTTTTATCTAGGGCTTGATAAAATTTGTGACATGTTATTTCCATATATAACTACAAAACCTACATGGTTTTATGAAACCATTTTAATAATATGGCAGCATCTATAAATGGTTGGTTAGTCAGAGTTAAATGGTAAATTTTCATGAGAGATAAAATTGTATATTTATCAAGTATCTATTTCTTGGATAGCAGAACAATATTTATTAGCATTATAGATTTTTAAATGTAGTTTCTGATTTTTCCATAAGTTTGAAAAAAATATATATATAATATATTTTCAGTCCTAGCTTAGGCTTGGGCTAGACTGCCATTCAAATTCTGACAGATATAATGCTGTCTCTATATGTCATTCTTGCAAGCATTTCTGTTCTTATTTCATTCATCTAACGAGACTTACTCAAATCAACATATTAAATCAATTTATGGTCTCGCCTAAGCACTTTTAAAAGTATTGCCTTATACTGCAAATCTTGGACTTGCAGGCAATATTATTTTTCTCCTGCTACCCAGTCATATGAAGAGTTCAAATATAAGATGAACAAATATATAGATCATATCGAGAATTAAAGTCAGAAAAAGTCTAATAATTTACACTATATTCATGAGAACCTCTCTGCTCTCTGACCGGGGCCAGATAATTTTTCATATGCTTTGCTAGTCTATCTGTGCATTTTCCTAGAGTCACTACTAAATTTTCTCTTATACCTTTCTATTTCTAACTACTCCCATCACTGAAATGGCCATCTTGTTTTCCTTTCACAGTTGATATGTAACATATTGCCAGAACTTCCTTTAAAGGGAACTCCTTGCCAGCACACCTATAAGTGTTCATATACACATGCACTCAGTCAGTAACACATGTTTTACATGTTGATTTGCTGTGCCACAAATGGTACAGCCTAAAATGTTCACCAAAACACCTAAGGATGTTCTCAGTTTAACCCCAACTCACCTTTCCACTTCATACCTTCTCTCACTAGTGCAAACAATTCTAACTCCAACTGCTCCTGTATTTTGTCTGTTTTCTTGAGAACACTGAAATACTACACTTCCAAAAAACGGAATTATTTCTTCTCCTGGAAATTTACTCTCTAACATATCACTCAACAATACATTTTGTAAAGTTCGTTTTTCGACATAGCATCTTGTACATTTCACTGCTGCAATGGGTCCACCTGTATCCCTATTTAAACAATTCAAACTTTGGCGGGGGGGGGTGGGAGGGCAGGGATGGTAAGAGGAAACAAAGGACAAGGCAACAATGCTTGATAAGAAATGTACTTATGGGGCTGGGAAGGTGGCTCAGTGGTAGAGCGCTTGCCTTGCATGCCTGAGGCCCTGGGTTCGATTCCTCAGCACCACATAAGCAAAAAGAAAAAAGCCGGAAGTGGTGGCTCAAGTGGTAGAGCGCTCGCCTTGAGTTGAAGAGCTGAGGACAGCGCCCAGGCCCAGATTTCAGGCCCCACGACCAGACCCTTCCCCCAAAAAATGTACTTATTACATGTACTTGTCACCCCTCTGTATGGTATTTTCACAATAAAAAAAACTTATTAATAAAAACAATACATTTTGTTACATTCTATGTCATAATACCCTATTTCTGCTAAGGTGTTTACTCTCCAAAATCTTTTTAGAGAGATCAGTTCAGATTTATTTGTACTCTCAAAATTTATAAGCATTACATTTCCACTTTAGAAATTTAAAATAACTAATATTTCAGGGTTTTTCCCCCTCATTTTATTCTCAATGGTTAATGAATAATTTAGACTTTCGTACCTGCACTGGGAATTTTACTTCCTTCCTTTCCCTTTCATGTTGAGAATCAAATGCAGATTCTCATGCATGCTAAGAAAAAATTCTATCACTGTGTTAGATCCCTAGTTCAAGAGTCTACTCTTTTTTTTTTTTTTTCTATTTTATGTAGTGGGGTTTGAACTCAGGTTCTCATACTTTCTGAGCTTTCATTCTATCATTTGAAACATACCAGGGTGTTTTCTTATTGCATGTGATTAGGATAAATAAGATAATCTTATTCTATTTTTTTCTAAACAACCATTATTGATTTCAAAGCTCTTATGATTAAATGTTATAAAAAGTCATGAAAAAATTTACCCAAACAAATGGGCATTTCTTTCTGTACTGAAAGTCAGCCTGAAGAAAACAGGTGACAGAGATTATAACATTTTCTATATTATTTTAGCAATCTACTTGTTTAACCATTTTCTTGATAGAATCCAAAGGGAGAAATTCAGAAAGTTAGCAGCTTTTTGGGGAAGACCATGAGTGATGAGATCATGGATCGGATCATCTTCCACACTTCATTTGAAGTGATGAAGAACAACCCTATGGTGAATTATACACATATGCCTACTGCAGTCATGGATCATAGCAAGTCCCCTTTCATGCGCAAAGGTAATGCTGACTTTTATTTCCCTTTTTATTTTCCTAGTTCATGCAATTTGTTTTTCCCTTCCCCCCACAAATTATACCAACATCAAATACAGTGAAAACAGGGGTTATACCGTGGGAGAGGGACATACAAAGCAACAAAGAAATCATCTTATAAATATGTTAGAAACAATCACAAGAAAGTAAAACAATTTGAGTCCTTATCTTAGGGTTCATTTCATCTAACATCAACTTGTCTGACCATTTCTGCTTGTCTCAGACATATACTCATTTTTGCAAATAATGGAAACAAACCATGGGACCTTTGTTTCTTTGGGTCTGCCTTACTTCACTTAATACAATTTTTTCCAAGTCTTTCCATTTCCTAACAAATGGGGCAATATCATTCTTTCTGATGGAGGCATAGAATTCCATTGTGTATTTATACCACATTTTCTTGATCCATTCATCTACTGAGGGGCATCTGGGTTGGTTCCATATCTTAGCTATGGTAAATAATAAAAAGTGAAAATATATTGAGCTATTAAAAACTCTGAGTACCATTAATATTTGTCTTAATTATTTTTACATAGTTGATTTATCATTCTTTAAAATGATTTTTGGATCAAAATATTGATTTCATTTTGTAGCCTTCATTTTTCTTCCCATGTTGTTAATTATCATTTCAATTTTTTGTGGGAGAGTTGTTATAGTCTCAGGAATGTGACTTTATGCTTATGTAATTTCTCACCAGCCTTGTAGACAAATCTAGTACTTGCAGTTGTGGAATCATATTTTACCCCATCAAAAATAACCATTAAAATTGCATTTTGAAAAAAATAGTTCATACATTCTTGGAGGATAAATTATGTCCAAATTTTATTACTGTCCCAAATTGAAACAGTACAACAACAACCAAAGGTCCACACTTGGGACAACTTTTTATTTTTAAAAAATAAAAGAGCTTTGAAAGAGCTTTGAATGCCTTACCTACAATTCCTTATTGTTTAAATCTGTGTTCTCCTCTGTTTTTAATGGCAATGGAATCCTACCACAAATACATTTGTGCTGATCTTCACCTAAGCATGAGAGATGAATGTGACTTTATATTGCCTAATTTTTATGTTTAAGGTGTTTGGGGAATATTATATGTTTGATTTTAATGTTATTCTTTTCAACCTAAGTCCAAATGATGGGCCAGTGTGGCGTATTCAGATTACACAAATACAACTACCAAAATATTCATGAATTCTAAGGAATTATAGTTCCTATCTCTCCATTCTGTGTTTCTTTGAACAGTTTCTTCAACTAACACCGGGAATAAAATATCCTTTACAACTGATCTAGAGATTTCAGGGATAAATCTGATAGAATAGTTTATAATAAAAGATACCAAGAAAGTGAAACATGTAGGGTTGTGGAGTTAGAGAGGGCCAATAGAGACAGTGAACAAGGGTAAGTATGGGCAAAGTAATCTATATACATGTATAAAATTACAGCAGTGAAACCTAGCGATTCAGAATGAATTTTCCTGGAGTACATTGTGTGTGTGTGTGTGTGTGTGTGTGTGTGTGTGTGTGTGTGTGTGTGTGTGTGTGTGTAGCTCTATTAATCTATCAATCTATCAATCATCTGTGTCACAATGAAAGCTCTCATACTAGTAATATATGCTAATAAAAACAAAAAGAGAAAATGACAAAATGGGAAAAATAGTAAAAGAATCTATCTCAGAAAAGTGTTATAATCTCCATGAATTTAGGTTTAAAAATTAGCTTTCCTCAGAACCTCTCTTTAAAAGATAAGACACTGTGAGCCACATTTGCCAATGATGAAATACTAATTTTTAAAAGAAATGTTTTTGAAGTGTTCATTTACAGGCCAGATCTTAAGTTTTCTGGCCTTCCTTGGTATATACTAGTTTTCCCCTTATAATAGTTGTATTATATTTGTTCAAATGTGTTTTTGTCTGTTATTATTAGGGATTATTGGAGACTGGAAGAATTATTTCACAATGGAAGAAAATGAGAAGTTTGAAGCCATTTACAAGAAGGAGATGTCTGAAACTACTCTTCAATTCTGCACAGAGATTTGAAATGCTATTTAAAGAAGAAAATACCTGTTATTTTTGAAATGGGGCAATTATAACTTGAATTAGCATTCAAATCAATTTATCAAAGAGAAAGTGTGCTTACAAAATTTTGAGCGTTTAGGCTACAGATTTGTTTTGTGACAAAGTCTCCCATTTACCTCAATCTCAAGACATGCTTACCTTTCCCAGGCTTCTCCTGACTTTTTTCTGTACAAGTACTGAATGAGAGCAGTGGTACATCTCTGAGGCTGGACATTATTGATACTATAGATTTAGCACAGTGTATACCATAAATTGTTACAGGGTGTGAAACTTAGAAGCCTATTTTTTTCCAAGAATACCTACTTTAATCAACCTTCCATGTAGTATGACTTAAGGCTAAATTCTCCTCCCTATTAGTATGGTCCAGGAAATGTTGTCTGCCTAATGACACTGTATGTCTTAATTCTCCTCCAATTTCTTTTTGCTGGATGTTTGACCCAGAACACTATGCCCCAGTGCTATCTGCTAACTTTCAAGTTGTTCACTGAGTCATAGCCACTCTTCCTTCAGTCCCTCTATTTAAATAACACTGTTCTAGTCCTAGATCTTGTAGAGAATTTGTAAATGTTTTCCTATACCTTATCTTGTTGCTAAGTCTCCAAAGCAAAAACGTACAATCACCTACACACTGTCTTCCTTATCCAGCCTCCCTTCTACTTACTGTCCCACATTCTGTCTATCTGCTTGGACTGATTGATAGACATGTAATAGTAACATTTGTTTCTCAGCTCTAACCTTTGGATATAAGTATGTGTGCTTCTACGTATAGCACAATATGACCTTCGGCCACAGGTCATATTGACAGGTGCCAAATTTCACCCAAAGCCACATTCTCAAAATGAAGCTGGTTAGAGTGCCCTGGGCTGGGTCATAATTGTTCAGGGAGTTAGACACATGAAATATAACTGAGATAGTAGTGGATTACAGGATTTTACCTTCATGGTCAAATCTCAGCTATTAGCCTGGAATGTCTGAGATAACTTCTTAGACCTGCAACTTGTTTCAACCTAGAAGAGAACTTACTCAGTTCCAACTGCAAACCTGCTGGAAGTGATATGCCTTTGATCTGGAGTTAATAGCTCCTATAGGTTTGTTTTGGTATGCATTGTACTTTTTTCAAGGTACAAAACTTGTGTTTCTGCTCCTTAGAAACAACTTGCAGGAGTTAATCTTGAATCCCTGGAGGTACAGTGAAGTGATTTCAGCTTTTTTAAATTTTATTGTCAATAAGGAAGCAAACTAAGACACTCATGTTTCCTTTGGCTTTATGATCTTTGCATAATAATGTTAATGTGTTTGAATATATACATGCTTCTTAGCCTATTGTTGGAAAAATAAATATCTCTGGACTAGACTATAATCTGTGTAAAGGGTTGATTCTCCTAAATACCTTCATTAGTAGACATTAGTAGGTAATTTTAGGTTTCCCTAGTGCTCCTTTTTTTGTGGGGTGTCTGTTGTGAGATTTGAACTCTGAGCCTGGGTACTGTCGCTGAGATCTTTTGCTCAAGACCAGTGCTTGAGCACTTTGAGCCATAGCTCAACTTTCTGTTTTCTGGTGATTAATTGGAGGTAGGAGTCTAAGGGACTTTCTTTCCTGTGCTGAATTTGAACCACAGAGGAGGTTCACAGGCCTGACCATGGTGAGCCACCAGTGCCCAGATCCTAGTGCCTCTATTTAGAATTTTTTTTAACTTTTTATTTTATTGTAAAGATGTTATACAGAGGAGTTACAGTTACAATAGTAAGGTAATGAGTATATTTTTTGTCAAGCATTGTTACACCCCCATCCCCACATTGTCACTGTATTTGATTTTGGTACCCTGCATCTTGTATATATATATATATATATATATATATATATATATATATATATATATATATATATATATATAATTTGGAGAGTGGAAAGGGAATAACAAAGCACTAAAACAAGGACACAGGATGACCCATTATAACAATTATACTCACAAGACACTATGTTGGAAATTAACTTTACAACTTCAGAGAGGGAAGAAGTGGAGGAGGGAAGGGATAGGAGAAGAACAACATAATAAGTTTTTAACTGAATTTTATTCGATGTACTGAATATAGTGCAAAAAATAAATAAAATAAAACAGCTAGGTGCCGATTACAGGCTCATGCCTGTAATACTAGCTACTCAGGAGGCTGAGATCTGAGGATCACAGTTCAAAGCCAGCCTGGGCAGGAAAGTCCGTGAGACTCTTACTTCCAATTAACCACCAGAAAACTGGAAATGGTGCTATGGCTCAAGAGTAGAGTGCTTGCCTTGAGCTGAAGAGCTCTGGGACAGCACCCAGGTCCAAAGTTCAAGCCCCATGCCTGACAAATAATAATAATAATAATAGTAATAATAATAAATATAACAAACTTTTCCTTATATTTTAATGAATACTTGTTGCTTATTCATTCTATTTTATCACTAAAATGTCAACAACCTGATTAATAACCAGCTCACCTAACACTCAACAGTTGGAATGAGAATTCAGAAATAGTTAAATTCTGTGACTAGAATTCTGCTTCAGAAACAATTACTATCTTTTGAAATCATCCAAAACCCTGTCACCATCTTGATTTCCTTTAAAAATGCTTTAGTCACTTACTTCTGTTATTCAATATTTTTCAAACAAAATTCATTCTATTGGCCTTTTATTATTGAAACAAAATGACAAAACATAATTGGCAATAGTATAATTTTTTCTTTATTTTATTTATGGAAATGTCTCATTAAAGGGCTGTTTTTCAAGAAGCTAAAGCATGACTTAAAACAAACAAACAAACAAAATCCTCTCTCAGTATAGATTGACACTGGAAAAAAAAGTTTTATTTCACTTCACCCTAATTTGGAGTATTCTTTCCTCATTTGTCCTTGTCCACACAATTTATGCTATTTTGTTATTAACCTTGTGTTCTGAGAGTTACATCATTAAAGAGTGTCCTATTTACCATCAATTCTCCTCTACATTTCAGAAATATCTCCATATACAGTAAAGAAGCTAGGATAATTGATTCCAAGCACTTAATATTAAAAAGACATGAGAAAACATGTTTTGGTAGGGATCATCATATAATTTTGAAAATCCAGAAAGTAAAATGAATTGATTACAGATTTGTAGTACACTATTTGTACAAATGTCTCTTTGATTATTTGTGAACATCAGAATTGTTATATGGTAGCAAATTCCCACATTATTGAAAAGTAACTTTCAATCTTTTTTATGTATATGGTTACAATAATGAAAACTAACTCATTCTGAAAACATAACATCTTACAATGAAGAAATCTCTAAAACAGTGTGCTCTTTATTGCTTAACACAGCAATTCAAAATCACAAACGATATAGTTAACTATTATCAACTTGTCAGCATGTCTTCACTAGTTGGATATGTATTTGGCAAGGAGAATGGGACTGCACAGGTGATTCGATCAAGAGGTAATCTTCTAACGCTGAAAATGTGTTCTTCCCATATCATGAGAAGCATATGACCATGCATAGAGAAGATGGTAAATTTACGAACAAACTGACCTGCTGCTGAAGGAATATAGCATGAGGCATGGTAAATTGAGAAGAGGCTAATTCTGGAGATTTGGAGGTAATATGAAGCCCACACACTACAGGGTAGGAATCAAGAGCATAGACTGCAATAGAGAGCTGTTTTTAGAATCTGGTCTTTGCTACTTCACATAAACCTCCATTACTTCATAACTAGATAACTTCCTTATTTATAACTGAGTAACTTGGAATGCTAAGGAAGTAGTTAAATATTTTTTGTACCTCAGATTTTTATCTGTAAAATGAAGACAGTAAGAAATTGCTTCAAAGATAAAAGGAAATAATATATAAAACAATTAAGAAAGTGTTTAGTGTACCTTACTCTTCCTATGTATTTATTTATTCCCTCATGATTCCCATGAGGGAAATCATTATTAAACCCTTGAAATGTCATCTATTGGGCTTATAGGATCAAAGTCTCTTGTTCTACATTATTAGGCGGCTTCAAAGGGGCAGACATTTGCAATATACTAAGACACAGATTTCTCTGATGTCATCCATTATTTATTGTGGTTGCTCTTTTCCCATTTGTTAGCCAAGTTTAATTTTCCATAAATGTGAATTGTCCATCACCAAATACTGTCAATGTCAGTCACTGGTCATCATTCAAAAGAAGAGGATAGGAAGGCTGTATAATCACCTTGCAAGTGATGTAAGCTATTATAATCAAGACTATTAGTCAAGTAGAGTTACATACGGTCATATACCCAACCACATAGGTAACTTGAAATTTCTCAGGGAAAATTTGGTTATATTGGTAATCTACATCATTAAAAGCTAATTCTTGCCTTTTATGTATATTCACATTTCTATTCCAATAATAATGTTTGTACTCATTTTGGTAGTAATCAGGAAGGAATTATTTGATTCCTCAGAACCACATAAACAGAAAAAGCCAGAAATGGCACTGTGGCTCAAGTGGTAGAGTGCTAGCATTGAGCTGAAGATTTGAGTGCTCAGGCCCAGAGTTCAAGCCCCATAACTGACCCAAAAAATATTCTTAGTGGCTAAGTAACAATATATGGAGCTTTGTATAAATAAAATTCTTTAGACATTACATTTTTTCTCAAAATATGGTCATAGAAACAAATAGGTAATGGTATCCAAGAATGCATTGTAAAAGTTGCAAGAAAGCTTAAAGAGAGACTGTTGTATTATTATAAGGACATTAAAAACAACAGTAACAAAGATAAAACCTTTTGCATCTCTATCTTGGGGGTTATTTCGCTTAGCACCATCTTATATGGTCATATGTGAATAGCTTTTGACCTTTTCTACTTATCTGGTAAGATTATCCTACACTTATATTAGTTATTGCAAATAAGGGAAACCATGGGACCTATGTTTCTTTAGGTCTGGCTTACTTTACTCAACATAATTTTTTCCAAGTCTTTCCATTTCCTAACAAGTGGGGCAGTGTCATTTTTTCCTACTTGAGGCATAGAATTCCTCTATGTATGTACGTATGTATGTATGTATGTATGTATGTATGTATGTATGTATGTATGTATCTATCTATCTATCTATCTATCTATCTATCTATCTATCACATTTTCTTTATCCATTCATCTACTGAGGGGCATCTGGGTTGGTTCCATATCTTAGCTATGGTAAATAATGCTGCAATAAACATGTTGTGCTGGTAACTTTAGTATGAATTTGTTTGTGATCATTTGGGTAAATGCCCAAAAATGGGATTGCTGGGTCATAGAGGAGTCTTTATGGAGTCTTTTGAGGAACCTATGTAGAGTCTTTTGAGGAACCTCCATAGCTTTCCAAAGTGGTTGAACAAGTTTACTCTCTCATCAATAATGCAGTAGGGTTACTTTTTGGCTACATCCCCTCCAGCATCTGTTGTTATTAAATTTCTTCAATCTAGCCATTCTAACTGGGGTGAGGTGGAATCTCAATGTTGTTTTGATTTGCAAATTTCTTTTATGGCTAGAGAAGTTGAACATTTCTTCATGTATCTATTGGCCATTCTTATTTCATCTTCAGAGAAGTTTCTCTTTAAGTCTTTAGCCCAATAATTAATAGGCCAGTTGTTTCTTTGAGGATTTGGTGTTGTGATTTCTTTTATTTCTTTCTTTTGTTCTTCCCCCATATTATAACCCCTGTTTTCACTGTATTTGATTCAGGTACTCTGCATCTTGTATATACATTTTGATCTTCTACTTTGGGAGGGGAAGGAAAATAACAATATGCTGAAACAAGGATACAGGCTGTGACAATGAGATGTATAAGACACTATGTTGAAAACGATCTTTACAACTTGAGGGGGGAAAGGAGGAGTTGGGGAGGTGGTGGGAAAGGAAAGGATGGCTGGAGAAAAACAAAGGAGGTTACAATGCTCAAGATGAAATGTACTCATTACCTTACTCATGTAACTATAAGCCCTCTGTACCCTATCTTTACAATGAAAATATAATAAGAAAAGAGAGCCTTTTGTAGATATTGCCTGAGACGAAACAAACCTGTGCAAAGTTTGAGTGCTTTTATTCCATCAACTATGCTTTTATCCATCAACTATGATGCTTGTTTATTTGTAAATAACAATGACAATAACATCATCCATACTCAGTGTAGTTAATTTGCTCTACTGGCATTACTAAGTAGAAAAAGATGTCCCTGGTAAAATGCATACAGTCCCAAGAAATGATTAAGAAGATAATTTTTGTAATGCAGTGCATTTAGAAGAGAGGCACTGACTGTACTCTGTCCCGTTCTCTCCTATTTAGGGATGAGAACAAGCTGTCATAAAGTTTACGTTCTTGTGCAAATTGAAATATGGCATAACAAGAGAAAAAAGAACTAAGAATTCTCAAAACTTGTAGTTTTTCTCTTCCTCTGGCCTGACTATCAAGGAGAGCGAAAGCACTGTTCATACTGGAAGCATTTCTCAAGAAAGTGCTTCTTGTAGTTCTCCCCAGAGATTCTGATTAAGAAAAGCTCAGACTCCAGATGCTGCATTTTTTATAATTCCTGGAAGAGACTTGATGGCTATATTAACTCTTGCTCTTTCCAAGGGGTGGAATGAAACTTTTTTTATTTCTTAAGTAATTATGAGCTAGCTAGCTACATTAATACATTTTATCAAGAACCTTTTTTGCATTGATTAGATTCTTCTTTCATTTTTCTTTGTGTGTGTGTGCGTGTGTGTGTGTGTGTGCGCGCGCGCTTGAACTCAGGGTCTGAACTCATTTGCTCAAGGCTAGTGTTCTACCACTTTAAGCCACAGCTCCATTTCCTGTTTTCAGTTGGTTAATTGGAGATAAGACTCTCAGGAAAGAGTTTCCTGGCTAGACTAGCTTTGAACTGCAGTCCTCAGATCTCAGTTTCCTATGGAGGTAGGATTCTAGACATGACCACCAGCACCTGGCCTGGATTCATATTTTTTAAATGCAAAGAAAGTAAAAGAATAGGAGAGACAAAACTTAAAACGAAGAGAAATTTTCTGCTTAACACTGGGCCCATAGCCAAAGGTATACGGGTTTCAAAATAAAAGAAATGGGCGGCTTTCCTAGTACAGTTTGCTTACTGCATGAACTATCCCTTTGTTTGCATAGTTAGTGTGGACTGAGTTCCACTGAACATTTTTGCTTATTTGCTGAGATGTTATTCCTTTCATTGTATGAAAGTTAAGCTTCTGAATAAATCAGTATACATGAAAATTATATCCACCCTTCACTCCATCCAACAGCCACTAATGCTCTCTAATCTGTCATATTTTAGGACTTTTAAGCTTGAAGCAACAGAGCCATAGAAAGTTAACTAGAAAAGGAAAGAATAAATGAGCCAATTAGAAATATTGAAAGATTTGTTTACAACAGTTACATGTTCAGTGCATCCTATCTGAGATATACAAATGTTCTATGGTAATATCTAAGTTTTCCAAGACAAGTGGAATATTTTAACATTTTTTCCCTTTGAAATAAAGTATACACATACCAAAGTGCAAAACTACTAAGTATCTAGATAAATCTTCCCAAATTAACACTTCTGGATAACCAGATTCAAATCCCATATAAATAGACCACAGACTAGAACCCTTTACTTTTTCAAGTCCATATTACCAACAACGAAAGTTAGAAGTTAGATTTCTAACAACATAAATGACATCTGCCTTTTTTCAAAAAAAGTATAGCAATGTATAGTGCAGATAGAATATTTTGAATTTCTAAGTTTTTACATTTTACGTAATATTTGAGAAAAGTATTCACAATTCTACATGTATTTGTAGTCAGTTTATTCATTACTGTATACTTACATTGAAGGAACATAGTGTGTTGCTGAACTGTGTTTACTACCACCAAAGAATTTTCCAATGTAGTTTTAATGATTTACAAGTACATTAGCATTCCATGTGTATTCCTGCCCTAGATTATAGCTATAATCTTCTGTGTTTTTTAAAATTTTTTCCTGTTAGATCATGAAAATTTGGACTGGAGTGTCTTACCTTCTAGTTTCTATTGTACTTGAATTTAGGGCCTAACACATTCAAGGAGCTATATGCTTTACCACTTGAGCCATGGCCCCAAACATTTTCTTAATTTTATTTTTAAGACAGAGTCTCCCTAACTTTCTATCTCTACCCTCAAGTAACATAGTCCTACTTTTGTATAATGTATATTGAATATGACTACATTTGCTCACCCTTCTTCCATTTTTGTAGGGTACCAAATTGGTCTAATTTTATCTGTAGACTTCCTCCAACTTTCTCTCACATCATACTTTTTTATTGTTAGTATGCTAAATTTCTCAAAACCAGTGTCTTAGACACAATTGCCTATACCTCTAAAAATATATATGTGTATGTATATAGATATAGAATAAAAATGAACACCTTGAAAAATGTTGTAGTCCTTATAGTTAATTATGTCCTAGACTCTATTATTCCTAGATTCTGAACCTATTTGCTAGTTGGTCTCAGAAAACCTATTTGAATATTTAAATATGCAATTAAGATGATATTTCAAGTAATTAAAAAAAATCACCCTTTTAGCACTTAATAGCACCAGTTACCTTTCAGCATTTTCGAGTATTCCAAGCTACACAACAGAATTCTCAGGGTGTGTCATCTTTGGATTTGACTAATATCTCAGTGATTTAAAAAAAAATTGCTTAAAAAAAAAAATAAAAAAATAAAAAAAAATTGCTGTTGGTAGGGAAAGGGGGAGTGAACAAAAGTAAATTGCCCAGTGGCAGAACAGATGCTTCTGTTGGGTTTTTTTTTTTTCCCAATAAAAGAAATCTGATTACTGTGAGTCCCTTATTTTTTCCTTTAATCTTGCGGACCTGAGGATTTGTCAAATGTAATTGGTAAATTTGGGAGAAAGGCTAGCGTGTGTCCCCTGCAAGCAAGCCTGTGTTCTTTTTCAAGTGATAAATTTTGCCTAATTGTGAAGGCCTGAACTTACATTTTTTGTAATCAGCCTCTGACAGTAATATTGTTATGATTATTTTGGCTCCATCTTTAATTTTTTTCAGATTTTTTCAGAAGCTGAGCCAGGAGGAGTGATTGATATTATATCTCTACAGATGCCATTTATGCATGGGCCGATAGCATTAGAAAATATTTAAATGTTGATTAACATATATAAAAAGAAGCTGTTTATATGGTTGATTCTGTTCCTTAAGTAAATGGTGGCACATTTTATGTTGAAATTTTAATAAGGAACAAAATGCTTCAATTGTGACTTGTATAGCTTTTATGAGAATCGTTATATCAGTTATATGACTTAGCTTCAATGCTAAGGGCTTAGTGTCCCTAGAGAGTGACAAAGCCTACTTATCTGCTCTAACAACATACCATAGTATCTGTCCTACTCATAGTTCTAGAAGGGAAGAAATCCAAGAACAAGGAATGGTGGATACCATGTCTGGTGAGGGTGGTCTCTGTTTCCAAGATAATGTCTTTTGCTGTGTCTTTTGAAGGAGATACTCTATCATCACATGAGGATGATAAAAAAAAAAATGAGGGTAAAAGGGGTTTGGCTATTTTTTTCCAGGCTCATTTATGAGCACTTAGTCCTCATGACTCTCATCTCCTAAAAACCCTTTCAGTTCTGTCATATTAACAATTATGTTTCAGCTAATCAATTTGGAGACATTTATACCATAGGCTTCTCCTGCTAGCCTCCCATATTTAACATCCTTACCAATGAGAATTATGAGAAGTCCCACCACCCCAAGTCTTGGTGTCTTCCTTCTTCAACTCAGATACATAAAATCTGGAGTTTCATCTAAATCTGATATGGGTAAAATCCAAGGTAAAAATTTTCCTGAGACCAACTCTCTTCTGTTCAATCAAAGAAATGGTATACTTTCAAACTACAGTTGGATAGACAATGGCAGGCACGGACAGATATTCTCATTCTGAAAGGGAGAATAGGAAGAAAGAAGGGAGCAAAAGTTCCAACTGGAAAAATGCTAAACCTTAAGGCTCGATATTCTACTTTCTGGAAACCTAGCATAGGTATTTGGGGCCAAATATTCACTGCTTCACTGAGTACAGACAACACAACTCTTACAAGTTAAGAGTCTGTATCTACAGTTCTCTCATGCTGGAGTTTCTGTGCTAGTGTCTGTACAGTTAGAGATCTCAAGTGTGGCCTTGTTCCCTTTGGCTCTTCTTTTTATTTTTGTATTTTTATTTTTATTGTAAAGGTGATATGCAGAGGGGTTTCAGTTTCTTCAGTCAGGTATTGAGTACATTTCTTTTTGAATATGTCAACCCCTCCCTCATTTACACCCCGTCTTTCCCATCCTGTCCCCCTCTCCCTCCAAGTTGTATGGTTCATTTCTAAAATAGTATCTAATGAGTATTAGTTCACTCTTTGTCTCAGTGTATCTTGATGGCACTTTGATATTTTTTTGTGGTGGAAGCAATTACACCATGGAAATCAGTAATCATTATAGTTAAGTACCTCTTTTTTTAATTAATTAATTTTTTTATTGTGAAAATACTGTACAGAGGGGTTACAATTACATGGGCCAGATAATGAGTACATTTCTTATCAAGCATTGTAGCCTCCTCCTTTGTTTCCCCTTCCCATCCCTTCTCATCCTTCCCCAGTCCCCCCACCCAATCCTACTCCTCCCTCCCCCTCCCACCAAAGTGGTAAAGTTTGTTTTCGACATAATGACTTGTACATCTCATTGTTGCAATGGGTCCACCTGTATCCCTATTTAAACGATTTGTTTTTTCCCTTCTCCACAAATTACACCGACATCAAATACAGTGAACCTATGGTTCTTCTTGTTACTACCCTAGAGGATATTTTTTTGTGGAGGCTCCATTCCTATGGCAATCACCAGTATGGGTCCTCAGAATCTCTTAGAAATTTTTCGGAGTCTAGGAGAAGGTAGTCATGTCTATACAGCTCATGCACTATGGATGTGTTCAGTCAGTAAAATGTAATCACCTCTCAGACTGACTGTTCATACCCCCTGGAGTTTCAGTCTAAAAAACATTGGCCCATTTGAGCCGCAGTTAGGGTGGTCAAGATGCAAATTGGAATTTGGGAAGCAGAGACTTGAAATGGTCCTGCACAGTAGCTCCCAGGTCCCATTTATGCCCTAGGCTGGCTTCTCCTTCAAAATTCTTCTACTTTCAAGGACCTGGGCCTGTGGTGGGAGGGGCAACATCTTGATTGTCCAAAAGTACTTCAGAGAAATTCTTAGGTGGTTTTGATGGGAAACTTCATTTTTTTTAGGAGTTTTTAAATTTTATTTTATTGTTAAGATGTTGTACAGAGGGGTTACAGTTACATGAGTAAGGCAATGAGTACATTACTTGTCGATCATTGTTACCTCTTCCCTTCCTTCTTGTTGTCCCACTATCCCTTCCCTCCCCTATTTTAAACCATACTAAACTCTTTATCAATAATAGTTTGGATACACCGTTGGTATTCACTCCCAAACACATATATTTATTTTTTCAACATGGCCAAGGGAAAATTTTCCATATGCTTATGTTCTGTTCTTTTATTATAAGTAATATTTAAATTAATTCTTATTTTCTCATATTTTATTGTAAGTAGCTATGAAAAGCAATGCAGGTTTTTTAGCACTGCTCAGGAATTTCTTTCACTAAATAGCCTACTTCTTTGCTTGTAAGTTCTGCTTTCAATATAATACAAAGACAGAATTAACATTCTGCCAAGTTCTTTTTTTTTTTTTTTTTTTTTTTTTTGTCAGTTGTGGGGTTTGAACTGTGGGCCTGGGCGCTGTTCCTCACTCAGCACTTCCGCTCAAGGCGAGCTCTTGAGCCACAGAGCCACTTCCAGTTTTCAGGTGGTTAATTGGAAATAAGAGTCTCCTAGACTTTCCTACCCAGGCTGTCTTTGATCTGTGATCCTCAGATCTCAGCTTTCTGAGAGGCTAGGATTACAGGCATGAGTCACTGACACCCAGCTCTGCCAAGTTCTTTATCACTTCTTAATCAAAGATAGCCCTTCCTCCAATTTCTAGTAAGATATTCTTTGCAATCATAATTCATCAGAATATCAGATTCTATCCATATTTTATCATTATCCTACTCACAGCCCAGATAGTAAATTCTATTGTAAAAATGTATTTTCAACACATTACAGATATTACATTTTGAAAAACAATAAGGAAAAAAAAAGATCCTAGCAAAGGAACAAATGAGAATATTAACTCATGGTTCTTTTTATCAAATCCATCTGTGATGTACATACCATGCAAAATGAAATGAAATCTGATTTATCTGCTATGAAGGTACATTAAGGAACAAGGTAACAACAATGAAAAGAAAAAAGAAAAAAGATAAAGGAAGGCAGACTCAGGCTTGTCTAGATTTGGGAGGCAAACATACCCCTTGCTTCTGCCTTAGGTAACATCTCCTTGATGCTGCCCTTTTCAGTTATCACAGGTGTGTTTAGTTTAAAGCTTTTATGCAGTGACATTTTCCAGATAGTAAGAACATCCTGACATGAGTCAGGATAATGACTCAAGAACGAGATACTCTGTGATGTGATTGCCAAAAACCAGTGCTATACAAACAGGCTTTAAGTCTATCCTGCAGATCTGCTAAAGAGTAAATGAATCCTAAGGGTCTAATCTTATGTTTTATGGATTTTATTAGAGGTCAACAACATCTTGCCTTTGTGAGATTCTCCACAATCCCTATCATTAGGAAGGATATTAAAAATACCCCCAAATATGATTCTCCAATAAATAAGCATAGGTTCTGGGAAAAAAGCCAACATGTCTGCAGAGGAAGGAGACAGTGCAGATGTTTGAGTAGATTGTTTATGTGGAAATGAAGAGGAGCATGCTTGTCTTAACTTGATTCATCCTCAGGCAGAATTTTTGTACAAAAATGTCTAACTATAAGAACAAGAGAAAAATGACCATGCTGTGCTGATATATTTGACTCACTTCACTTGCTTACCTGAAACAACATTTATTATCAGTGGACAGCAAGGAATTGGAAGTAAGGGAAAACAGAAAATGGAAATAAAGTTAAGGAAAGGTACTTAGTTGTGGGCACACACCAGTCATCTATGAGCTGAAGTAATTGAGACAGAAGGATGAAGAATTCCATCTATGCCTGCCTTTGCTACACTTGAAAAGTTTATGGGAAATTATGAGGTATTAAGATCTCAGTTCTGACTTGGATCATAGATCTTCTAACACTGATGGTTGAAATGGCCCCTAAGGATTAAGGTTACCTAAATACTTTCTGTCCAAAACAATAGCTTGTTTATTAGAACTTTGAGAGTTATGTTCATAGTCTATGCCCGTTTTCAAATGCTTGTGCTTAAAGAACTCAGTTTCTTCTTTCCCTATTTGTATATAAATAATGCTACTAAAAGTACTACAAAAATTCTTTCAGACTTTTCTCAAATATAAGTAAAATGCAAGCAGGAAAATATGTCATATTCTTAACACATTAGCAAAAATATACCTAGTTCAAAGTTGAAAATGTTAGAAAAGATCCATGGTTGGATTTTGTTGCTCTCTCATTTTAAAAAAATGCAGTGTTTCATTTAAGAGTGAACTGCTTTAGACTGAGGGGTGAAATTACAAATAGCTTTATCATTTATTGCAACATTTGAGTATTTCTCATCTGACCTACACTAGTATATGTATAAATACACAGACATATGGGCAATTGTTAAATGTTTCAAGTATTGTATGCAATAAACTACCCCCAAAACATCTTATACTCAAAGATGCTATGGATCAGAAATCCAGAGAAGGTAAAGAAAGATGGATTTATTTTCTGCTTCATAATGTTGGCAAAGTCAACTGTGAAAGCTTACATGAGTGGCAAGTGAATATTCTGCAGACTCCATTCATGACATGAAGATGCATACTCAAATGATAAAAGGAGCCTAAGTATAACCTATGACCTCTCCTCATAGCTTGAACTTCCTCATGGCATGGCAGCCTCTTACATAGACACTCAAGACTCCAAATGAAAGCGTTATGGAGAACAAGATGGTAGCTGCATGGCATTGTATGACCTAGCATCAGAAGTTAAAAATTAATTTCTGAGATACCCTTTTGTTAGAAGCAGTCACAAATCTATACGTACTCTCTCAGAGACTTGTCTCATGGAGGAGAGTCTTCAAACTGTAATCTTTTTTCCAAATACTAGTACAAAGTGCTAATATAAATATTAAAATATTTTCTATTGTATTATTTTTACTTATTCTTTATTCAATTGGGAAACTTTTTTTAGATTTAACAGTAATTATTTTCCCCTCTTCAATCCTAAATAGAAGCATGGAAGAGATATTGAACCTTAGGAAGAGATACTGATTACATACTTCTGTGTTCCATTGAAATCGCACAGAGCTATGTACAAGGTTTTACCTACTCTGCAGGTAAGCTGTATGACACCTAATTTTTGTTGTAGGTGAAAGAAAATAAAACCTTAAATAAAAGCATTAGGTACCCAGTGTAAAAATATGATTGAGACAACTAACTCCTAAAACCCAAAGAGAAAGTGTTACAGATAAATAGATGCTGATATAATGGAAATCATCCTTTACCGTTCAGCTGCCCATTTCATTTTTTACCAGACTGAGTATTTGTGATGCTAGACATTTACATTTTACCTACTCATATGTTTATCTCACTTAGAGTCATGGATTTAGATATGGTTTCAGAGTGAAGTTCTTTTGGTCTCATTTTCCCAATCAGAGTGACTTAATCTGGTACAAGTGATCTGCAAAATCTTTTCTCTTAAATAGGAAACTGGCTTAGATGACAGTACCTGCCTAGCTGCCTATTATTAAGACTCCTTTTATTTTTCAATATGAATTTGTACAATGCAATATCATTTTAATAAAACGGCAACATAAGTAAAAAATGTTTATGTTCTGCTTATGTACATGAATGAAGATGCAAATAAACACGTACCTTAGATTATGCACAGGTGTATATGTATAGTAGACTAGAAAATGATAGATAAAAATAAATAATTGGCATTAAACAAGAAGTGGATGGATATACAAATTTTTGAAAGTGGCAAAGAGCACCTGGCTAGAAACACTTTCCAGAGAAACGAGTGCCATTTTTGAAAAGGGTAAAGGAATCTGAGACCCTTACACTATGTCTTGGGTGTCAAAACAAACAAACCAGCGGGAGGCAATCTTGTCCCACTACAATGGAGCTAGGACAAGGTCAGAAGCATTCCAACGAAATTCCAGCATGGCTCACAGCCAGCTAAGCACCTTGGAATTACAAACAAAAAAGTCTCTAGACTCTCACACACAAAAAAATACTGGACTGGTCTTAAAAGCTGAGTTCATTTCCAGGCTGAGTTAAGAGTAGGAACTCAAGAACTAACTACCCCTCCACATCAAGGAAGATTACAGATTCTTGATAAGCCGTAGCCCCACCCAAATCTAAGGTCTGCTGATTCTAGGCAGCAGATAAGAGTCGCCTCTTACTTGTTTTGGTACACAGAGCAACTCCCCTCTTAGTGCAGCCTAATCTATACAAGGAGGATCCAAGTTGGTAAGACAGAACATTTTTCTGGCCACTTAAACAAATTGGTTAGAGAATTCATTTTTTTTTTTTTTCGTCAGTCGTGGGACTTGAACTCTGGGCACGGGCGCTGTCCCTAAGCTCTTAAGCTCAAGGTGAGCACTCTACCACTTGAGCCACAGCACCACTTCCAGTTTTCTGGTGGTTAATTGGAGATAAGAGTGTCACATAAGCTCCTGCCTGAGCTGGCTTTGAACCGCGATTCTCAGAACACAGCCTCCTGAGTAGGTAGGACTATAGGCGTGAGCCACCGGCGCCCAATTTAGAGAATTCTTCTTTTTGCATTGATTTATAAGTAAGTTAAAAACAGGCCTTAAAATCTTACCTATTTCCCAATTGTACTGAGGGTGGGAATCTAAGAAACAACCACACCCCATATTAAGAACCCTACAGGGCTGGGAAGGTGGCTCAGTGGTAGAGCGCTTGCCTTGCATGCATGAGGCCCTGGGTTCGATTCCTAAGTACCACATAAGCAAAAAGAAAAAAGCTGGAAGTGGCGTTGTGCTGAAGAGCTGAGGGACAGCACCCAGGCCCAGAGTTCAGGCCCCACGACCGGACCCCCCAAAAAAAAGAACCCTACAGAAGTCAGGTATGCCCAACGCTGTGAACTTAAGCAGCTTGGATCCCAACCTGCAAACATCAGAGACATCTGTTACCTATGAAATAAGGAAGTCCAACACCGGGGTGCTACCCAGATCTCGATCACAACTAAAATTGAAACTCCACTTAGAGACTGCATTGCTGGAAAGTAGAAACTCCACCTAGAGATTGCATTCCAGACATCATGAGACACAAGGTCCCCTAAACAAATGAGAAAACTCACTTTTTTTCTTCCTTTGTTGTTTTTTGTTATTTTTTTCTATTTTCTTTGTTTTCCTTTCTTTGTTTTTTGTTGTTTTGTCTTAGATATACAGCATTATGTGCATTCTTAATTCTGGCTATATTTTTTTTTCCTTTTTTATTGTGAAAAAACTGTACAGAGGGGTTACAATTACATGGGCAAGATAATGAGTACATTTCTTATCAAGCATTGTAGCCTCCTCCTTTGTTTCCCCTTCCCATCCCTTCCAAGTGGCTATATTTTTTTTTATCAGTTTTTATTTCTAATTTTTAGGGTTTTTTCTTCTTTTCCTTTTCTTTATTCTCCTATTCTTTTTTATTTCTTTTACTTTTCTATTTCTTTCTATGTCTTTTAATTTTATTGTCATTTGTTTGCCTTTATTTCTGGTCCTTCTCTTTTTCTTTCTTTTCTTTATTCTTCTATTCTCTGGTGGTTTGTTTGTCCACTAATTTGATTGTATTTGTATCCGTTTTGACTCTGTCTAGTTGGCTTATCCTACTATTTTTTTCCCATTAGTTTGATTTAGCATGATCCTAAGAACAGTTTGCTCTTTGGCTACAACATATATACTCTCCTTTCTACTCCACAATACTCCCCAAACAAAAGTGAAGGCATATATAAACAGGGGAATACCTATCTATTATTTAAAACCTCTGATTTGAATTCAATGCAATTGTAGGGCTATGGGTTGAGTTTTTACTTTATATTATGTTCTGTTGTGGTTTTCCATTTGCTTTTGTTTCCAAATGGGCAGAAAAACCCATAGCTACACAAGAAAAGTAGAAAGCCAAGAAACTTCAGCTCCCACACAAAATAACCAGGCAATAGAGTGGACAATGAATGACCTAGAAAATAGTTTTCAAAATGCTTTAAAAACACTGCTGATAAATATGTTTAATGAAAAGATAAAAAGTCTATACAAGACTATGTGTGAGCATGATGAGACGGAGCCAAAGATTATTAGAGGAATTTATGGAGTCTACAAACAGAAAGCTAAATCAATTACTAAAAATGGAAAGGGAGTCCAATGAAAAAAGTCACTCAGCTAAAGGATATGAGAGAATATACAGATAAACAAATCAAGAAAGTAAAACAGTTCATACAAGTCCTAAAAGAAAGCTTCAATAAGTACACAGAAGCCAGCAACATCAGAATATACATTCTTCTCAGCAGCTCTTGAAACTTTCTCTAAAATAGATCATGTTTTAGGTCACAAGAGCAATCTGTGAGAATTCAGACAAATTGAAATTATTCCTTGCCTTCTGTCAGACAACAATTAGAGGTTAACACCCAAAATCTGTCACAGAGAATTCTCTAACTCATTGATACTGAACAACACATTGTTGAATGACCAGTGGGTCATTGAAAAGATCATAACAGAAATTCAAAAGTTCATGGAATTTAACAAAAATGAACACACAACATACTAGCTCATCTGGGACACAGCAAAGGCAGCAGTCAGAGAAAAATTTATAACTCTGAATCAACAATTTAATTATGTACATTAAACTCTTTGAAAAAGCAACAACCCAAACCCTAAGCCTGTGGATGGAAACAATCAAAATTAAATCAGAAATAAATAAATTAGAGACTGAGAAACCATAGAGAGAATCAACCAAACCAAGAATTTTTTCTTTGAAAACATTAACAAAATTAACACACTCATAGCAAACCTGACCAAAAAAAGATGAGAACACACCCAAAGAAATAAAATTAGAGACAAAAGGGGAACATTATGACAGAAACAAGCAGTATTCAGAATATTATAAGGGAACACTTTGCAAGCCTTATGCTGACAAATTGGAGAATCTGGAAGAAATGGAGGAATTTCTAGTGAATATTGATATACCCAAACAAAATCAAGATTTAAACCAATTAAATAGACCCGTATCAAGTAATGAAATAGAAATGGCAATGAAGAACCTCCCATCTAAGAAAAGCCCAGGAACAGGTGGATTCACAGCCAAATTCTATAAGGCCTTCAAATTAGAACACACTCCAATACTCTTTAAACTCTTCAATGAAATTGAAAAAGAAAGATCACTATCAGTCTATAAAGCCAGCATAACCCTCATCCCCAAACCAGATAGAGACTCATCAAAGAAAGAGAGCTATAGATCCATCTCTCTGATAAACATCAATGCAAAACTTTTTAATAAAATTCTTGACAGCTGAATTCAACAACTAAACAAAAAATTCTTATGCTATGATCAAATGGAATTGGTTCCAGAGTTACAAATCTGGTTCAATATATGCAAGTCAATTCAACCTATCAACAGAAGCAAGGAAAAAAGTCCCATGATCATCTCAGTAGATGCAGAAAAGATTTGACCGGAGCAAACACCCCTTTATGACACACCCTGGAGAAGCTAGGAATCCATGGAACATTCCTCAATATAATAAAAGCTGCATATAACAAACTTACTGCCATATCAAAAAGTTAAAGCCATTTCCTTTAAAATCAGGAACAAGACAAGGATGTCTTCTCTCTCCACTCTTCAATATAGTATTGTTATTCCTAGCTACAGCAATAAGACAAGAGACATACAGAGGGGATCCAAATAGGGAAAGAATAAAGAAAACTATCCCTATTTGTAGATGACATGGTTCTGTTTTTTTTTTTTTTTTAAAAAAAAAAGCTCCATAGATTCCTCTCCCAAGTTACTCAAGCTGATCTGAAAATTTGGAAAATTAGCAGGGTAGAAAATTAACCCACAAAAATCAGTAACCTTTCTATATGCCAGCAATAAGAGTGAGATTGAAATCAGGAAAGCAACTCCTTTTGTAATAGCCTCAAAAAGTACATAGGATTTAACCAAAGAAATGAAAAACCTCTATGATGAAGATTTTAAAAACCTGAAAAAGGAAATTAAAGCAGATAGAAAGATATGGAAAAAACTTTCATGATCCTAGATTGGGAAAATTAACTCTGTGAAAATGGCAATACTGTCCAAAGCTATCTACAAATTCAATGCAATACCCATCAAAATCCCAACAACAGTCTTTGATGATATATAGAAAGCAATCTAAAAATTATAGAATATTAGAAGACCAGGGGGGTGGGGCGGGGGGAGGCTGGGAAGGGATGTGAAGGGTAAACAAAGGAGGAGGCTGCAATGCTTGATAAATGTATGCATTATCCTGCCCATGTAATTGTAACCCCTCTGTATAGTATGTTCACAATAAAATTTAATTTAATTTAAAAAAAAAGAAACAAAAGAATATTAGAAGACCATAAATAGCAAAACACAATCCTTAGCAGGAAGAATAGTGCTGGGGGAATATCAATACCAAACTTCAAACTTCTTATTACAAAGCCATAGTAATAAAAAGAACTTGATACTGGCACAAGAATAGGCATGGGGAACAAAGAAATAAAATAGGAGACCTAGAAATGAACCTAAAGATCTATAGCCACCTGATATTTGATAAGTGAGCCAAAAACGCACAAAAAAAGAAAGCCTCTTGAACAAATGGTGCTGGCAGAATTGGCTATACATATGCAGAAAACTGAAGCTGGACCCTTACATATCACCCTGGACCAGAATCAATTCCAAATAGATCAAAGACCTCAATGTAAGACCGGACACTCTGAAAATATTACAGAAAGGGATACGAGAAATACTAGGGCTCCTTGGCTTGGGTCATAGTATCTAAATAAAGATCCAGAATCACAACAAGTCAAAGAAAGACTCATCAAATGGGACTGTGTTGAACTGAAGAGTTTCTGCATAGCAAAGGACCTAGCTAGCAAGATAAATGGAAAGCCCACGGAGTGGAAGAAAGTCTTTACTAGCTGTGCATCAGAAAATGACTTCATATCTAAAACATACTTAGAACTCAAAAACTTAAACCACCAATAATGAATCCTCAAAGAAACAAGAACCTAGTTTATAAATGAGCTAAAAACTTAAAGAGAGACTTCTCAGAAAACATAGTAAGAATGGCTAATAGACACAAGAAATGTTAGACATCTCTGGCCATAAAAGAATTACAAACCAAAACAACATTGAGATTCCACCTCATCCCAGTTAGTGACATTATCAAGTAATGAACGATGACAGATGGTGATGGGGATGTGGCCAAATGGGAGCTCTGCAACACTGTTGATGGAAATGCAAATGGAGTCATCCACTCTAGAGAGTAGTAGGGAAGTTCCTCAAAAGACTAAGCATAGAGTTCCCTATGATGCAGCAATACCATTCATGGGCAGCTATGAATTGGCCACAAACCAGGCCACACTAAAGCCACGAGTTCATCCATGTTCATTGCAGTATTGTTCACCATAGCCAAGATATGGAGTCAACCCATATGCCCCTTGGTTGACCAATGGATCAAGAAAATGTTGTATATATACACAACGGAATTCTATGCTTCCATCAGAAAAAATGGCATTGCCCATTCATAAGGAAATAGAAAGCTTTGCAAAAAAATATATTGTGAAGTTAGACTCAAAGGTTGCATGGTTTCTTTCTTGTAATAATTAGGAAGTGCCTCTTGCAATAATTAGATTGTGCCTATATATTTACAAGTAAATCCAATGGATAGTAAAAGACAAAAAATTAAAGAGGAGTGGAGAGAGCAGACATCTTTGTCTCATTACTGACTTTAGATGAAATGGCTTTAACTTTTCACCATTAAGAATAATGCAAACTGTAGGTTTGTCTTACACAACCTTTATTATATTAAGGAATGTTCCATGGATTCCTAGTTTCTCCAGAGCTTTCATCACAAATGGGTGTTGGATTTTGTCAAATGCTTTTTCTGCATCTATTGAGATGATCATGTGGTTCTTGTCCTTGTGCCTATTAATGTGATGAATTACATTAAATGACTTGCATATATTGAATCAACTTTGCATCCCTGGAATGAATCCTGTGGTCATAGTGTCTGAAGATGTTGTAGTTGGTTGGCCAGAATTTTATTGAGAAGTTTTACATTGATGTTCATCAAAGAAATGATTTTATACTTCTCTTTCTTTGATGAGTCCTTATCTGATTTGGAGATGAGGGTTATTCTGGCTTCATAGAAGGAGCTTGGTAGTGAACTTTTACTTACAATTTCATTGAAGAGTTTAAGGAATATTGGTGTGAGTTCTGATTTGGAAGCCTTATAGAATTCAGCTGTGAATTCATCTGGTCCTGGGCTTTTCTTGGATGGGAGGTCTCTTAGGATTTCTATTTCATTAATTGATATGAGTCTATTTAGTTGGTTTAAATCTTCTTGGTTTAGTTTGAGAATATCAATATTTGCTAGAAATTCTTCCATTTCATCTAGATTCTCAAATTTGTTAGCCAAAATGTTTGAAAAATATTCTTGTATAATGTTCTGAATCTTGATTGCTTCTGTCAAATGTTTCCATTGTTATCTCAGATTTTGTTTATTTGGGTATGTTGAGGCAAGCATAAAGGGTATCCAAATAGGGAAAGATGAAATAAAACTCTCCCTCTTTACAGATGACATGATCCTGTATTTAAAGAACCCCATAGACTCAGCTCCCAAGTTACTTGAGCTGATCTGACAGTTTCCCAAAGTAGCAGGGTATAAAAATAATCCACAAGGGGCTGGAAGGTGGCTCAGTGGTAGAGTGCTTGTCTTGCATGCATGAGGCCCTGGGTTCGATTCCTCAGCACCACATAAGCAAAAAGAAAAAAGCTGGAAGTGGTGCTGTGGCTCAAGTGGTAGAGTGCTAGCCTCGAGCTGATTAGCTCAGGGACAGCGCCCAGGCCCACAGTTCAGGCCCCATGACCGGACCTCAAAAAAAGAAAAATTAATCCACAAAAGTCAATGGCTTTTCTCTATGTTAACAATATCAAAAAGCAAGGCTGAAATCAGGAAAGCAACTATTTTGTAATAGCCTCCAAAAAAAAAAAAAAAAAAAAAAGCCCTAGGAATTAACCAAAGGAGTGAAGGATCTCTATGATGGAAACTTCAAATTAAAGGAAATTAAAGGAATTGGAAAATTCTAAGGAATTGGAAAAACCTCCCATGCTCCTTGATTGGGAGGATTAACAACCTGAAAATGGCAACACTTCCAAAGGCTATCTACAAATCAATGCAATACCCATCAATGTCCCAGAATCATTCTTTAATGAAGTAGAGCTTCTGCATGGCAAAGGACATAATTAACAAGATAAATAGAAAGCCCACATATTGGAAGAAGATCTTCATTAGCCATACAACAGACATAAGCCTCATATCTAAAATATACTTACAACTCAAAAAATTAAATCCCCAAACACAAATCCCCAAGAAACAACCACCCCATTAATAAGTTGGCTAAAGACTTGAAGAGACTTCTCTGGAGAGGAAATTAGAATGACCAATGGACACATGAAGAAATGCTCAACATCTCTGGCCATAAAAGAAATTCACATCAAAACAACAATGAGATTCCACCTCATCCCAGTTAGAATGGCTATAATCAAGAAATCTAATAACAGATACTGGTGGAGATGTGGCCAAAAGGGAACAATACTGCAACAACAAAAAGTTGTGACAAAGTATAGAGGGTGAACCAAAGCAACAGAGATACTCACAAGATAATATGTTGGAAATGGACTTTACAACTTGAGGGAGGATTGGGTGGAAAGGAAAGTGGGAGAAAAAGGAGGTAGAGGTTAACAATGGTCCACAAGTACTGTCCTCATTACCTTACATATGTAACTATAACCCCTATGCACATCACCTTAACAATAAAATTAAATTAAAAAAAAAGATGATGGAAATAAATTGACAATTGAAATTTTAAAAAAGATTAAAATTACACTTACATATGATAAATTAAACAGGACTCTAAACATTCACATTCTTAGGAGAGAATCCCAAGGACCTCAATAATTATGTGCATGTGATCACATAAAATGATGCTTATCCAAATGAACTCAAGAAATGGCAACAAGAGGTTTGTTTGTTTACTTTTTGTGGGGTTTTTTTTTTGCTGTTTATCTGCTGTCACTGTTTTTGATTTCTGTACTTCTTGTCTTGTATGTAAGTTTATCTGATTTGGGGAGGGTAAGGAGAAGCCCAGAAATGCTGGGACAAAGGGTAAACTAATTCAGCAGTGATACTCACTAGATACCATATTGAAAATGCACTATACAGCTTGCGTGGTGGGGGGGAATGCATTGGGATGGAAAAACTGTGTTAATGGGAGTTTAGAGATAACTGTTCAATAAGAAATATTCTCATTATGCAACATGTAAATGTAACCCTTCTGTACATCACTTTTACAATAAAAAATTAGCAAAAAGAAATATGAAGAATAGAGACAGAAAAGCAAAAAAGATGGAAAGAAGAATGGAGAAAACAATAAAGGAGAAGAAACATGTTAGAAGAGGTCGAGAATGGTAAATATATTCAAGAAGAGTCATTGGCATACTCATTTCACAAAACTTTTCTTTAGTTAAAAAGTAGGTGGAGCTGGGCACAGGTAGCTTATACCTGTTTTCTTAGCTACTCAAGAGGCAGAGATCTGATGATTGCAATTCAAAGTCAGCCTGGGCCATAAGACACTTACCTCCAATAAACTACTCAGAAAAAGCTGGAAGTGTAGTTATGGGCCTTTTTTTTGCCTCGAGAAAAAAAAATAGCTCACAGACAGTGCCCAGGCCCTGAGGTCAAGCCCCAGCGCACACGCACACACACACACACACACACACACACACACACACACACACACACACAACACACACACACACAACACATACACAAAGTAGGTGGAAGCCTGAATTTAGCCAATGTTAGGGTTTTAAAAGAAGAATATGTTAAGGGCTGATAGAAATAATAAAATTGGGAGGATCTATTAGATATTATCAAATATCTAACAAAATCTCTAGGATAGGTCATTAAATTCATAACTATGAAAATAAAAGCTAGCATTGATTAATTTATATGTGCCAAGCATTGGGATGTCTTTGTGACATTTTATTCTACTTTAAAACATTCCTTTTAAATGGGGCGCATTATTAACTGAGTTTAATATAGTCACAAAGACTTATTGACAGTAAGTCTAGGGAAGTCAAGATTTTTAAGATATTTAAATAAGCAAATATTACATTTTGGGTTGGAGGACATTTCTTTAAATGTATAGAAAAATAGGAAATACAGTAGTAGTTTGAGTAAAATTATTTACAAACAGCAAAACATTTTTTGAAATCAGTTACCCAATTTTGAAATCAATGATGGCTGGAGATATCCTTATAATACTGATGAGTGAGAACATTTGTGTTCATTTAGTTTCTTCAACCCTTACAACATTCTGGTAATCTCTTTTTTTCTGCTTCTGGATTAATTCAAACATATTTTGCTGTCCTCACACCTCTAAGCCAACTTTTCCTTTTATAATAAAGATTAAGGACATGAATTTCCCACAGGTCTTGTTACCCATTCTATGTTCGTGGGACACTCTTGCCCAGTACTGTCAGCTTTGCATATGGAATTTCCATGTTGTCAATGCTAACCACGCTAGAATGTGGTAAACACATGACCACTTACTCTTTTGCTTCTTTAAATCCCTCTAATAGTTCTCTATTTCTTATTGATCATTCCTTCAGATCACAAATATATTTTTCCTTCTGTATTAAAAACAAATACAAAACTCTGTTTAGCTCATGTTAGCCTTCACCAATCACTCTCTTCTCCGCTCCCTTCACTTCAAACTGCGAGGAAATGTTGGCTATATTCACTGACATCAATTTTTCTCTCCTGTTTGAATCTCTTCCTGTGAGTAGTCTTTAACTCATGTGTGTGTGTGTGTGTGTGTGTGTGTGTGTCGGTGGTGAGGCTTGAACTCTGGGCTTGAGCGCTGTCCCTCAGCTCTTCAGCTCAAGGCCAGCACTCTACAACTTGAGCCACAGAGGCACTTCTGGTTTTCTAGTGGTTTATTGGAAATAAGAGTCTCGCAGACTTTCCTGCTCAGGCGAGCTTTGAATCGTGATCCTCAGATCTTAGCCTCCTGAGTAGCTAGGATTACAGGCTTGAGCCACTAGTGCCCAGCTTTAACTCTTTATCACTCTAACTTCAAACCCTTTATTTTGCCACAAATCATATGGCAAATCTTAGTTTCTTGCCATCATCCTCAGGTAAATTAATTAGTATTTTACTAACTGGAAAATTGTCATGTGGATTGTGTGAGCCACCACAAAAATCTGCCTCGTTTAGCATCAGGTTATATGGTCATATGTACATAGCTTTTGACCTCTTCTGCTTGTTCTGACATATACTAGTTATTGCAGATAAGGGAAACCATGGGACCAATGTTTCTTTGAGTCTGGCTTACTTCACTTAATATAATTTTTTCCAAGTTTTTCCATTTCCTAAAAAATAGGGCAGTGTCATTCTTTCTGATGGAGTGGAGACATAGAATTAATATAGATATAGATATACCACATTTTCTTGATCCATTCAACTACTGAGAAGAATCTGTGTTGGTTCCATATCTTATAACCTGATGCTAAGGGAAATGAACCCCAAGAGATATTATCTTTCTTGTTGTTCTTTTTAATGTTATAATGTACTATGTGATTTTTTTTTGTTTTTTGTATGTTCTTCCTGCATGGTACAACCCCTGTTGTCACTGTATTTGATTCCAGAGTCCTGCATCTTGCAGATACAGTTTTCTAATTTGGGGAGGGGAAGGGAAATAAACACAATGCTGAAACAAGGATACAGGATGACCCATTGTAACAATGAGATGTATAAGACAGTATGTGGAAAACGAACTTTACAACTTTGTGGGTTCTGGGAGGGAGTAATTGGAGGTGGGGAGGAAAGGGATGGTAGGGGAAAAATAAACGAGTGGGTAATAATGCTTGATAGGAACTGGACTCATTACCTTACTCATGTAACTGTAACCCCTCTCTACAGTATCTTTACAATAAAAAATATATATTAAAAAAAATCTACCTCATTCCAGTAAGTGCTTATTTTGTCACACTAGTTGTTGAAGGAAATAAAACTAAACAAAGCAAAATACATGTTATTTCTATTTCACCTTTCTCTGATGAAAATAGCATATAAAAAGTTTTGATAAATTCTCCCATCTTCCAAAAGAACATTTTCCAGTTTCCTAGTACCAAGCCCTTTGATTATTGCAAAAACTCTCTAGCATGCTTTGACCTTTGCTCTCTATGGCCTACTCTCAGGTGACTAACCAGAAAACGCATATAAAATTGTAACTCAAATAATGTTCACCACTCACTGTGTAAAACATTCCTGTGACATTCCATCTTATTGGAGTAAAAGACAATGTTCATACAGTGGCCTAAAAGGAACTATGTGATCCTGTTTATGTTTGTTTGTGTCTACCTGAGTCTCATGACCAGACCTGGCTAAGGCATTACTGTTCTTAAGCATTCTGTACATAAGCATGCCCGAAGGATAGATCACTTTGCTTTGCTTGTGGCACTATTCTTTTACATAGCCACATGACTCACTTCCTCATTATTCAAGTTATTTCTTAGATAAGTTTCATGACCATACTATGAAATCTAATAGTTTATTCCCTTTCCTCTTTCCCCATCTTCTATTCTTCTCTGATTGTCTTCTAATGCATTACAATGATTTATTTCACTACTCATTTTCTAGGATGAATATCTTCACCACTATGTCCAGGAGAGAGAAAGGATGGAGTGAGATTAAACTGCTAAAGAGAGGCAGATGTTCAGTTTTTTTCTGTTTGTGTTCGGGGTTAGGCATGACTTCAGAGTTCCTTTATGTTCACAAGTCGGAGTGACCCAGTCCATTACTGATGATCTTCACAGTGCTTGTGTCAAACTGGAAGCAGGACCGCCCTGGCAGTGGGGATTTGTTGCCAGCTTTCCAGTAGCAATTTGTATCATGTCATACCTTTTAAGAAAAGGATATCCCTGTCAACAATGTGAGCAAAATGTGTGTATGTATGTGTGTATCTATATAAGCACACTGAAAAGAGAGGAATAGGTGGACTAATAGGAAAAAATAAAAATGAAAAATATGCTAAGTTTAGTCAGGGGACTGGGAGAAATAAGAAAACTTGAGGAGGATAACAAGTTAGACAAGAAATGTACTCACTACCTTATGTAATTGTAATCCCTATGTACATCACTTTGATGATAAAATTCAAATTAAAAAGTTAAACATTTACCTTTTAATAACTCTGAATGGTAAAACTGCATTGGTTGCAGTGAGAATAAAGTTCAATTAGGTACAAATTGAGATGAGAATTCTGATATAGTCTGAAGACAAAACAGTAATTTAAAGGCCTAAGGAACAACTGAAGTATTGACAGCCAGTAACTCTGAATCCTTAAGTTTTTCAATAAAAGCTGTGTTAAATTCCTCATTGCATATCGGAGAGGAAAGAGAAAATTTGGAATTGAAGTGTAAAATGTTATAGAAGAGTTTTTCTCTTGAGGAGGACAATAATTTCATTGCACATTGCAATTCCTTTTCTAAAAAATGTAAATATAATATGTATAAAATATGTACAAAATGAAATGTAAAGCAATTCAAATTACAATATATCTGAGGGAACTGGATAAAATTAAAAAGCAACTTAAAACTGAAATTGGGAGCCAGTCGCTCACACCTGTCATCTGGGCTATTCAGGAGGCTGAGATCTGAGGATGGTCGGAAGCCAAATCTGGCAGGAAAGTCAGTGAGACTCTTATCTCAAATTAATCACAGAAAAAGCCGGAAGTACAGATGTGGCTCAGGTGGTTGAGCGCTTGCTTTGAGCAAAAGCAGCTTAAGGAAGAGTGATCAGGCCCAGAGTTCAAGCCACAAGACTGGAAAATAATTAAATAAATGAATTAAAAGACATGAAATTTGAGGCAGCCAAAAATTGAAAAAGTGAATTAGCCAGAAACAAATAAGAGGAAAGATGACCAAAAAAGAAAGAAAGAAAAAATGAAAAGAACACTAAAAGCAGAGAAAAATATTTTAATAATGAAATAAACACATATGAAAGTAACAATAAACATGAAATTTTGATATACAACATGAAATGCACAAACATTAATAAAGCAATAATATTGACATTAATAGAATTATTAATGCATTTGATAGATTGAATGATAGATGGCTACTAACAGATCATCCATAGAACAGCCATCAAACTGACCATCCAAAAACCTCAAAATCAAGGGTATTATAATTAACAATTAGGCAATCTAATTACCTACAAAGAATCCCTGTGTCAAAGAAGAATTTTGGATGAGGAAATGGAGATAAAAGAAAATGCGTACAAAAGAACCATTTTACTAGTAAGTGGAAGGATAGTATAATTAAGGAAGACCAACACAAAGAAGAAAAGATACTGTTTACAACTGAATGTTAAAAGGCAGTTAGTATTAAGTATTCAGCATTATCTGTGGTGGCTCCTATATAATGACTGCAGAGAAGAGAAAAAGAAGGAAATACAGAACTAAAAACAAAATTACCCAAATCAGATATAGAAAAATAAGACACACAGCAATAAAAACAAAGATATAAAAATAAAATCAGAATTGTTATTTACTCTCTGTCCCTGTCTGTCTCTTTCTCATGATCTTTCTCTCTCTCAAAAAGGGCTCAAAAGTTAGGAACTTCTAGTGTAACATTTCCTGGAAAGACCCCTGCCTTTTCATTCCACTGTGTCTAGAAGAGAAATAAAGACCCCAAACATATGACTGTTCACTAGCCAGGATATGGAACAGCTAATTAGAGATGATAAGAAATGAAAAAGTGCATGCTATGCATTCCTTTATTTAACTAGGAGCATGGCCTTCTGTTACAGCAGTAATTAAAACCTAATGATATCTTGGTATTTCTTGGCCACATTTTTCCTTTTGAGTCGTGTTTTTCAATCTTCATTTCTCTCTGGGAGTTACTTCTACACAATTTGATTTTTTTTCTTTTGAATTTTTTTCTTTCTACATAGATTTTTAAAAAAAATAATAATGGAGTACAAAAAAAATCTACTGAAGTTTCTGTCCAGTATCTTTGTCAGTGTCTTTCTGTATCCAAAAATGTGATACAGTGGGGAATGGGGGGAACACAATTCATGCTTTCAGTTGGCAGGAAAACTCAACTCTTGTCATCTTCATTCATTTGTAAATACAGTAGCACCAAGGAAATTTTGTGGGGATTCAAGGAGAAGCTGTGTGTTAAGACTTTTAAATACCATTACAGTACACGCAGTGTGCATCCTTTAGCATGTTCATTGCAGAAATATTTGCCATAGGTAAGATATGGAACCAACTCAGATGCACCTCAGTAGATGAGTGGATCAAGAAAATGTGGAATATATACACAATGGAATTCCATGCTTCCATCACCTAAATTTGTAAGGAAGTAGAAAGACTTGGGAACAATCATATTAAGTGAAGTAAGCTAGATCCAAAGAAATATAGGCTCCATGGTTTCCCTCATTTTTAATAATTAGTATATGTCTATGATAGTCCTAACAGATGATCACAATAGCTGTAAACATATGACCGTACAAGATGATGCTAATTGAAATGAACTCCAAGAACTGGACACAAGAGGTTTTTCTTTGTTGTTGTTTTTATTTATTTATTCATTTATTCACTCATTTTTGTCTGTTGTGGGCCTTGAACTCTGGGCTTGGGCGCTGTCCCTGCGTTCTTCAGCTCAAGGCGAGCGCGCTCTACCACTTGAGCCACAACGCCACTTCTGGTTTCTAGTGGTTTATTGGAGATAAAAGTCTCAAGGCTGAAATTTTCTTAATAGAGACCCAGAAACACAACAAATCAAAGAAAGGTTGGACAAATAGGATTCCATGAAGTTGCAGAGCTTCTGCATGGCAAAGGACATAGCTAGCAAGATCAACAGAAAGCCCACGGATTGGGAGAAGATATTCACTAGCCATACAACAGACAACGGCCTCATATCTAAAATATACTGGAACACAAAAAATTAAATCCCCCATAGAAATCTCTCAAAAAAACAACTTCCCAATAAATAAGTGGGCTAAAGACTTAAAAAGAAACTTCTCTGAAGAGGAAAGAAGGATGGCCAATAGACACATGAAGAAATGCTCACCCTCTCTAGCCGTAAAAGAAATGCAAATCAAAATAATATTAAGATTCCACCTCATCCCAGTTAGAATGGTTATAATCAAGAAATCTTATAACAACAGATGCTGAAGGGGATGTGGACAGAAGGGAACCTTAATGCATTGTTAGTGGGAGTGTCAACTTGTTCAACCACTTTGGAAAGTAGTATGGAGGTTCCTCAAAAGACTCCACATAGAGCTCCCCTATGACCCAGCAATCCCACTTTTAGGCATTTACCCAAATGATCACAAACAAGACTATACTAAAGCTACCAGGACAACTATGTTTATTGCAGCATTATTTGCCATAGCAAATATGGCAAGATATGGAACCAACCCAGATGCCCCTCAGTAGATGAATGGTCAAGAAAATATGGTATATATACACAATGGAATTCTATGCCTCCATTAGAAAGAATGACATTGCCCCATTTGTTAGGAAATGGAAAGACTTGGAAAAAATTATATTAAGTGAAGTAAGCCAGGCCCAAAGAAACATGGATCCCATGGTTTCCCTTATTTGCAATAACTAGTATATGTCTGAGACAAGTAGAAAACGCTGGATAAGTTGGTGTTAGGCGAAATGAACTCCAAGATAAGGATGCAAATGGTTTTTCTTTCTTGCTATTGTTCCTAACATATTTATAAGATGATTTCTTTGTTGCTTTGTATGTCCCTCCCCCATGGTATAACCACTGCTTTCACTGTATTGGATGTTGGCATAATTTGTGGATGGGAAGGGAAAAAACAAACGGTTTAAATAGGGACACAGGTTGACCCATTGCAACAATGAAGATGTACAAGATTCTATGCTGAAAACCGAACTCTAGAACTTTGGCGTGGCGGGAGGGGGGAGGGGGGAAGGGGAGTGTAGTTGTGGAGATGGAAGGGCAGGGATGTTAAGGGAAAAACAAAGGAGGAGGCAACAATGCTTGATAAAAAAATACTCATTACCTTGCTCATGTAATTGTAACACCTCTGTACGGTATTTTTACAATAAAAAAACTTATTAAGAAAATAAATAAGTCTCACAGACTTTCCTGCCCAGGCTGGCTTTGATCTGTGATGGTCAGATCTCAGCCTCCAGAGTAGCTATGATTACAGGGGTGAGCCACTGGTGCCTGGCTGTGTCGTTGTTTTTAACGCACTGTGCTTTAATAAAATGTCTTATTTCTTTTTCTTTTCTTTTCTTTTTTCCACCCTTTGGTTTATTCCATGTTGTCACTGCATTCGATTTTGGTATCCTGTGTCTTGTATATACGTTTATCTGATTTGGGAAAGGGAAGGAAAATAACAAAAGGGTGGGACAAACAAAAGACAAGGGATGAGCCAATACAACAGCAACACTCACAAAAGAATACATTGGAAGTGAACTTTACAATTTGAGAGTGGGAGATTGGGGCGGGGAAAGTGGGAGAAAAACGAGGGAGGGGTTAACAATGTTTGACAAGAAATGTACTTTTTACCTTACGTTTACAACTATAATCCATCTGTACATCACCTTGACAATAAAATTAAATTAAAAAACAAAAACAAAACAGCTCTGAATGGTAGCTTCATACAAGGTCACATCTCACTGAGGACTTTTTCCTGTAGAAGCTCATCTGGCTTTAGCATGTGCTGCCCCCGTGTGGATTATGCCTGATAATGCTTGGTATATATGAGAAATCCAGATTATTAGTATTTTCATTGTTTTGCTTATGGAATAGAAATTAATCTGGATGTACTTATATATAGTTGGCATCTTGTTATTTACTTCAACATATAACATATACATATGTATGTTACAAAACAAACTGTACGAGTATATATAGCAAAACAACATATTTAATAAGATATTCACAAATATCATTTCTTGATATTTATCATGAAAACCCCTTTAGACTTAGGATAGTGCTATTTTTAAGTGAAATTATTAATATTTAAGTCAGGCTTAGAGAGACAAAAGACATATGTTTTCTTTCATATGTGGAAGCTAGGTCTAAACATACAGGGTTGTGGGCAAGTGTAAACAAATTTATTAACCAAAGTGTGGTATTTGCAAGGGAGACAATTCCTTAGAAAAACTGACTCACAGTATGACAAAATGAATACCGGGAAACTGGTACCTGAACCGTGACAGGGTAGATCAAGAGGAAGGGTGTACAGAAATGAAGAGGGCGAAAGAGGAGATGGAAGTCGTAGTATTCAATGCATATCCTATGAAATTAACCAAACTGAGAAAAGCAGTTGGGTTGGGAGGGATGAGAAGAATGACGAAAGGATGACATCAATCAAAATACCCTGTGCTCATAAACTGGTTTGTTGAATGGTAATGCCTTGACAACTACTTAAAAATAATGAAAGTGATACCCTGGGTATTGTATATATGTTTGTCTGAACTAGGGAAGGGAAGGGAAACAACAAAGGACAAGGTGGGAACCTATGCAACAGCTACAACAATACTCACAAGACAATACATTGGAAATGATCTGTACAGCTTGGTGGGGAGGCTGGATGGGGAAGGAGAGAGGGAGAAACGTGGGAGGGAGGGGTAACAAGAGAGACAAGAAATGTACTTATATAATGGTAACCCCTCTGTATATCACCTTGACAATAAAATTAACATTATAAAAATTATCAGTACTTCAATCAATCTTGATTTGAAAAGACTAAATGCAAATGATCAAAAACAATTTATAAGTTAAAATAATTATATGAACACATCAAAAGCTTAACTAGATTTTATTAGCAACATAGAGGATCATTAATGTATCCATTAAGGTTATTTTAACAGTAATTAACCTCTAATCTACTTTGTAAGATTATAGTGTACGATTAGATTATATTGCCTATCAAGTTGAATCACCTTGCTACGTTTGTAGCTTCTAGCCTAAACTATATTTGCAGATCATTGAAGTTTAATTTTTTTATCAAATGTTCTTATGGAGAGTAGACAAAATTTTAAAATAACATAATGTTAAGAGATTTATTTCTATATAACTGAGTTTCCAAAATGTAATCATTAAAAAGAAATCATTTGTGTTTTGCTTTAAAAGTATTAAAATCTGAAATTCTCTGTCTTTTCTTTATGGACAGTCTACTATGTATCTTTACAGTGACAGGAAAATTAAAAAATTATCTTGCAGCCGGTCCCTGGTGGCACATGTCTATAATCCTAGCTACTCAACAATCTGAGATCTGAGGATCAAGGTTCAAAACCAGCCTGAGCAAGAAAGTCTAAGAAATTCTTATCTCCAATTAAACACCAAAATGCTAGAAGTAGAGCTGTGCCTAAAGTACTAGCACTCAGCATTAAAGCTCAGGGACAGTGCCCAGGCCCTGAGTTCAAGCCCCAGGACTGCACAGACACACACAGACACACACAGACACACAGACACACAGACACACACACACACACACACACACACACACACAGACACACACACACACACACACAAATTATCTTGCCAGTTTTCTACATTCAAAAGTACTCTGTTGACTTCAATCCTTTTAATGTAATTAGATCATCTTTCTCTATTAAGGTCTCAACTAACTGACTGAGCCAAGACATATTAAAGGGTCATAGAAAGTAATATGCTAAAATGTTAATCTCAGCAAAACAAAAATGAAACAAAACACAACAAAACAAAATCCTGGACAAAAGTATCTAGAACAAAGTTTGCTCAGTGAAGTTGAGACATAAATGTCAGCACCACATAGAGCCTCAAGATGATTAAGTCATGTGTGTTAACTTCAGAAGGTGGGTAGATCTGCCCAATTCAGCCTAGCATATACACTTACCCATCAAATGGGTAAAAAGTAACATGATTGTGGTTTGAAGCTACCTAATTTTTGGATTTTTAAAAAAATACTTATGTCTGTTATAACAAGAAAAAATAACATCAGAGTTGAAAATAATAAGAAAAGACATGGTACAAAATTTTCAAGTGTTTATTAAACACTGATAATATTGCAACATATGGTACAAAACACTGCTGTCTTGCAAAACAGCTTATTTAGTTATATACCTTGATATTAGAGAGAAACTGTAATCTGCATTACCCAGTGTCAATTTATGCAAAGCAAAAAGCATTGCTGAATCTCTGCATTGGAAGATGGCCCAAATTTATACAATTTTTGCCCCCAGAATTAATTGGGTGTCTTTGCCAAAATCTGTGAAAGAGAATGCTAAGTTGCAGCTTTTTCCATATAGAAGATTGTTGAAAGCTTATTGAGTCTTTAGCCTACTGTGCCAAAGATACATTGATTTTTTTTTCTCATTTTGAGTGTTTTATTTTGTAATGTCTAGCTGCAACTTGCCAAATTGCTGACAATTCCAAACTGGTTTATATCATCTTGCTATAACTTGAAATGGGCAAATAACTCCTTAAGACATGTAAAATCCTGGTTGAGAAAAAAAAATCTCTAAGTTAGAGTTACTGCAATTCAAAATAAAGTTACAAATTTTAAGGTACAAACAATCTCAAAACAGGAGTCATTAAAGAAATTTTCTTAAGGTGAGAATGCTATCTCTGTACTCAATAAACATTATCTACGTATAAGGCTAACATGATATGTAGAAATAATGTACTTCAAATATACAGTCTTATATTCACAGATACTGGTATTTTGACGGGAAAAAAAGACATTGACTTCAGTACTGTCTTTTGTAAAATAGTAAAATATAGGAATAGAAGAAATTCTCACACTATTGTCTTCCAGATGTGAAGGCAAAAGATTTATTGGCAGATGTCAAAAACTCAACAAAATTTTTAATCTGAAATCACGTGTTGAAATATTTGCTTGAAGATCTGTTCTGTTCGACTGAGAAGTAAATTTTGCTAACAATTCAAAAATGAAGAAATTATCCTCCAAGAAACACATTCATACTCTCACGATTGTGTAACATTTATCTCTCTCTCTTTTTTTTCCTTTCTTTCTTTCTTTTTCTTTCTTTCTTTCTTTTTTGTCTGTCCTGTGGCCTGAACTCTGGGCCTGGACTCTGTCCCTCAGCTCTTCAGCTCAAGGCTAGTGCTCTACCACTTGAGCCACAGCGCCACTTCTAGTTTTTTCTGCTTATGTGTTGCCGAGGAGTCAAACCCAGCGCCTCATGCGTGCAAGGCAAGCACTCTACCACTGAGCCACCTTTCCAGCCCTTATCTCAATTTTTTTTTAAGCAAAGATGTTTACAGGCAAGCATGAGAAATCCAAGTAGTCTGAAACTTGAAGAACTTTGTGGTGTGTTATATCCTTTCCTTTCTTTTCTCTCCAAAGTCTTAATATAAAATGTGTATCTTTGTGAAAGAGCCCTACTTACAATCAGTATGAAATTTACTATCACACTTGTTTAACAATTAAAACAGTGAATGGTGATAGTCAATTCAGTGCTCAGCTATTACTAAATATGACATATGTGAGACACTATGCCAAAAGTGTACCATCACTAATCACTTATTTTTTTCTACACCAAAATATTTACACAAAGAAGCATAATAACAATGTTTATTCTCCAGTATGTTATATGATGAAATCCACAACTTCCAATATTTCTTTACTGATTCAAACAACTCTCTCTCTTTAAAAATGGAAAAGGCCTAAGAAGTCACCTAATATCATCATTATAAGGTACAGAAAATTAAAAAAAAAATTGAGCCAGAGGAAATGGCTTTGTGATGTTTAGTGAAATGAACCCCAAGATGGGGACACAAGTTGTTTTTTCTTTCTTGCTATTGTTTTTAACATATCTAAAATGTACTATGAGATTTTTTTTTTGTTACTCTTGTATGTTCTTCCCCCATGGTATAATCCCCATTTTCATTGTATTTGATTCCAGTGCCCTGCATCTTGTATCTACAATTTTCTAATTTGGGGAGGGGAAGGGAAATAATGTTTTTTTTTTTTCCTTCATGCATGTGTTTCTAACGCATTTATAAGATTATCTCTTTGTTGCTTTGTATGTCCCTCCCCCACAGTATAACCCCTGCTTTCACTATATTTGATGTCAGTATAACTTGAGGAGGAGATGGGGAAAAACCAGTTGTTTAAGGATACAGGTGGACCTGTTGCAACAATGAGAAGTACAAGTTGTCATGTCCAAAACGAGCTTTACAACGTCGGTGCGGGGGGGGGGGGGGGGGGGGGGAGGATAAGGATTGGGATTGGGGGGGAGGGGGGAGGCTGGGAAGTGACATGAAGGGTAAACAAAAGGAGGAGGCTGCAAAGCTTGGTAAGAAATGTACGCATTATCCTGCCCATGTAATTGTAACCCCTCTGTACAGTATGTTCACAAATAAAATAAAATAGAAAAAAAATGCTGAAACAAGAATACAGGTTGACTCATTGTAACAATGACATGTACAAGACAATATGTTGAAAAGGAACTTTACAACTTAGGGGAGGGTAGTTGGGGAGGTGGGGAGGGAAGGGATGGTAGGGGAAAAACAAAGGAGGAGGCAACAATGCTGGATAGGAAATTTACTCATTATCTTTCTCGTGTAACTAACCCCTCTGTATACTATTTTTACAATAAAAAACATAAAAAATCCGAATTCATTTTAAAACTAAAAAAACAAACAAACTGAGCCTGACATGTTTGCTCAAGCCTGTAATTCTTGCTGTTTGGTAAGCCAATATTGTAGGATCATGGTTTAATACCAACTTTAAAACAAACAAGATCCCATCCAATCAGACAAAGCTAGTTGTGGTAAGGCATTCCTTATCCAGCTTAGGGGTAAAAATAGGAGGACCATGGTCAGAACAGCCAAGGCAAAAGACAAGACCCTTCCTAGAAATTAACAGAGCAGAAAGGTCTGGAGGCATTGCTCAAGCGGTAGAGCATCATCTTTTTTAAAAATAAGTTTTTTTATTGTGAAAATACTGTACAGAGGGGTTACAATTACATGAGCAAGATAATGAGTATATTTCCTATCAAGCATTGTTGCCTCCTCCTCTGTTTTTCCCCTACCATCCCTTCCCTCCCACCTCCACGACTACACTGTGCCCCCCACCCCCCACCCCAGGCCGGCCTAAATTGTAAAGTTCATTTTTCAACATAGCGTCTTCTACATCTCATTGTTGCAATGGGTCCACCTGTATCCCTATTTAAACAATTTGATTTTTCCCTTCCGCTTCCCAAATTATACCAACATCAAATACAGTGAAAACAGGGGTTATATTGTGGGGGGGGCATACAAAGCAAAAAAAATATCACGTGGTACATTATAAATATGTTAGAAACAATAGCAAGAAAGAAAAAAACCACTTGTGTCCTTATCTTGGGGTAGAGCATCTTCTTAACAAGGACAAAACCCTGAGTTCAAACCTCAGTACCACCACAGAAACAAAAAGAAGTTGAATAGGAACATTTTAATTAAAATATTTTTAGAATCCTTAATAAAAATAAGAAGTTTATGTTGCATGAATTTGAGAGGTATAAATGGCACATGCTTCTTTACAATAACCCCAAGTTTGCTAGTCATCTTCAATCACCATTTAATACATATGAACTATAGAGAGCAAAGGCAATATCCAGTGTTTACAGTTGCCAGAGATCCAGTGACATAATATACCTCTGATCAAAAGTTAATCAGCTTTAGGAGGTAGTGGGGGGAAATTGCTAAGTGTAAACAAATCTTTTTAATCTTTTTTGCCATTAAGATCATATTCCACATCATATCACTTTTACCCAGCTAGGATTTATTTAAGCTCAACTTCTTCACAGTGGCAAATGAGCATTATTAAATTGTTGGCAGAAACTTCAGGTAAGAAATTTGGGAATCTCATGACAGTCAATAATATATATATACATATATATATGTATATATATATAATTTGGACTTCTTATGTACTTGCTTTTCAAAGAAATGTCAGTTGTTACAATACTGTGTTTAACTTTGGGTTTGTTTATTACTTTCTCTTGAAAGTTTTCAGTACCATTCTGACATAATCAGAGAGGTATATCTTCAGATTTTGTGTTTCAAATAATTTAAAAGGTACCTAGGAGGAGAATCATAAGGTCATTATGTGAGTTTTGTCTAAGTGTGAATTTATTGGCCTATTTAAGAATTTATCTTGTAATTCTAATTCTTTCAAGTTGAGAGTTAATTTGTTTCTTTACTGACACATCAATAGAGGAGAACTGAGTTGATACATGGTAAAGACAAAGCTGAATTTTACGGTTGATCACTATATAGAAGAAGATACAAGATCTCACCATTCCATGGAATTTTATTGTGTAATACTTAATATAATAATTTTTATTCATATTTAATAATATTAATATAGGCCTTAAAGGTATGTGTTAAGTCTTACACAAATTATACAGTTGATTTTATTTTGAGAGGAAATAAATAACATTTCATTAAAGAAGTCTGTCATGTGACCAATTATATAGAATATATCTTTGTTACTATTGCCTAGATAAAAATTTAAATATTCTAGATTCCCTTCAAAAACATTAATATTTCATATTTCATGTCAGAATAACTAAAACAAGTTTAGAATCTTACTGTGGCAAAAATTTTTAGTCTCTTAAAATATTTTTTTACTGGTGTGATTCATTTATTTAGATTTCTATTTAATTGAAGAACACAAATCAATATGAAATTTTATCTATGTAGTTCTTAATGCTGGTCACATTTCTGAGGTGTGAAAACAACAAAAAGTTTAATATATGTTGCCTTTGTGAACTCTGCTAATTGTACATATCAAGGTGGCTCTATACTTCAAAATCAGTGTCAAAATCACATTGCTCATGGATACATTCTTATTCTCTGCCACTTTTTTTTATCCCCTAACACTGGAAGCAATCTCTACCTAATATAATATTTTACATGTGTCATTTCATTTAATGACACATGTCACTTTCTCAAGCAACAACCAAGAGGATCACAGATGAAAGCTAACAAATTTTACACATGTGATATATTTGTTGCTTTATCAATGTAAATATTTCTTTAAATGCATAGTTTTCTTCTATTTGTGTAATCACGTAATATTTTATAATACCTATTGTACAGCTACTGTTTCATAAAATTAACACATATTATGGTGATGATTATATTACTATATTTTGTTGTTCACTCACATCTGAGTGCAAGTAGTATTTAGTCCTTTCTAAGGTAACAATATCTAAGCCTAAATGTATACTTTAAAAAAAAAAAACTAAATGTAGAGTTGAGATTTACAGTGTCTTCTAAAAACTTAGTGGGAAAAATTTAACAATTTTGAAATACAAAAAGAAGGTTAACGGAATGAACTCAGGAGAAAAATCAGAGATAATCATAATCTAAGCTGGAATAATGGTTACGAAAGGCACATTCTTCTTAACCCTATAAATGACCACAAATATTGAACTATTATTGAACTACAAAATAATTCAATAAAAAACTCATAGTTGTCACAAAATATTGCACTACCAAATTGTATACTTGAACTGGTATATATTGACTGGTATTTGGTAGAAAGCAGATTCCTAAGGTGTTAATGATTTGCCTCAAACCTGAGCAATTTTTTTGTCTTTTCTCTGTACACCAACAGACACAAACCTCATTTGTTTCACATCTCCTGAAACTTTCTACTTGGAGACACATTATGTTAACAAACATTCTCCTATTGTCTCTTCAAATCAGTCTCCTGGGAACCAGCCTTGGTGGGAACATTCTGATTTGGCCAATGGAAGGTAGTCATTGGTTAAATGTTAAAATAATTATAGATGCACTCATTGAAAAAGAGCATAATGTGACTGTCCTGGTTGCTTCTGGTGCTCTTTTTATCACACCAACGTCGAACCCGTCTCTGACATTTGAAATATATGAAGTGCCCTTTGGGAAAGAAAGAATAGCAGGAGTGATCAGAAATTTTGTTTTGACATGGTTGGAGAATCGACCATCTCCTTCAACCATGTGGACCTTCTATCACGAGATGGCCAAAGTCATCAAAGACTTCCACATAGTGTCTAAAGAGCTCTGCGATGGTGTTCTTAAAAATGGAAAACTGATGGAAAAGCTGAAGAAAGGAAACTTTGAAGTCCTGTTGTCTGACCCAGTATTTCCCTGTGGCGATATAATAGCGATAAAACTGGGAATTCCCTTTATCTATTCCTTGAGGTTTTCCCCTGCTTCAACAGTCGAAAAGCACTGTGGAAAGGTGCCATACCCCCCTTCCTATGTCCCTGCCATTCTCTCAGAACTCACAGACCAGATGTCTTTTGCCGATAGAGTAAGGAATTTCATCTCCTACCATCTACAAGACTACATCTTTGAAACTCTCTGGAAACAGTGGGACTCTTACTACAGTACAGCTTTAGGTATGTAGCAATTTTGGTCTTCTTATTTGAATATGAACAAGCATAACTTTAAGTTGCTCTATTATTATCCACAATTGTGTCACTATTATATGATAGAATGAAGGCAAATTTAAAATAAAAACATACAGCAGAACTGCAGTGCTATTTTACGATTTTATGTGCTGGATGGTATCAACTCAATAAATACAGTGACTACCTTATAGTGAATGAATGAACTAGACCTCATTTAGCTATCACTATAAAATAGGAATTGCATAGAAACTGGAGTTTTATATAGAAGAAGCAAGAAGATTTTAAACTTTTTATGAGTTACTATAGACCTTGCAGGGCATGTTTAAAGGTGTGTGTGTGTGTGTGTGTGTGTGTGTGTGTGTGTGTGTGTGTGTGTGTAGTTTCTGATCACTGCTTAGTAAAGATAAATGGCAAAAATTAAAACATTTGAAGATTTATCAATTTTATTTCTTATAAGTACTGCGCCACTGGAGCTCCTATCAATTTTATTTCTAAGGTATGAACTTAAATAATTTAAACATACACACACACACACACAAACACACACACACACACACACACACCTCTAAAATAAAAATGTTGAAAAAAATAGAAAACAATTTAATTTTTTTTGGGGGGGGGTCCGGTCGTGGGGCCTGAACTCTGGGCCTGGGCACTGTCCCTCAGCTCTTCAGCTCAAGGCTAGCGCTCCACCACTTGAGCCACAGCGCCACTTCCGGCTTTTTTTTTCCTGCTTATGTGGTGCTGAGGAATTGAACCCAGGGTCTCATGCATTGCAAGGCAAGCGCTCTACCACTGAGCCAACTTCCCAGCCCCACAATTTAATTTTTTAGTTAGGTAGAAAAAAGAGTTCTTCAATTTTATTTTTTTTGGTGGGGGGTGATCTTGTGTCTCCCCTATGTCCATAACCAGTCTCTTGGTGGAGTCTCTGGTTTGCTTGTAGTGTTTGGTTTTCCTGTGGCTTGATTGTTTTCTTAAATCAGTTAGTTTGAGCAGGCAGAAAGAAGCTCTGCTTTCCCAGGGACTTTATGTCCCTCCTCCCAGGCTAGTTCAGTGGGAGGGCATCTTGTATATACATTTTTCTAATTTGAGGAGGGTGAGGAGGGAGGAGTTGGGGAGGTGGGAGGGAAGAGATGGCAGGGGAAAAACAAAGGAGGTAACAATGCTGGATAGGAAATGTACTCATTGCCTTACTCATGTAACTAACTGTAACATCTTTGTACAGCATTTTTACAATAAAAATATACAAAAGAATAAAAAAAACTATGTTGAAGAGCTAGGATATGGTTCAAATAATAGAACACTTGCATAGCAAGCATAAAGTTCAAGCCACAGTTGAAAAGACACACAAAACTGTACTGGGCATATTGATGTGGTTATATTGTCTAAAAGTCATCTTAATATATAGGCTTTTCCCATTTCACATGCATCTGAATTTTATTGTTTACTCTTTATTGATTGTACATTTCCTACTCATTTTCTATTTTTTTGGGGGGGGGCCTGGTCGTGGGGCCTGGGCGCTGTCCCTCAGCTCAAGGCTAGCGCTCTACCACTTGAGCCACAACGCCACTTCCAGCTTTTTTTTCTTTTTGCTTATGTGGTGCTGAGGAATTGAACCCAGGGCCTCAGGCATGCAAGGCAAGCGCTCTACCACTGAGCCACCTTCCCAGCCCTTCCTACTCATTTTCTATGTCCTCTCTAAGTTAGGGAGATTAACTGAATAGATGAATTTCTTGTCTGTCTTCATGTATTTCAGAGTCCAGCAGAGCAGTGAGACATGAAAACAAATAAAGTAAATTGTGTAGGTAATATGCATACAAAATACAAAGACAGTATTGAAGAGATGAGGTTACATTACAGGAAGACCATAGTGACTATTCCAAAACTCTTCAAAGTTGAGGTGAAGCATAAAGAAATGTGTAAGCAGTAAATACTGGTGTTCTTGTAAAGTGTAGAGAAGGAAAGGATGTCTGACATGGGAGATTTCAAGTAACCAGAGATTTACTGGGGATTGCTGATGAGTTACTATTTGTGAAAGTTCAAGTATGAGGTATGGAATCCCCTGAGGAAAAAAATAATTATGGTGATGTCATTATTGTAAAATTAGTTTAACCATTCAGTTTAAAATTTCTATTGTATGTTACGCTATTTTCTTCCATTTTAACCTAATAATACATTGAAAACTACGTAAAGGGATGTTTGATGATTACAGTTACCTTTTATATCAAACTTTGTGAAGAACACAGAGTAGTTAGTTACAAGGAATGAGAGCCCAGAGTAATTATTTAGTGTCATCTATAAAAGAATAGTGAGTATGTTCTTTCACTCATCTGAAGGCATCTTTGTCACCTTGTTTATTGTTTTTCTGTTACAGGCAGATTGCTTGATCATTTTTCTGCTTTCATATATAATATATTCCTGAATCAAATATTTATAAATGTAATTATCTTAAAGGGACCTAGAAATATTTCACAGTACATAATTGTAACACACTTCATACAGTCTAAATGCTATATATTTACTGTTTGAATTTGATTCCATGGTAAACCTCAGAAATACAAACCTAATCCTAAAGATAACCAGTTAATGAGGGAATGTCTCCTGCAATTGATAAGCTACTTTCCCTGATAGTTGTTGAGCTTTGAGACTTGAACTTCTACTAACATCGACATTTTATTTTAGGCTTTTACCCATTTTAATAATGTAATAAAGCTAAGATGAAGAAAATTTCAATGACCTCAATGTTGTTGTATATCCACTAGACAAACTGTCAGGTTTCTACTAAGTAGAGCGTCTATGGTCTATTTACTAAGTATGGTTAGTAGCTAATATGTAAAAATAAAGAATAAAATTTAAATTTATTTGAAGATGACAAAATGCAGTGTGTAGTGGTTAACATGAATATTATTATGAGAAATTAGAGATTCTTATGTAATGACATTTGTTAACACACAACATCTTTTCCACAAACTTGCTCTAAAACATTTATAAAATTGATTTATTGGAATCAAAACGAATATACACATATTAGAATGTGGATATATGTAGACTACTAACCTTCAATGAATAAGAGCAAAATTTGCTGAGCCAATTACAAATAAATACCACTTATTGTCAGCAATGGTCTTCATCTTATTGGGTATGGCAATTAACTGTGTTAAAATCTAGAAACAAATGTTATGTCTCAGATATAAAGCAATTTGTAAGTAGTTCTGACCTCAGAGAAAAACAGAAATAGCTAAAACGATTATATGTTAACTTACAAAGATAAAAGTAAATGGGTCACCATATTAAGACAAAATTGTCTCTCATTAAAAATAAAGAAAAGGTAGCCAGGTAAGCATATGTGGTTTACACCTGTGATCCTAGCTACTCAGGACACTGATATCTGAGAATTATGGTTCAAAGCCAGTCTGGGTAGGAAAGACCCTGAGACTCTTATTTCCAATTAACCACCAGAAAACCAGAAGTGTTGCTGTGGTTCTACATAGTAGAGTACTAGCTTTAAGCAAAAGAGCTCAAGGACAGCACCTAGGCCCTGGGTTCAAGCCGCATGACCAATAAAATAAAGAATGATGAATAATAAGTGGAAATTTTATAAAGCAATAAAAGAAAAATTGACAAAAACTCTTGTATTAGGTAAACTAATGTAGGCATCTGAATATGTGCAGTAGGTCAGTTGAAGCCCAGATTAATACTGAAGTATTCTTAGGATAATTACATTTTATCAAACCACATCTTTTTTTTTTTTTTACTAATTACTCTTTATTTTAGAAATATAAATCTCATGATTGTGATTGTGATGGTGATTATTCCCATGAGTCACTTTGTCCCTTGGGTAATCTTCTCCAGGCTGAGGTCCCAGAATCTTACCTTCTATTGTGTTGCTGGTAATGAAAGCACATTACTTTCCCAGTCTCAAAACATGAGACTAATCTTTCTTTATGGAAACACAAAGAAGAGTTATTCAGATGCTTTTACACCTGAGTTTTACATATTTCTAATTGAATTACATTCTTCCGATTTAGCATGACTATATAAGTTTGTATTTCCTAAAACACAGTATTACTGAGGCCAAGGTCATTGTTGCTCAATTTTAAAAGACAAGGTAAGGAGCCAAAATAGTGTCTTAATGGAGTAGCTTATTTTTTTTAATTCTTTTTTTATTTTATTTTATTTGTGAATTTTGTGTAAGACGTTGTAGATGTAGAATGTGTTAGATGACAATGATGAATGGAATGACATGGCTTGTAAAACTTCCAAATAGTCTCAATTTATCTCTTTCTCTTAAATGCTTTAATGATTTTTCTTAATAATGAGGCCATATCCAATCAGGTCTCAAACAGTCACACCAAAGTAAATAATGAAACCAACTTTCTCTAAGATTATTTCTCTTTGGTAGAATGTAATAAGAAGCTCAGAATGGGTCCTTAATCTTTGTTAATTAGTAAGCATTGGGTATTATAATGTCAGATTACTTATTTCATTTCAAATTATAGATATTTTACTCAAACTCATGGATATATTAACAGTAATAGGCCTTAGTATTTGTTGGAGTTTTTCCTATTCACTAGAGACTGTGATAGAAGATTTACATACATTTTCTTTCTTAATCATTACAATGAATAAGTTATCATTTACATACAAAATTACAGTGCATATAATTTGTCTTTTTCAAAATCTCAGTGAATTTCAAGTTTTAGAATTATTGTCTCCTAATTTAAATTTCAGGTGGAAAACTATGTATTACTAAAAATAGTTTTGGTTTAAACATCCTTGGTGCTTATCTTCTTCTTGATATAGTTCTTGAAAGCTGCTAGTCTATTTTCCCTACTCTTTATTCACTGCATGAAGTTAATTGGCACATTGTTACTAGGTAACATATTCCTTTGTTACTAGGTAACATATTCCTTAAGGAATAGGGCTCTATTATGAATCTGTTGTCTGAGATGTGTTGTCTGAGAATATTCTTTATGGCTGTCAGAGAGAGGTTGGCAATCTCCACCTAAAAGCAAGGAAAGGCTCTGCAAATGTCAAATATGTTATTTAAAAACAGACCAGGTAAATTTTTACTTTTTTCATAATATCAGTAAAAAAAGGTCCCCCAAGTTATATACACATTTAAAAGACAATTGTATAACAATTGTATGAGAGAAAAAGTATGTAAAATCCGTAAGCATTAGGTGTTACAAACTGCCTTTTAGTTTCTGACTATATAAAACAAGAGAGTGTTGGATTTATATTATATTATATATATATGATTCTGTGATCTAACAATTAGATAAATGTCTCTGAATTACTGTTACACACAATAACAATAAAGCATATTTTCTTTTTTTTGGGGGGGGGGTCTGGTCATGGGGCCTGAACTCTGGTCCTGGGCACTGTCCCTCAGCTCTTTAGCTCAAAGCTAGCACTCTACCACTTGAGCCACAGCGCCACTTCTGGCTTTTTTCTTTTTGCTTATATGGTGTGAGGAATCAAACCCAGGGCCTCATGCATGCAAGGCAATCGCTCTACCACTGAGTCACCTTCCCAGCCCCAATAAACCATATTTTCAAAACAACAACATATCCAGATGTTTGTATGGTATAGATAACATTCAGGGACATAAATTAATATGAAACACAAAGCTGGGCTTAAAGTTGAACTTATTTTTTAAAGTTGAACTTATTTTTTCTTTTTTTCTGGCTATACTAATTTTTGGTCTTAGGGTGATTTTTTTTCTTGTCAGTCACGGGGCTTGAACTCTGGGCCTGGGCACTATCCCTCAGCTCTTCAGCTCAAGGCGAGCACTCTACCACTTGAGCCACAGCACCACTCCCCAGGCTGGCTTTGAACTGCGATCCTCAGATCTTAGCCCCCTGAGTAACTAGGATTACAGGCGTGAGCCACTGGCGCCCGGTTGGTTTTAGGACTTTCTTTGTGCTTATAGGCAGATACTGTACCACTTGAACCATACTTCAGGTCCTTTTTACTCTAGTTATGTTTGAGACAGGTCTCAGTTTTGCCTGGGATGGTCTGAACTATGATCCTACTATTGATTTTCCTGCTACAATTGACATGACAGGCACATTGCCACCACACATCTTGCAAACATTTCTGCCCAGGCTGGTCTGGAACTGTATTCTTCCCCAGTTTCAGCATTCTGAATAGCTGAGAGAACAAAAGTTGCATGGCACCTTGCTCAGCTGTGGATTGAGATGATAGCGGGAGGGCCTCACAACATTTGCTTGGGTGGGTTTCAAACGGAAATCCTTCCTCTCTCAGCCTAAATAGATATTATTGCAGATGTGAGCTCCAGTACCTTGCTGAACTTTATTTTTATTGTTAAATCAGACATATTTTGAATGAGTTATTTTTTCCATTTGAAGGAACTTAACTAAAATAATTATGTGAATTCCTAAATGCGGTATTTTAACTTAGCATCACTTTTCTATCCCATTTTGCTCATTCTGGTGTTTAATTATTCTAACACCCCAAATTAAATAGTTACTGAGCACCCATAGCTAAAGAGATATCCCATGATTTAATGCTCATTCTTAAATTTTGGCTTATGTCTTTTAAATCAACTTATTTGTAGTTTTCTTGGTAATAACCTTGAATGGTTTGAAAATGGTATTCTTCTATGCTTATGCATATTCAGCTTAGGATTCATTAAGAATTACAAATGATAGCTCTATATCCATGTCTAGACATATTAATAGGTACTTCATTGATTAACTGGTTAAATTTATTAAATGCTAATCTTCAGGGCAAGTTTGCTAAACTGTTAATATTGTGTTATTTATTATAATATTATATGTGATATAATATTATATATTCCTCTTAACCAAGCAATTTTCAAAGTAGCTTTGAGGTATCATTGCTATTTTACAGAGAAATATAACAAATTATCATCATCTCCCTTTATATTTGAAAAGTAAAGCAGAGAGTGTCTAGGTAATTCTCTAGGGTTACAAAACTTATAGTAGTTTCTTAATCTGGGGCTATTGAACTCCATAGTTCCTGTGACTTAATCTTCTATGAATCTTCTGTGCAGCGTTGTGTAAAATAACCTGTGTTTCTTCAAGGTGCCAGACACCTGAGATTAATTATAAAGGTAATTATAAAACTACTATACATACTTAAATAACTGGCATACAAACCAACTTGCAGAGTTTACAAATTATATTAAAATGTATGCCTTAGCCAAGTCTCAGTGGCTCATGCTTATAATTCTCAGCTTCTTAGGAGGCTGAGATTTGAGGATCTAGTTTAAAGGAAGCCTAGGCAAAAAAGGTTATAAGTCTCACATCTCCATTAATCACACACACACACACACACACACACACACACACACACACACACACACTCACACACACACACACACACACAGTTATTTTTTAAATTTAATTTTATTGTCAAGGTGATGTACAAAGGGGTTATAGTTACATGAATAAGGTAGAGAGTACATTTCACTCAGTAATGTCAATTCCAGTGACAGTAGCACACACACAAAACATTTTGATTATTATCACAGAGTTCAAGGATACTAGGCTTAGAACTTCCTCTTTTTTTCTTTAAAATGGGACTCTATTTCATTTCTGTCTGTGTCATAATCACTTTAATACATAACAGAATTTGAATTACATTGCTTTCCTTTTATACATTAGAGCGGTTGGTCTACAAATGGGCATAACTATCATATTGGATGTTGTTTTATTTGAAAACAATCAACTTACATACATTGAAGATTTCTTTTCATCTTAGAAAATCTACAATAGAATGCTTTCCACTGTGGAAATGAACAGGCCTAAGAAGATTGTTCAACTGCTTATTTTTTATTTGACTCTGGCAAAAATAGTTCAGAGTGGGAATGTGCTAATTTGGCCTACGGATGGTAGCCATTGGTTAAATATTAAAATCATTCTAGAAGAGTTGATTCAAAGACATCATAATGTCACTGTACTGGCTTCTTCAGCAACTCTATTCATCAACTCCAATTTTGATCCTTCTGTGAATTTTGAAGAGATACCGGTTTCCTACAAGAAAAGTAATATAGATTCCTTAATTGAACATATGATCATGCTGTGGCTAGACCACAGACCAACCCCTCTGACATTGTGGACTTTCTACAAAGAACTAGGAAAGCTCCTAGACACTTTTTTTCAAATTAATACACAAATCTGTGAGGGTGTGTTAAACAACCCCACACTAATGGCAAGACTTCAGAAAGGTGGTTTTGATGTGTTGGTAGCAGACCCAGTAACAATCTGTGGAGACCTGGTGGCTCTGAAATTAGGAATCCCGTTCTTGTACACATTGAGATTCTCTCCAGCTTCAACAGTGGAGAGGCATTGTGGGAAAATCCCAGCTCCAGTTTCCTATGTACCAGCAGCCTTGTCAGAGCTCACTGACCAGATGAACTTTGCTGAAAGGGTTAAAAATACCCTATCTTATCCTCTACAAGATTACATATTCCAGTCCTACTGGGGAGAATGGAATTCATACTACAGCAAAGTTCTAGGTGAGTCTCCTGAAGTTTCTCTTGTATTAATGAATTCAGATATTTTTATTCTTATTGTTTCATTGTATGTGCCAAAAAATTAATTATATGTTTGTACAATTCCTCGGGTATTATATTTTTAGTAAATTCCTATAAAAGGATGTGACAGGTCTGGGAAGGTGGCTCAGTGGTAGAGCACTTGCCTTGCATGCATGAGGCCCTGAATTCGATTCCTCAGCACCACATAAGCAAAAAGAAAAAAGCCGGAAGTGGCGCTATGGCTCAAGTGGTAGAGCACAAGCCTTGAGCTGAAGAGCTGAGGAACAGCGCCCAGGCCCAGAGTTCAGGCCCCACGACCGGACCCCCAAAAAAAGGATGTGACAGTATTAATTTCTATATTACTATCTCTTAATGAAAACAATCTCATGCTTTATTGCTGTATAAGTAAATCTTCAAATCTAGAGTAACTTTACTAGACTAAATTGTGAGGTTGCTAAGAAATTTATTGTTTAATAGTTTGAAATTATAAATATATTGATAGCCCTGTTTAATTTTTATCTTTCTGTACAAATCTCTACAATGCATAAAGTTGAGAATTAGAAACCCTAAATTTATACCTGATCTGACCTAATACTATCTGTGCTTAAACTTTGGGGATGCTTGTGTTAGTATTCAGTGTAAACTTTTCTGGATCCTTTGAGGACTTAAAGTTTTCTGATTTCAAAGATTCTTTATGAGATGCAAGTAAAATAATGTGACTATCAAGGAGAATTCTGATTGGATTTTTATATTTCCTTTTTTTCTGACACCATGTAGTTTCTTTCCTTATTATTTATTTATTTGTTTTACATTTTCTTCTTGCATAACTTTTAAAAAATCACTTCTAAAAGCAGTACTGAGGAACATACTATTTAGTATCAAGGCTTAAAATGTGATATTATTAATTGTGCCTTTTTTTCTTTGGTAATTCTGGAGTTTTAAACTGCAGCTTTTCACTTGTGGTGCAGGTGATTCTACCAAACTTGTAGTCCTTTTGGTTCTGATTATTTTTTAGATAGAGTGATACTTTTTTCCCAGGTGGTTCTAGGTGGCATTCTTTCTATTTGTGCTTTCTTCCATAGGTCCTGCTTTTGCTGTTCAGGCAAAGATCTCATGAACTTTAACCTAGGCTAGTTTCGAACTTTACTCTTTCTGGTCTGTGCCTTCTGAATCAGCTAAGATTACAGGTGGCAGCCACTGATGCCTGCTCAATCATACTTTTTTCAGAAGTTACGTGCAAAACATCGTTATGCACGTTTGGGTCTATTTCTCTCCATTCTATCTTCTTTTCCTTCTCTTTTTTTCTTGATATTAAAAAATATTAGTTAGTGAATACCAATATAGTACTAGCCACTTTTGTAGGTAGTGCAATAGTGCACAAAATAGAAAAAAAAGGAACATCTTACCTGGACTACATTTAACTTAAGAAGACAGTAAATAAAATAGTCACATAAAATATATAAGATTTTAGACAGTGATACATGATATATAGTAAAATAAGAGAAACGAGTACTGTGGGGAAGGAGGTTATTCTTTCCATAGAGGGACTAGAGACAGCTTGAATGTAAAGGAGATTTTTTTTTTTTTGGTTGGTCGTGTGGCTTGAATTCTGGGCTTGGGCACTGTCCTTGAGCTCTTCAGCTGAGGGTGAGTGCTCTACCACTTGAGCCACAGCACCACTTTCTGATTTTCTGGTGGCTAACTGGGGACAAAAGTCTCACAGACTGGGGCTGGGAAGGTGGCTCAGTGGTAGAGCGCTTGCCTTGCATGCATGAGGCCCTGGGTTCGATTCCTCAGCACCACATAAGCAAAAAGAAAAAAGCTGGAAGTGGCACTGTGGCTCAAGTGGTAGAGCGCTAGCCTTGAGCTGAAGCGTTAAGGGACAGCGCCCAGGCCCAGAGTTCAGGCCCCACGACTGGACCCAAAAACAAAAACAACCCCCCCCCCAAAAAAAAAAGTCTCACAGACTTTCCTGCCCAGGCTGGCTTTGAACCGTGATCCAGATCTCAGCCTCCTGAATAGCTAAGATTACAGGTGTGAGCCACTGGTGCCCAGCTAAAGGAAATCTGGTAAGCTATAGCATTTATTTTCTTCTTTTGATGTTTTAATATTCTTCGCCTACATTCTCATCGCTTACACTTTCAAACTTCTACAATTTGCTCACAAAGTGGATAATGTCTGTAGCACATATACAGGATAAAATATATACAAGATAACCAAAAATTCACATATGATTTCAGAAGATATTAGAATTCTACCTTGATAAGTGAAATTGTGTGCCTTTATATTTCATTATGTGATTTGGTTATATTGTAGAGGAGATAAAGCTCAATGCCTCAAAAACATGATTTGATTTCAACTTAGATGTTATTTACATCATTGATCAAGACATTTGAGATGTATTTTATAAAATTCATCACTGCTCACATTGAATCACACACAGACCATACTACTGCAGGTGCTGAATGAGGTAACAGTGAACATTCATTAATCCAGATGGAGAAGTTTCAGGAAATCACATGCAATTTTTGGTTCAGTTCCAATTACTTATTCTTTGGTCTGAGGCAAGTTACATAATAAAACAATCTGAGTAGCAGTGCCTCTGTCCCTTTCAGTAAGGTTATTTCACTGTTGATCACTTGTGTGATATGCCAAGTCATCTGAAAAAAATCTTATGTGAAAAATAATATTATTCAAGAGCTCTTCAATGACAATGTCTTAATTATATGGGCATTGAATTATGCAAACAAATGTGTCATAAATATATGCAAAACTAAGTGGCTTCTGTATAAATGAAATCGTCATTCTTGGTGACAAATTATATAACATTAGAAAAAGTGTTTGGCAAACAAAAATTCCCAGCTTCTCATCTTTACAGGATGATAATCTAGATTCAGGAATACTACTTTTTGAGAACTTAAATATTGTATTTATTTAAATCCTTTGTGTATATCATGTTACTAAGCATATTTAAACAACAAATAGTTTATGTTGAAATCCATTGCCAAGAAGATCTGGTTAAAAAAATTCCTTTTCTGTGAAATAATCTTCTTAAAGTATTAATACCATCTGGTAATGGAAAACTGATAGTGAAAGAAGATCAGCATGCAATTGTTATACAACTGTTTTTGAACACCGAAGATTTAATAACATATCAAATTTCTGTGAAGTTTTCATTACAAAGTTGTTTGTTCATTCTGTGTAAGAAAATAGGGTGGAAAAATGACACTTAAAACTACAGTGCAGAAAATCCCAAATGTCCTGAATGGAATATCAGTACATAGCAAGGATATATCTAACTTCACTGAGTCCTGTGTTCTGTATCAGTGAACTTTTGTGTGTATTTGTGTGATAGCAGGAATTGAACTCAGGGCCTCGCAACTTGCTGGGCAGGTACTCTAAAATGTGAGGGTTCCCTCAGCCCCATTTTTGCATTGGTCATATTTTATATATGATCTCACTTTATGCCCAGGCCATCTTGGGCTGTCATTATCCTACATAGATAGCTCCCTCATGTTGCTAGAGATGACAGGTGTATACCATTCCACCCAGCCATTTTGCTTCCAAAATAGTTGGGATGACAGATGTGCACCCGCGCCATTGAATAAAAAGAGTCTCACAGACTTAAAAAGAAATTATTGTGACGGTGTTGTACAGAGGTGTTACAGCTACATAAGGCAGATAATAAGTACATTTCTTTTTGTTTTTGTGGTTGGTCATGGGCCTGAACTCTGGGCCTGGGCACTGTCCCTCAGCTCTTTAGCTCAAGACTAGCGCTCCACCACTTGAGCCACAGCACCTCTTCCGGCATTTTCTGCTTATGTAGTGCTGAGGAATTGAACCCAGGGCCTCATGCATGCAAGGCAAGCGCTCTACCACTGAGCCACCTTCCCAGCTCTACATTTCTTTTTGAACAGTGTCATTCCTCTTCTTTTTGTCCCACTTTTCCCACTTCTGTCTCCTCACCTGCTTATGGAAACAAACTCCAACAATGGAATTTGGAATTAAGAGTTTGCTTGTTTTTATTCTACTGTTTACAGTTACTGCCTTTTCCTTTTCTTTCCCCTTTTCCTCTGGTTGATTCCCTGTTGTTTTTGATTTCTGTTTTTTTCTTATATATAAATTTATTAGATAGACTTTCCTGACATGGCTTCAAAGTGTGATATTTCAATTTCCACTTTTGAAGTAGAGAGCTTAAGTCTTATGAATAAAGTAAAAATTACAAATTAACAAATACATTTCTAATATCTAATGGAATGAAAATTGGGGAATATCAAATTGCTACTCCTATTTGATGGTAGATAAGAATAGCAAATTTAGGCCCAGGCCAAGTGTTCTGCAAGGCATCTTCCACACACGCTCTAAATTACCTCAGCTTCTGAGAGACCTACTACACAGAAAAGACATAGATAGTCCTCACTGCGGTGAGATTTGTGAGTAGCCTTTACAAAAGCTATGAATAATATCATGGAAATGATTAAGCACGCAAGGGAGATCGATGGTCCTATTTTGCCTTGGCTTAGAGGTTTTCTGTCTTTTTTCATTCTTTCCAAGCTCATTCATCCTTGCTTTAAACTGTCAGCACCATGTTGTGTCCTATCTATCCATTGATAACATTTTAGATGGATTCTTAGAGTAATAATACTTTTCTCAGCCTACAAATACAAGCCTCAACTTTCCTATTCCACTCAAATTGCCAAGATTACTAGTTAGTAACTAGATTACTAACATTTTATATATGTACATATGTATATGACTATCTAACTAACTATATATACATATGTTTAATCTATGCTTCTCCTTCTGGACCCAATTTATAATTTACTGTTGTCCTCTGCACCCCACCCCCACTTTAATTCTCATTCTCATCTCCTTACCCTTTCCTTAGAAAACTTAAGTGTTTTTGTTTATTTTCTTTCCCATAGGACTTCTAATTTCTTCTCCGAGGCAGCTACCTTATGATCAGCACAGTGAGCATTTTAAAATTCTTTTCTAACCCTTTTCTGAAGCAAAAATAAAAGAACAAAAACAAAAACAAAAGTTGTAAAACAAAAAAACAAAAACAAAAGTTTACACTTCAATGAAACCCCTCAAAGTAAGACTAGCTTTAAAGTATCAATCATCTTTGAACCAGCTAATCACAATGAGCACTAATAAATTCTCCTTCATACACATCTCTGTAACTGCATTTAAGAGTAACCATTTTATTGTCATTCAATTCCATAAGTCAATATTGCCTGAATTTATGCTTTGTATTACTTTATGTGTTTTGATTCTTTTGCTGAATATATTTTTTACATCTGTCCACATTGCTGCAGAAATGCTTTGGAAACACAAATCTACTACATAAAGGGCCAAACAGAAAGACCAATTAGTATACATTTTACTTTTTGACATATGTTGAAAGTAACATATGTTTAAATGAAGACAAGTTTTCTGAGCTATATATATTAATGTAGAATGAACATATAAAAAGATACATAATAGTTCTGTTAAAGTAAAACAAAAGTATGCTAGTAAATTTAAAATATTGGCCTATATACAAGCTTCAATTGTTTGGCTTCCCCTGTAACACAGCGAATAGTAATTGAATGATTATTAACTACTATTTAAGAGGTTTCTATTAACAGTTTACTATTTAATTGTTAAGTATAATTTAGTATTAAGAGTAATTAATGAGGCTGGGAAGGTGGCTCAGTGGTAGAGCGCTTGCCTTGCATGCATGAGGCCCTGGTTCAATTCCTCAGCACCACATAAGTAAAAAGAAAAAAGCCAGAAGTGGTGCTGTGGCTCAAGTGGTAGAACACTAGCCTTGAGCTGAAGAGCTGAGGGACAGCACCCAGGCCCAGAGTTCAGGCCCCATGACCAGACTCCCCCCCCAAAAAAAGAGTAATTAATGTACAACGTTCCCTAAACAATTCCAGATCAGTGATAATACTCCTTTGCAATTTAGCTTTAGGATAAAGCAATATTCTATTCTTTGTAGAAAATTTAATGCCCAAGTCCTTCACCAGAAGAAAATTCTTATGCCATTATCAGTTAAGAACATTATATTCTATCACAGAGAATTGTAATATTAATAACCATTTGCCAAACCAACTCAGTATATTTCTTTGAAAACACGTCCAATTGTATTACTAATACAGAAAGCAGTTAGTAGGTGGATTTGGTGGCTGATATCTGTAATCTTGTCTCTTTAGGAAAGTGAGGCCTGAAGGATTACAATTTGAAGCCAGAATAGGCATAAAAGTATGAGAGAATCTATCTCCAATTAACCAGCAAAATGCCAAACTGGAGGTGTGGTTCCCTGTGGAACTACAGGTGTGAGTATCAAGTTTATAAACCGAACAAGAGAGAGAGGCCTTGAGCACAAACCAAGTTGGAAGAGACCAGGAACCAGTATTCAGTATCCATATTACAAAGTAAAGAAAATTTAATCATTCAACATGATTTTCATTGGGGACTTCATGAATGTAAATTATGTAAATTATGTACTAGAAATGAAATGGAAAATGAAGACAAATATTTTGTGTAAAGAAAAAAGGACTCAAGTATAAACTAAGTACTAATTTCACTAGAAGTAAGTCAGATTTCTGTAATAAGGGAAATCTAAACTGTATGTCTATAAAATGTCTTCACTTTTTTAGATAGTCTGAACATTTAAACAAAACACCTTTTATTTTAAATGATACAGTTTTGAAACTAATACAACCCAGTCGTAATGTCAAGCCAGTTGATTGGTGATTGCTTGCTTTTGCCTTGATCCTTCAAGTCCTTCCATTGGTGCATCATCCTGCTTCTATGCTTCCTGAGTTTTAAATAGGTTGTTTCTTTCCTTGTGTTTTTTCTTTCTTTCCTCCTTTCTTTCTTTTTTCTCTCTTTCCTGCTTTCCTGCTTTCTCTTTCTTTCTTTGTTTCTTTGTTTCTTGCTTGCTTGCTTGCTTGCTTGCTTGCTTTATGTAAGCTGCATCATAATTTATTGGAATTTATTTTCTTTATTATTTATTTTATTTAGTAGACATAAATATCAGGCTCCTGGCCTTGTCAAAGACAGAGTTCAACAATAAACATAAGAAGAGTTTGGGTAGTACAAAATTTATTTGAAGCAAAACCAAAGCAAATTCAAGAGCAAATGATCAAGCCTAATAAGAGATTTAGCATGGGCAGCTTCACCCACCCAACAAGTATACAGAGCTCTCCAATTTTGGAATACATTCATTTTATGAGTCTAATTACTAGATATTAGACACGGGAGGGTGTTGGGTCTCACAAAAGACGGACGGGGTCCAAGGAAAGGTAAGTGCGGGGGCTCGACTGTTCCCCAGCCTCCCTCAGCCCAGGAGACAATCAGACACAGCGGGGAGCCAAATCCAGCAGGTAGAAAAACTCGTTTATTAACAGAGAACAGCCCCCTTTTAAAGACAAAGAGGGTGGGTGGTATGGTAAGGGAGGAAGAGGAACCAATCACTGTCAAGGTCACACCCTATCATTCACCAGAGCCTTCACCGGCTGGTTAGGTACTGATCAAAAGATCAATTGGGGTCTGCCCACTCTACTCTCTCCCAGAGCCATCTTTGCTGCCCATGTGCTCCACAGGAGGGATGTTCTGAGAAATGTGAAACCAGGAAATTGATTGTCTGATAAGGTGATCGTCCTCAGAGTGAAGAAGGAAATTTGACATAAGCTATATGTCTGTAGCTGCAACTATAATGAGATTACATGAGACGCCCAGCTAACATTTAGAATTGGGAAGTCCCTGTTGGGATCCACTGGTTTGCACCATTTGTTATTATACCAAAAATTTGCCTCAAATGTAGCAAAACATTACTTCACAACAATGGTGAAGAGTTATATTTGGCAAAATGTACCTTTATATGACTCTGTATCAATTTTCTGGCTTCTTTGTGTTATTTTACACCCTGATCCCATATTATTAAACTCCCTCAAGAGATAAAACTCTAGAATGATAGGGGAAGGAAACACAGAAGATCTTCTCTGCACTTTCTTTAAGCTGAAAATAGAAATATATGTACCTATGGGAGATGGAGATTGAACACCAAATATTATCTACTTAAAGTGATAGTGATAATAATAACTTGGCAAATAATAACTTGCTGAATACATTTTCTAAATGTTTTAGGAAAAGGTTCTCTGAATATTCTTTTTTAGGTATCTTCTTTAATTTTAATTTTATTGTCAAGGTGATGTACAGAGGGGTTACAGTTAAGTAAGGTAGTGATTACATTTCTTGTCTAACTTATTACCCCTCCCCTATTTTTCTCCCTCCCTCCCCCAAGTCCCATCCACAAAGTTGTGCAGATCATTTCTTGCTTGTATTGCTGTTGCATAGGTTCCCACTTTGCCCTTTGTCTCACTGTCTTTGTTCCCGTTCCCTTCCCTAGTTAGATATACATATATATATATGTATATCTATATGTATAGATATACATATATATATATAATACCCATGGTAGCAAAATCAAATACAGTGACAACAGAGGATAAACCATGGGGGGGGGGTGGAGAACAAAAAAGAAGAAAGAAATCATGTAGTACTTTGAGAACAACAACAACAAAGAAAAACTTGTGTCCAGGTCTTGGAGTACATGTACTTAGCATCATCTTATATGATCACATGCAAGTAGCTATGGATCTATAACTCTCCCAGCCAGTTTTTTGTTTGTTTTTTGCTTGTTTATTGAACTCTGGGCCTGAGCATTAGCAAAATTAGTAAAAAGCCCACAGACTGGGAGATCTTCACTAGTCGTACAACAGACAAGGGCCTCATATCTAAACTATACTTAGAACTCAAAAAATTCTCCAAAAACAAATCCTCAATGAAACAACTACCCCATTAATAAGTAGGCTAAAAACTTAAAGAGAGACTTTTCTGAAGAGGAAATAAGAATGGACAATGGACATGTGAAGAAATGCTCAACTTCTCTAGCCGTAAAAGAAATGCAAATCAAAATAATATTAAGATTCCACCTCTCCCCAGTTAGAATGGTTATAAGCAAGAAATCTCATAACAACAGATGCTGGAGGGGATGTGGCCAAAAGGAAGCCTACTGCAATGTTGGTGGGAGTGTAAACTTGTTCAACCACTTTGGAAAGTAGTATGGAGGTTCCTCAAAAGACATAGAGCTCCCCTATGACCCAGCAATTCCACTTTGGGGCATTATCCAACTGACCACAAACAAGCCCTCACTAAAGTTACCCACACAACTATGTTTATTACAGCACAATTTAGCATAGGTAAGATACGGAACCAACAGAGATGCCCCTCAGTAGATGAGTGGATCAAGAAAATGTGCTTTATATATACAATGGAATTCTGTGCTGCTATCAGAAAGAATGACACTGCCACATTTGTAAGGAAATGCAAGAACTTGGAAAAAATCATAAGTGAAGTAAGCCAGACCCAAAGAAACATAGGTCTCTCTTATTTGTAATAATTCGTATACTTCTAGGATAATCGTAGCAAATAAGCAGAAGAGCTCAATAGCTGTGTATATATGACCATATAAAATGATGCTAAGTGAAATGAACTCCAAGACCTGGACACAAGAGGTTTTTCTTTGTTGTTGTTCTCAGTGTACTATGTTATTTCTTTTATCGCTTGTGCTTTTTTCCCCTATGGTTTATCCCCTGTTGTTACTGCATTCAGTTTTGGTACCTTGCGTATTGTATATGCATTATCTGAACTAGGAACAGAAGGGGAACAACAAAATGGTCAGACAAAGGACAAAGGGGAACCTATGCAACAGCAGTACTTACAAGACAATATGTTGGAAGTGATCTGTACAACTTAAAGGGTGGTTGGAGGGGGGAAGGGAAAGAGGGAGAAAATGAGGGAGTTAAACAAGAACTGTCATCACTACCTTACTTATGTAACTGTAACCCCATTGTCCATCACCTTGACAATAAAATAAAAATAAATAAAATAGATTGTGGTTCCAGTAAATAAAAAGTACCCCAAAACATCAAGACTGTATTGAATGGATAGAAGTTCCAATATGATAAATTTAAAACCTCTAAAAAAAGTTGAGTAAAAGAACAAAACAAAAACAAACAGCAATAGAATACATCAAATAAAATTATTATCCCATGCTGTATAAATACTTAAATACATACATAAATAAAGCATTAAATAGACCAGTGTACCATAAATTTGAATTAGTAAAACAAATAGGAATAGTGTTAAATTTTAAGTTGATTCTTTTTTTTTTTTTTTTGCTGGTCCTGAGGCTTGAACTCTGGGCCTGGGCACTGATCCTCAGTTGTCTCTGAGTTCCTTTTGCTTCAAAGTTAGCACTCTACCACTTGAACCACAGCTCTACATCCACCTTTTGCTATGGTTTAATTGGAGATAAGTGTCTTACAGGTTTTCCTGCCTGGGCTAGCTTCAAACCTCAATCCTCAGATCTCAGCCTCTTGAATAGCTAGAATTACAGGTGTGAGTGACCAGTGCCCAGGTTGATTTACTATTCTTTACTGTTAAAATGTATATAGCCATTAAAATAAAACCATGAAATTATGAAATCTTTCTTTCTTGCCTGTTACAATACTATCTTTTTCTATTCAGTACTTTCTGCCAATTGCATTCTTTTTTTTTTTTTGTCGGTCGTGGGGCTTGAACTCTGGGCCTGGGCGCTGTCCCTCAGCTCTTCAGCTCAAGGCGAGCGCTCTACCACTTGAGCTACAGCGCCACTTCCGGTTTTCTGGTGGTTTATTGGAGATAGGAGTCTCATGGTCTTTCCTGCCCGGGCTGGCTTTGAACAGCGATCCTCAGATCTCAGCCTCCTGAGTAGCTAGGATTACAGGCGTGAGCCACCAGCGCCCGGCCCAATTGCATTCTTTTGTCCAATCTCTACTGTTTTTCACTGTTTTCTCTGACACTTCTCACAGTCTCTTTAAACTCATTTGTGAATAGTATTAGTGAATTATTTTTGAACATCACTTAATTGCTGTGTTCTGGTATTTTTTATGGATATAATGAAGTTATACATTATTGTCAAATGCTACAGATGTAATCTTTTGACCTGTTCAGGGTGGCCTATTCTTAGAAAAACATGTATTATCTTTAAGTAGTTGTACAAAGGAATTTTAATTTAGCAAAGCAATTTATAAGTACAATATATCTTGATCAGGGTCAACCCTTTCAACATTCTCACCCATTGCTCCCAATCCACCCCTCCCCTTGCTCTTCTTAATTTTGGGAGATATACATCAGATTCGTGACTGCATTCTTCCCCTCTTCTTCTCTTCAGTTGTCTACTCTTCCTCTTGTCCCCACCCCACCCCATCTTTTTCAAATACGTACTTCCTGGTGTTTAATTTTGCTGAACTTTGATTTTACTTTTCTAAGGAATTACACTATTCAAGAATTGACCCTTGAATTGACCATATTTCAGTTAATACATTTGTATATACTTGCATATCACCCAGCATATTTACTTATAAGTTTATAACATAAATCTCGTTTCCACATCTAAGAGAAAACATGCAACTTTTGTCTCTCTAAGCCTGACTTACTTCACTTAACATAATTTTTCCAGGTCTTTCTTTATCTTTACAAATGGTACAATCTCATTCTAATGGATAATTAACATTCTGTTGGAATATATACTATATTTTCTTGATCCATTCATCCATTGAAGGACATCTGGGCTTATTCCATACCTTAGCTATGGTGAATAGTGCTACACAAAATGTCGTTGGGCTAGTGGCTTTACTGTATCCTAATTTGTAATCTTTTGGGTAAAGGCCTAGGAGTAGAATCTTGGGTAAATGCTCAGGGGGATTCTATGTTTATTTTTTTGAGGAATTTCCACACTGTTTCACACTGTTTTCCAGAATGGTTGAACAAATTTACATTCCCACCAACAGTGCATTAAGGTTCTCTCTTGGCTGCACCCTCACTAACATTTATTATCATTTATTTTCTTGATAACGGCCATTCTAACTGAGATGAAGTAGAATCTTAATGTTTTTTGATTTGCATTTCTTAGGAAAATGTTGGTAAGTATTAATTTTGACATTAAATTTGATCGCTTAATTCAAGTAGACCCTGTCAATGTTACATATTATAATTTAGTAATTCATACATATCTTGTTGGAGAAATTTTGAGCCTGTAAAAATCATACTAGTCATATATTTGTCCATGGCCTTTTAATCTCTTAAATAATGACTTTAGTATCTGTTTTTGCTCAGTATTTCTTCAATAGCATTTAATCTATGTGTTAACCTCCCTCCTTTTCTTTTTTTTTCTTTCCTGGTAACATGTAATAATGAATGATAAGTATTATATATAAACTAATTTTTCTCCTACTAGCTTATAAAGAAATTGGTGGTATGTCTTTTATTTAGCAAAAGTGTGTGCTAATCTCAATCTTCCAAAACTTTCCTCATTTCCTCCAGGAAGACCCACTACATTGTGTGAGACTATGGGCAAAGCTGAGATTTGGCTAATTCGGACGTACTGGGATTTTGAATTTCCTCGTCCATACTTACCTAATTTTGAGTTTGTTGGCGGATTGCACTGTAAACCTGCCAAACCTTTACCTAAGGTAGGTTTCTGATAGTAATGATTTTATGCACTTTAAATAACAAACATATGCACACACACAGATTTTCTTTTAAAGTTTATAGTTTTATCCACAAAGACATATTTATAAATATCTTAGGTTTGTCCTTATAAATTTTTAGTTTCTACATTTTATTTATTTATTTTTGTCAGTCGTGGGGCTTAAACTCTGGGCTTGGGTGCTGTCCCTCAGCTCTTCAGCTCAAGGTGAGTGCTCTACTGCTTGAGCCACAGCACCACTTGTCCTTATAAATTTTTAATCCTCATAATAGAGGAGGCTTTCTTGAGTCATAGCAGTCCTTTGAAGTTCATCTGAAAATATATGATATAGAAAGAAATGATCCAAGAGGTGTTTTTTAAAAAATATCTGTTTCTATGCTGTGGATAGTAAATTGGAGGATTGGCAAAAACAGAGTCATGAAAATCACCAACGACAGTGCTCTAGTCTTCCTAAAAGCCAGATGGAGTTATGAACTGACTCCTTCTCTAGAATGCTGGACAGAGAAAGATGCCTTCATGAGAATTTAAGCAGTGCATAGGATTTGATGAATATGAGGAAGTAGATGTTGAAGGGAGACTAGCTTTAGGCAGTGTTCCCACATTTCAATCTTAGAAAATGCTGACCTTTATTGCCATGGAAACAACTGATGGGAAAACTCTTTTGGATGATCATGCTGAGTTCAACTTTAAATCTATTTGCTTCAATGTGCACAATGTATTTTAGAGGTTTTCCATAAATTGGGTAGTAAAAATAATTTCAGTATCAACAGAGTATTAGACATAGATTGAAAGCCATAAGCAAAAAAGGAAAATGTTTCTCATACTGTATTAGTTCTTTATGATTGTCATTTCATGATTATTGGAGTGAAAAAAGGAATCACACACCACATGCCACAGACTATGGAATAATTTAGAATGCCAGGTATGTTGGAAAGCATTGTCAAAGCATAAAGATTGGAAAATGTAAACATGGTAACAACCTTGTATTTCATTACTAACAGGAAATGCACACTTGAGTTGCTTTATGTATGTATGTATGTATTTAATTATTCATTTTGGTCAGTTACAAGCGTTGAATTCTGGGTCTGGGTGCTGTCCCTGATCTCTTCAGCTCAAGGCTAGTGCTCTACCACTTTGAGTCACTTCTGGTTTTCTGGTAGTTAATTGGTGATAAGAGTCTCACAGACTTTCCAGCCCTGGCTGGCTTTGAAATGTGATCCTCAGATCTCAACTTCCTGAGTAGCTATGATTACAGGTGTGAGTCACTGAAGCCCAGCACTTGGTTTGCTTTTAAGGCTGAAGAATATATGCTCTAGAAGCCTACAGGCAAATAATGTCATCAGGAGTGCTTTTGATTCCCAGAACAAAGTCTAAGTAATACAGAGAAAGAGATAGAATATGCACAGCTTCACTAGATAATGCTCCTTACCTACACTTTTGTATTTATCCTCCTGAACCCCTTTACAAAAACATAAGTTCTCAAAATATCATTTTATAAAAATGAAATTCCATTCCAAATTTAGCTCTTCCATCAACATAAACTTTGATTAAAGTAAATATCAGTCATGGTAGAAGTGTATGATGATGCATGAATACAGAGAGAAGAGAGGAAATAAAGGATATAGCTCAATTGGTAGTGTGACAATGGCTTAAGATGCACAAGGCCTGTTTGTAATTCTAACACACACACACACACACACACACACACACACACACCACCAGCTGCAGCAGCAGCAGCAGCAGCAGCAGCAGCAGCTATGAGATGGTCAAAGATTCCAAATTTGTGTCTGAGGTGTGTATTCATTTTGATAGTGACTTAGAGTGCTCTGAGTACTCCTATATATTTTAGCCACAATTTTCAAAATCTTGCTTCTTTTCTAAAAAACACCAGATGTATTCATGTGTCATCACAGGACCAGTGTAATCATTTAACTGGCATTTCTATACACTTTCCCTACTTGGAAGTGTAGGTGAACTTTTCCCTCTCTCTCTCTCTCTCTCTCTCTCTCTCTCTCTCTCTCTCTCTCTCTCTCTCTCTCTCTCTCTCTCTCTCTCTCTCTCTCTCTCTCTCTGTCTGTCTCTCTCATCAGTCGTAGGACTTGAACTCTGGGCTGGGGCACAATCTCTCAGCTCTTCAGCTCAAGGCGAGTGCTCTACCACTGAGCCACAGTACCACTTCCACACTTCCAACATTTTCCTCTTCTTTTTATTTAAAGCATTGTTATGTCTGCAGGAAATGGAAGAATTCGTCCAGAGCTCAGGAGAAGATGGTGTGGTGGTGTTTTCACTGGGGTCAATGGTGAAAAACCTCACAGATGAAAAGGCCGATCTTATTGCTTCAGCTCTCGCCCAGATTCCACAGAAGGTCAGTGATCTTCTGAACCTGGAATCAGAGCAAATTTTTACTGATTGGAATAAAACTACAGCTAATGGTAGTCTTTGCAAGTATTATGTCAACATTCGTTATACACTAGATATATATGACATGGAATTTATTTATTTATTTATTTTTGTTGGGCGTGGGGCTTGAACTCTGGGCCTGGGCGCTGTCCCTCAGCTCTTCAGCTCAAGGCTGGAGCTCTACCACTTGAGCCACAGTGCCACTTCCAGTTTTCTGAATGGTTTATTGGAGATAAGAATTTCATGGAGTTTCCTGCCTGGCCTGGCTTTGAACTGTGATCCTCAGATCTCAGCCTCCTGAGTTAGCTAGGATTACAGGCATGAGTTACTGGCGCCTGGCTTGTGTGACATTGAATTTAAGAAGGAAAAATGTAACATAAATTGTGTAGTATGCACATTTGATCATTTGCTTGCTAAACCACAGCAAAACTGTAGGAATGTGTGCTTTTGTAGTGATTTCTATTTCCTAGCTTAAATAAGAAAATAAGTATTATTTTATTAATACTTATTATATTTTAATACTTATTATATTAAATAAGTATTTCAGGTCCATAGTCCAAATCTGAGGAATGATACAGTGTAAGAGAAGACATGTTCAAAAATATAGCCATATTTCTGAGATTTATTATCAAAGTGTATTTGGTATAGAATAAAGGTGTAATCATTAAATGTTCTAGGACTTAATATTCCTTCAATGTGAATTGATTCTCCAAATTTTGACATTGTCTTCCACAGGTTCTATGGAGATACAAGGGAAAGATACCAACATCTTTAGGATCCAATACTCGGCTCTTTGATTGGATACCCCAGAATGATCTTTTGGGTAAGACTGGGGGAAAAGAATAGTTTTCCAGTTGGTCAGAAGACATGTTAAGTGACCATTTCAAAACAAATTGAAAAATATTTAAGTAGTTCACATTTGAATTCCAGTTTTAAAGTAAGCACAATCATATATTAGGCCATTAGTTTTATGGTTCCCCTGAGTCACAAAAGAGCATCTTCTGTTAAGAGTCTCATCATACATGTTACCTTCTCAGAAAATGAAAGATATGGATCCCTACTATTTCTTGGATTTCATTTTTCTGGTTTAGCAATGTCTCAGGTATTCAACTGTTGAAGAAAACAGTGTTGTGCAATGACTGACATTGTAGCTTTCATTCCATCTGTCTTTGAAACTCTGAACTTGAAATCTGAACCCACTTCTCATTTCTCACTCTATCTCCTCAAACCAGGGCACCCCAAGACCAAAGCCTTCATCACTCATGGTGGAACTAATGGGATCTATGAAGCCATTTATCACGGGATCCCAATGGTAGGAGTCCCCATGTTTGCTGACCAACCTGACAACATCGCTCACATGAAGGCCAAAGGAGCAGCTGTGGAGGTGAACATGAACACCATGACCAGTGCAGACTTGCTCAGGGCCCTGAGGACAGTCATCAATGATCCTTCGTAAGTCCTGCTGCTTTTCCAGGGCTCACCTGTCACTCCCTAACTTGTCCATCATACTAGAAAATTCCCAATGTTTCAATACTTGTGTAACTGGTTTATCTACAATTAAAAAAATATATATAAACGATTTCATTTTCCAACTTCTCAACTGATTCCTTGAAATCAAAAATAATATAAAATTGTTTATAGTTTTCCTGGATAAATTCCTATTTCATATGTAATACATTCTTAAATGTTATCATACATTGAGCAAATACAAAATGGAAGTGATACCATACCCAATATTAACCATTAGAAGAGAAATATTAATGCTGAGGCTTGTAAATGCTTTTATGTAACAGTTATTGGTGAATTTACTAGATAATAATTTCAAAATATTATAGAAATCACATTTGTATATCTGGGTAGAAGGTTTTGGAGCTTCAATAATTCTTTTGAATTTTTTCTTCTATTTTTATTGGCTTAGATAATATATAATACATACAGTATAAAATATATACTTAACACAGTATGCTTATTAAATGTTATATTGGCTTGTATTATTTTATGGGTGAATTTCATGAATTTTATTACTGATTGCAAACACATTTGACACAAGACAGAAACATAAAATCTATTTAAAATCTTTATGTAAAATTATTTAATTTACTGTAACTTCACATTAATTCTAACCCTAAATACTAACTCAGATTATTTGACTACCTGTGTGTTTTTAAATACATATATATGTACATAGATAGATATAAATATAGATATAGATATAGTTGTGTTCCACTGTTATTTACTAAAAAATCTAAGAAACACAAAAATGTTAATTTTAATATGTAAATCATAGTAATTATAATTAGTCAGTATTTTAGCACATTTACAAACAAGTAGTACACCAACATGAAATAATACATATATAAATATGGCTCTTATTTATCATACTTCATGAAAAACACACATACTCTATTTTTAGTTTTACTTAAATTAGCAGATTTATCAGTTATATCTAGATTTCAAATTTAAAGTCTCTATAGCTGTAGGAAATCTTTAAGAAAAAAATTGATTAGCAACAAAAGGCATTTAGGATTAATAGATTTGCCTAATAGAGTTTGTGTGAAATCCCTGTACTGACCTTCCCTATAGCTCAATACAAGTGAAAAATAGAATGGCTTCATTTCACTATGCTCAAAGAATAGATGGAAATCATTCCTTGCAGCTGAACCAAATGATCCAAAGGCAATGTTGACCTCATTCCCTTTTCCCAATCCTCATGTGCATGGAGATCCTGTTTGTACCAAGACATGTTGTCACAAACCATTTACATTCACTCATGTCCTAGAGCCTTTACTCGGGATACAAAACACACACAGATTTAGTAATATAAACTAACATAAGAAATCTATACACTGTGGCATAGAAAATTATTAAAACTGAACTTAACTCCACATTCTATTTTGGTGCCAACTTGGTTACAAGGATCTAATTCTAGGTCAATATTTTGTATTTATCTTAACAAACCAAAGCCATATAAATAGTTCGATATGCTAAATCTTAAATCATTCTAGTCTTTCCATTCAATTCTGAAATTGCCTACAGTGGCAGATGTATCACTGTGTTCAAATGAGTATCCCTATGCAAAGTTCTGAGAACTGTTCAATGCCTTACTGATGGTGAAAAACAGATCACTATATCTGTCATATGAGCTAGTCATATATTTGTAACTGTGAATATTGGTGTTTCATATGACATTATCCCATAGTACTGAGTTATTCACGCTTTGTGTTTTGGAGCATTCTTGGGTAACATAGTTTATCAAATATTCTAATTCCTTCATAGGAAACTGGTCTAACATTCACACTTGAACATTCTGTTTTTTGAACCACACCTCTTCCCTCTTTACCACTTAAAATCAATGGCAAAGTTTATGAAGACATTAAAACTCTTTTCTGAACATATCCATAGCCATTGGCTTGTGTCATACATACAATCTCTCATGTATTTACCTCCAATAAAAATAAAAATTAACTTAGGACCACTTGCCTTCTAGTTATAAAGAGAATGCAATGAGGTTATCAAGAATTCACCATGATCAGCCAGTGAAGCCTCTGGATCGAGCTGTCTTCTGGATCGAGTTTGTCATGCGCCACAAAGGAGCCAAACACCTTCGGGTTGCAGCCCACGATCTCACCTGGTTCCAGTACCACTCCCTGGATGTGATTGGGTTTCTGCTGGCCTGTGCCTCAGCTGCTATATTGTTGGTTGTAAAATGTTGCTTCTTCTCTTTTCGAAAATTTTGTAAGACAGGCAAGAAGAAAAAAAGAGAATAGAACAAGAAAATGAAAGAGAAGATCTGAGGTTTGGGAAGTTCTGAGTAGGGAAATCTTACTCATTGCAACCACAAGGAACTTACCAATATGCAGTTTTTATCTTGTTTCTAACTATTGCATTACTTTCTCTTAGCTGAGATATAAACTCTAAACTTTAATGTGACCATTAACTAGTCAGCGTGTCCCATTTCTTCTTTTGCCATTTTTAAGGGGCCTAACCAATTTCCCTTATTATACACTACAGGTACACTATTAATTCTAAATAAGTCTGTTAAAAAACATTTTTTAAATTAACCTAGATTACATTTTGACTAATGCTATGCTGATTCCTAGGAGTACACAAAGTATAAACAGAACTTGATGGATGTAGGGAATTTACAAGCTCGAATAGATCATACAAATCAAGAAATACTATAGGAGACCAAAGAGTTTTGAGAAGATTAATGATTTCCTTTGTTAATAAAAATAAACATTTCTGCGATGTTACAAGTATTAGAAGATGAAAGTGTCAGTGATTTTTGTTACAGTAGACATTGTTTCATTGTGCACATTGAATCATGACCTAATTTGTATCCTGTCTGCAACAGAACTTGAGTGCCCTCTCATGGAATATTGAGGCACTAACTCCAAGAGAGAAATCAATCATAATTCCAGAGAAACAGTATGTTAAGAAGCACAGATTATTTTTAGAAAGAATAACCATCAAATATGTAGAAAAATAAATTAGTAATTTTATGAAAAGTTTAATTTACAGAACTTTTGTTTGATTCATTATACTTAATATATTTAAATTACATATTTAATATTGAAAATGAATAATATTGAAAATCTATAATTCTAATAAAAAGTATACTTGTATGTCAAAATAAAGAAAAAGTTACTTAAAATTTGAGTCCTTTGTGTTGTTTTTCTGTCTCTATTCTATAAACTTAAATATATCAGTTAATTTTTATGCTTATAATAAATTAGCCTACCATTTCAACAAAGAATATGGCAAAGGCTATAGTGTGTAGCTTCATAACAAATTATAGAGAGTCAGAAGAACAAGATTGATAGATAAAGGATAGTAAGCTCATCTCATTCTGCTTCATATTTGAAATATTTCTGTAGAATGCATGCCCTTAGTGAGAATTCCCAATAAATTTGAACGTTCTCATTACTTAAACAAAATCCTTAAACCAATAATATTTAACCCAAATTGTACACTAGATTTTCATTATAGTAATTTTTTCCTGGTTATCAACTTGTCAGATTGTGTCAATAACTGTAGTTTCATTATACAGACTTTGTCTTATTTGCATTCTTGCTGTATGTTGTAGTTCATATTGAGCATTAGTATAAGCCTTCACTTTTACCATGTTATGCATAATTTTAGACATCTACAAAGATGATGTTTCCAATAAAGAATTAAATTTCCAACAATAAATACAGTAGAACTGATCAATTAGATACACCTAACAAAGGTCATAGTTTCAAAGTTTCTCATTGATAGCTAGTTTTATTCTCTAATGGTCTAATGACAGAAAATTATTTCAATTTTCTTGTATGTGAAGTTACTTTAATTCTTAATATGTGATTCAGTTGAGGAAAGTTCCAAGAGCTACTGAGTGTGAATTCTAGTGGATGAAATCTGTTAATGTCAGTTAAACCCATTTGATCTATGTGTCATTAATTCTGAAGTATATTTGTTAATGTTTAATCTGAATGACTTGTTTCTAAGTAAAAATGGAATTTTAACATTATCCACTATTATTGCTTTGGGTTTCTCTGTTTTGTCTAGTGGCATTTCCTTGATGAAATTATGAACACTGACATTTGATCTCTTGTTGGATCTTTGCCTTTATCAATATGAAGTGAACTTCTTTATCTCTGCTGATTAATTCTGGTTTGAAGTTTGCTTTCTTAACCCATGGATGTAGCTGATCTTTCCTGCGTTCAGTATCTACTTGCTTCAAAATTATTTCTACAGTTTTATCTTGGCTTATCTTTTCCAATGATATACGTTTCTTGTAGTCTACAAATGTTTATGTCTTGTTTTTTAATCTAATTCAGTGGTCTGTGTTTGTTCTTAGGTTGACTTGGGAAGGGTGACCCATGTATGGTTACCAGGATCTTTGTCTGTCTTTTAACTTTGTTTTTGTTGTTGTTAGTTATATAAAAAATTAAAGGTACAATCTTAAGAATGCCATTTATGGGGGGTTTTAGGACCCTTGGATTTTGTAAGATTTCTTTCTATGTCTAGGGATATTATGTTAATCATATACTCAGGAAAGAAGAAGGTGGCCTCTCAAGCTACTATCAAGATCAGTGTGAGTAGGCCTTGCTTCATCTTCTCTAGAAATGTTGTGATTTCATGTTTTTGTCTTTGTTTTTGGAGATGGTTCATTAGAGTTAATTTGTTAAACTTTACAAATTGTTTTTGGATCCTTTATATGCCCTCTATTAGATATGTCACATGATATTTTCTATTATATATTTGATATTTCATGTGAGATATTATATCCACAGTGGTGGCTTGCTGGTGGACACAGACTTTTTACCCATGTCCAAATTTGTCTCTGACTTTAGTAGCCGCCAATGTAACCTTATCATAACCTGACTGGTCAGGGTCTGGTTGAATAGTACATAGAGATACCTTCAAGTGAAGGTATATGTTACCGAGAGGATTTAAAACCCTGAAATATACTTATCAGAATCTCTATGTGTTTGTCCAAGTTATTAGAAATAAGTTCTAATTATTTGATAGAAAAAGAGGGTTTAAATTTGTATTGGTTCCATTAAGGCACCTACAATTTTAAGCCTAGTACATGAAGCCTGGAGGTGATATGTAGCATGGGTAAGCTTCAGAGGGACTTCTGGAGTAGGAAGTTGGGTTTGGGACTCCTCTTTCCCAAGCTGTAGGTATCTTTTGTGTTGGTTCTGAAGAACCAAGAAGATGATGGGTGGAGATGGGAGTGAAGGCCCACAGTGTAGCTCTTCTATCTATCATTGATAAACTTAGTATTATGCATAGCATCATGCAAGTCTGGACATGCAATACTTTAGGTCATTTCTCTAATTTTTGTCAAAATATGTCAAGCTATAAGATAATCTTGTCTTTAGACCACATTAGCCTCAAAGCTACCTTATCCATTGGAGAGAATTGAAGTCAGTTAGTGCTACACCAAAAAGTGAACCATTTTTTCCTCAGAATGGAATTAAAATTTTTAGCAGAGGAAAAATTTTCACAAGTGGAGGAGACTGAGGAGTTCCCCTCTGTGATCTGCTGTTTACTTATGCATGGAAGAAATCACCTTTTATTCTTTTATATGTCTTGGCTTTTAATCATGGCCTTCAAGGGACAAAATCCATGCTCCATAATAATTCCCATGACTACTTAGTATCACTGTAATTACAGCTCCTAAAAACCTTTGCCTATATGGGGCTCACCGTAAGAAGGAAAGGTCCTTCCCACTGAGGAAGGAATCCCCAAGGAAACTCAACTTACTCTATCTCAGAGTCCAATCACACTGTGTTCTTTCTCTGTACATCAAGATGGCTTCCTCCTCACAGAAGGTAAGCAACAAAAGGAAGGAGAGAGGCTTGCATAAGGAGAGAAGTGGCCTGGAAAAATTTGAATAGAAGAGAGATTCATTTCCACATATGTGCAATAGGCTAAACAGCCAACAGAAAAAGTAAATATTGGGAGGTAGCTTCCCTCTTTCACTCGTGGTTGAAGATGTAGGAGAAATATCTCCAGCCAACATTTTGGTTGAGGCAAGGCAGAAAGTGAGGAAAGATGAGTGGCATACCACTTTTGACACATGAGATTTAGGCTGACAACTGTTTTAGTGATCTGAGACATGGCACCCAATATGTTATCAGTGAGCAGCAGACTTGGGAATGATGGTTTGCTTGGAGTGCCCTTGGTTCTTGGATATAGAGTTAAGATTAAAACATGGTACTGGTGGCAAGAAAACCCAGGACTAGAGAGGAACATAGTAAAGGAAGAGGCATTTATTGAAGAATAAAGTATATATGGGGCTATGAATTACACATTTCTGCTTTGTCCTCCTTACTGCTGGTATTTTAGATGTGTGTCACCATGCCTGTCATGCTTGGCTTTCATTCTCTGTATTTGTTACAGAAAAGTCCTTAGGTTTTGTCTTCAAAAAAACCAGCAAAAAGCAGGATGGGAGTCATAGGTCCAGTGGTAGAATGCCAGCTGAGGAAGTAAATGAGCTAAACATCAAGTTCTGAATTCAAACCCTAGTACCTCAAAAAAATCCAATAAACATTACTTTTAAAATGTGTCTGCTAGATTACATGATCTTGTAATTAAAGCACCCATGAAATCCACTTTGAAGTTACTTGAGCTGATTCAAAACTTTGGCAAAGTAGCAGGGTATAAAATTAACCCTCAGAAACCAATGGCTTTTCTGTATGCCAACAACGAGAAGAGCACAGCTGAAATCAGGAAAGCAGCCACTTTTGTAATAGCACCACAAAAATTAAAATACCCAGGAGTTAACTAAAGAGGTGAAGGACCTCTATGATGAAAACTTTAAAGACCTGAAAAGGAAATTAAAACAGAACAAAGGAAGTGTAAAGACCTCCCATGCTCCTGGTGTGGGAAGATTAACATCATGAAAATGGCAATACTGCCAAAGGCTATCTACAAACTTGATGCAATACTCATAAATATCCCAACCTCACTCTTCAAAGAAATAAAAGAAGTAATCTAAAAATTCATATGGAACAATAAGAGACCCCGAAGAGCAAAAATAATCCTTAGCAGAAAGAATGGTGCTAGAGGAATAACAATACCAGACTTCAAACTCTACTACAAAGCTATAGTAATCAAAACAGCTTGGTACTGGCACAAGAAGAGATCTGAATACCAATGGAATAGAACTGAAGGCCCAGAAATAAACCCACAGACCTATAGCCACCAAACTTTGATAAGGGAGCAAAAGAATAGAATGGAAGAGAGACAGTCTCTTCAATAAATAGTGCTGGAAAAATTGGTTAAACACCTGTAGAAAACTAAAATTAGACCCATCTATATCACCCTGCACCAGAATCAACTCCAAATGGATCAAAGACTTTGAAGTAAAAGCAGACACCCAGAAAACATTACAGGAAGGAATAGGAGAAACTCTAGGGCTCTTTGGCCAGGCCAAAATTTCCTTAATAAAGACCCAGAAACACAACAAATCAAAGAATGGTTGGACAAATGGGATTGCATGAAAGTGCAGAGCTTCTGCATGGCAAAGGACATAGCTAGTAAGATCAATAGAAGAAAGACCACAGACTGGGAGAAGATCTTCACTAGCTATACAACAGACAAGTGTCTGATATATAAAATATACTAAGAACTCAAAAAAATTAAAACCTCAAAAAACAAATCCTCAAAGAAGCAACCACCCCATCAACAAGTGAGCTAAAGGCGTAAAGAGAGACTTGTCTGAAGAGGAAATAAGAATGGCCAATAGACCCATGAAGAAATTCTCAAATTCTCTGGCCATAAAAGAAATGCAAATCAAGTAATATTGAGATTCCACCTCACCCCAATTAGAATGTCTATAATCAATCAAGAACTCTAAGAACAAGATGGAGAGGATGTGTCCAAAAGTGAACCCTACGGCATTGTTGATGGGAGTATGAACTTGTTCAACCACTTTGGAAAGCAGTGTGGAGGTTCTACAAAGAACTACATATAGAGCTCCCCCTATAACCCAGCAATCCCACTTCTGAGCATTTACCCAAATGATCACAAACAAAGCCTTACTAAAATCACCAGCACAACTATGTGTATCACAACATTATTCACTATAGCTAAGATATGGAACCAACCCAGATGCCCTTCAGTAGATGAGTGGATCAAAAAAATGTGGTAGATAGATAGATAGATAGATAGATAGATAGATAGATAGATAGATAGATAGAGGAATTCTATGCATCGATCAGAAAGAACAACACTGCCCCATTTGTTAAGAAATGGAAAGAATTGGAAAAAATATTGAGTGAAGTAACCCAGTCCCAAAGAAATTTAGGTCCCATGGTTACCCTTATTTGCAATAATTAGTATACATATAGGATAATCTTGTCAGATGAGCTGAAAAGCTCAAAAGCCATATACAATGACCATATAAGATGATGCTAAGTGAAATAAACCCCAAGATATGGACATAAGATGTCTGTCTTTATTATCATTATTGTTTTCAATGTGCCATATGATTTTTCTTTTTGTTGTTTCCTTTGTATATTCTTTTCCCTATTGCATATCCCCTGTTGTTACTGTACTTGATATTGGTACATTGCATCTTGTATATACATATGTCTAATCTGGGGAGGGGAAGGGGAATAACAAAATTCTGACACAGGGACACAAGATGACCCATTGCATCTGGGTTGGTTCTGTATCTTAGCTATGGTAAATAATGCTGCAATAAACATAGTTGTGCTGGTAGCTTTAGTATGGTCTTGTTTGTATCATTCGGGTAAATGCCCAAAAGTGGGATTGCTGGGTCATAGGGGAGCTCTATGTGGAGTCTTTTGAGGAACCTCCATACTACTTTCCAATGTGGTTGAACAAGTTTACACTCCCATCAGCAATGCAATAGGGTTCCCTTCTGTCCACATCCCCTCCAGCATCTGTTGTTATTAGAGTTCTTGATTATAGCTATTCTAACTGGGGTGATGCGGTTTCTCAATGTTGTTTTGATTTGCATTTCTTTTATGGCTAGGGAGGTTGAGCATTTCTTCATGTGTCTATTGGCCATTCTTCTGTCCTCTTCAGAGAAGTTTCCCTTTAAGTCTTTAGCCCACTTATTTATTGGGCAGTTGTTTCTTTGAGGATTTGTTGTTGGGAGATTTAATTTTTTAGTTCCAGTTATATTTTGGATATGAGATCCTTGTCCAGTTGTAAGCTAGTGAAGATCTTCTCCCAATCCGTGTGCTTTCTATTGATCTTGCTAGCTATGTCCTTTGCTATGCAGAAGCTCTGCAATTTCATGCAATCCCATTTGTCCAACCTTTCTTTGATTTGTTGTGTTTCTGGGTCTTTTTTTTGGGGGGGGGGTCCGGTTGTGGGGCCTGAACTCTGGGCCTGGGCGCTGTCCCTCAGCTGTTCAACTCAAGGCTAGCGCTCTACCACTTGAGCCACAGCACCACTTCCGGCTTTTTTCTTTTTGCTTATGTGGTGCTGAGGAATCGAATCCAGGGCCTCGAGCATGCAAGGCAAGCGCTCTACCACTGAGCCACCTTCCCAGCCCCATCTGGGTCTTTATTAAGAAAATTTCGGCCTGTGCCAAGGAGAGTAGATGCCCCTCAGTAGATGAATGGATGAAGAAAATGTGGTATATATACACAATGGAATTCTATGCCTCCATCAGAAAGAATGATATTGCTCCATTTGTTAGGAAATGGAAAAAAAATTATATTAAGTGAAGTAAGCCAGGTGCAAAGAAACATAGGTCCCATGGTTTCCCTTGCTTACAATAACTAGTATATGTCTGAGACAAGCAGAAAAGGTCAGATAAGTTGATGTTAGGTGAAATGAACCCCAAGATAAGGACTCAAATGGTTTTTCTTTCTTGCTATTGTTTCTAACATATTTATATGATATTTCTTTCTTGCTTTGTATGCCCCTCCCCCATGGTATAACCCCTGTTTTCACTGTGTTTGATGTTGGTATAATTTGTGGAGGGTAAGGGAAGGATACAGGTGGACCCATTGAAACAATGTGATGTAGAAGACCTTATGTAGAAAAATGAACTTTATAACTTTGGCGGGAGGGGGAGAAGGGTGTAGGGGGGAATGGAAGGGATAGGAAGGGTAGACAAAGGCGGAGGCAACAATGCTTGATAAGAAATGTACTCATTACCTTGCCCATGTAATTGTAACCCCTCTGTACCGTATGTTCACACACACAAAAAGATGACCTATTGCACCATGGATACCCATAGAATAGTATATTGGAAACGAACTTTACAACTTCGGGTCGGGTGGGTGTTGTGGGGATGGGGTTGGGTGGGAAGGAGTGTGGGAGGAGGGAGGATAAGGGATAGTGAGACAACAAGGAAGGGAAGGAGTAACAATGATCAACAAGTCATGTAATCATTGCCTGACTCATCTAACGGTAACCCCTCTGTATAGTATCTTTACAATAAAATAAAAAAATAAAATGTGTCTGCTATACTAGTGTTGCCAGTATTTGTCAAAATACAATGCTTTGTTTTGCAGTTATGGTGAAAGGGAGAAATACATATGGAATATGGCTGATAATAATTGATACTAGAATTGACAATATAATTACGTGTACTGATACTCTGAATCACAAATATTTCTTGCTTCAGATATTCTGACTATTAAACAGCCATACTTAACTTGCACTTTACAAGTTATTTTTTAAAATTATAGCTGTTCTGAATAAAAAACCCATAGTACTAAGGATCTAAGAATATTCACGTATTTTTCTAACAGGATTAATCAGGTAATTTTAAAAGTCCTAGTGATAGAATTAAAGCATTAATATAGATAGTTTAGGAAGCACTAAATAGAATATAAATTAGAGCTTAGATTATGTCTTACTGTTTAAGAACAATATAAACAATTGTAGAAGTGTTTTTTTTTCTTTTAAAGAAACCACACCACTCTACCCCCCCCCCAAAAAAAACCCGGACAATTAAATGATGGCTGTATTCATCCTTTACACCATATCAAGATTTCAACTATCTTTACTTCATATAGTATTTGCCAAATATTTACTTCATAAACATTTATTTTATAAACAGTAGCTAGTGAGAGCTTAGGCTGAAAGAAAGTTCTAACTGTACAGGATAAGTTAGAGTCATTTATGGAGGGAGCATTCATATGTCCCTAATTCATTGCTGTCCTCATCTTCCTTGAAATCAACTGTTGTCATCATTAGTGACTCCTTTCAGCCCTTTCAGTCATTTGCCCTGTTTAAGAATGCTCTTGGGTCTGATAATCATTTTCCATTGAAATTGCTGGTGAAAATAGCTACTTATTATGGCTGGAAATGAAACTGAATCCCTGAAATCTCAGCATTCCAAGTGCTGAAAGATGATGGCTGTGAGTTCAAGCTGTACAGCATGACAATGTTGTAACACACACACACACACAAACTATTGTGACTTATGACACACATGCTAGGTTATTGATGAATTCTTCCAGTATTAACCAACTCTAAACTGATGATAATTTAAATGTTTGGACTCTGATAAGAAATTACCCTTAAAGACTAATAAAACATAAGCATAGTAACAAAAGTGTAGGATAGTTACCAATGAGGAACAATTCCCTAGGTTTAATATCTAGAAACACACACACACACACACACACACACACACACACACACACAGAGGATCATACTCACAAAGGATTGTTAATGACTGCTTCCAGTGCTCTGAGCAAGTCTTTGCTTGATATTGCTTTTATATCCAGTTGAACAGCTGCTCCTTTGGCCACCATGTGAGCAATGTTGTCACGTTGTTCCCCAAACAAAGGAATGCCCACCATGGGAATCCCATGAGTGATGAAAGCTTTAGTTTTAGGATGGCCTAGGATTAGGGGCATTTCAATACAATTGTTCATTAAAAGTCTTAGACATAAAATGAGAAATGTCTAATGTGAGCACATAGTACAGTGTTTCCCAAATAACAATTATTGAACCAATGAAATTACATTTACATTGCCTTTATGTCTCATCCATAAGGATCACCTAATCCACTTGAGAGGTAAGTGAAAAAATCTTATGATAGGTTCCTTAAGTTTTGTGTGATTTGAGATATGAAAATCAATATACCATTTCCTGTTGAACAGATAGGATACACATAATGGCTAATAGAGAACAAATTCTGAAGCAAGAAAATGGTCATGTCCCATTGTAACAACGAGATGTACAAGACATTATGTTGAAAAACGAACTTTACAATTTAGGCCGGGCCGTGGGTGATGGGGGTTGGGGAAGTGTAGTTGTGGAGGTGGGAGGGAAGGGATGGTAGGGAAAAAACAAAGGACGATGTAAAAATTCTTTTTTTATTTTGAAAACACTGTACAGAGGGGATACAATTACATGGGCACGATAATGAATGAATACATTTCTTATCAAGCATTGTTGCCTCCTCCTTTGTTTCCCCTTCCCATCCCTTCTCTTCTCCCACCCCTCCCCCTCGGCTACCCTCCCCCCTACCAGATTTCAGCCTCCCAAGGGAGATAGCTTCCTGGTAAGAAATTCCCTATCATCAAGACAAAAACAAGATGGCGGAATAAAGGTGCTTTACTCCACAGCAAAGGAATAAAGCCCAGACAAACCACAGTGATTTTCTTGGAGATTGAAGCACAGTGACAGTGTACAGGGAGGACATGAAGAGGCCACTACAACGGAGAACTCAGGATTGAACTATGACTTTATAAATTAAGGGAGTAAGAACACAGACTCTTCACTTTCCCATCTTGCAACATTGAACATGAGCCAAAAGACCCTTCCTCTAGTGGAGGAGGGTAAATAAGACTCCCCAACAATTGCCACTCAGAACCCTGCTTCTGCTATTTGCTGCTGAGGAAGCCTGTTGTCCTCATAAGCCATGAGCCTAATTTGGGACACTAAGTTAGCAGACAAATGCATTGCCATGGAGAAAAAGTCCATCCCTCCTTGTGCCCTTGCCCCTCAGCACCTCCCAAAGCTCTTGTTGCAGAGTGCCACGTTTAGAATCCCCTGAAGGAACCAGCGAAGCTGCTAGACAGCTGCCCCAGGAGCTCAAGTGGTCCTGCACATTTCCTGGGTAGCCAACTGCAGAGGCCTCTAGAAAACAACAGAAATCCTGCTAACCCTAATACTGCTAACCAGATATCTGCTCAGCTTCTCTGCCCACTTTACCCACAGCCAGGCAAGCAGACTTCAAAGCCCAGACAACTTCCACTTGCCACTGGAAACTTGCCAAGAAGCTAATGCTGAACTGGTTATCAAATACTGGCTCTTTGAAGCAGGCAGGTGACTCTGCCCCTCTATTCAGGGTACCCACAACAGCAAACCTCTGAGCGTGAGTGAGGGATCCTGTTGAAGTTCTCATGAAGCAGCCAAGTGGCTTCGCATATCCTGATGTGACCCAAAAAGAGACATTCTCACAATGTCCAGCTTACTTGATAAGGCCTAGGAAGCAAATATTGGCTCTTCTCACTCATTTTCAGTCCCATGAAGGAGCTGGGTAGCTCTATAAGTGCAGTTTAGATGCTTGAAGCAGCTATTTTATATCTTGGGCACAGATAGGTGGTCTTCTGGGTTTTTAGGAGCTACCACTCCCAGGGCACTCCCATAAACAGACAAGTGCTCAACAGCCTCAGTGGACTTTACAGCCTACAGCTGCTGATTAGCTCTGCCTAAGAGAAATATATCTCAGCTGCAATGTTATGTCCTATACCTACAGAAGAAGCCACTGAGACACCCAAAGCTCACGGTCATTGCCTACAGCTGATGATATGTGTTGACACTACACCAACATCCAAAACCCAATACCAACACCAACACTGTCATCAAAGCTGATACATCTGATGTGGCCAGTTCCCTAAGATATAACAATGAAGTATTTTACTGTAGAAACGATCCTATAAAATGGCTGCACAACTGATCTTCCACATGCAGAAATGCCAATGTAGGGACACAAGACACATGTAAAAAAAGAGAAGATTCTATGATCATTCAAAGGGAACACATTATGTTCTTGGAACAAAATTTAAAGAAATCTTAATGAAATGAATGACTGGCTAAAAACTACTCAGAATAATAAATGTAAAGAAACTCAGATATTGGAGGTTCCGGGAAGATGGCGGAGGAGAAGCTGGAATCTGAACAAGCTCTCGCATAGAAAGTAGGTTTAGAGTTCCAGTGAACAGTCCTAAGCCAGAGAACCACACCAAGTGTGCCATCACAGGACAGAGAGTTAGACAAGAGAGGGGAAGCCAAGGAAACGCACCAGCTGCCGCTCCGGCGGCGGGGTCGCGGCGGCGACCACCGCCGCGGGAGTCATACCTGAGACACAGAGAGTCGGGGAAGAAGGAGCCAGACGCAGCGGACGAGAGGATTCTACTCAACACCAACAAGAACCGACAAGGAGCGGACATCTTCATCCTGCTGTTTGCAGACCAGAGACGACCCAGGATCCAAGACTCGGCGTGAGTACAAGCCCGACATCCTCACTCCTCAGGGAGCAGAGGAGGGAAGGCCACCCCTCCCCCCCCAGCACCGGTGATCTCCATCTTGGATACCGACAAAGCTCGGAGTTGCTGCTAGCTCCAGCTCAGGCCTTGGAATAAAACGAGTCATTTAGCAGGTCACAAGAACTTAACGGCGAAGTGACCTGCCAGACTCAGCTCCATCCAGGGAAAAGTCACCCAGCTCAGGCGCCAGCCATCGGAGTGCCTAGCGTCACTGGGTAACCAGAGCCAGAGGCTGCCCCTCCCTCTAGCAGCCACCACAATCAATTGAAAAACAGAAACCCTGAGAATGGCTCCAGGCTGGGCGCTATGAGCTCTATCACAAAATAGCCCCAGGGAAAAGCTACTGTTTGTTGAAAGGCCTCAACCCTACCCAGAACCTAGCCTCATAACCACATCCCCCTCTTTTGTGACTCTCAAAGCAGACCACCCTCCCAGAAAACTAACCTGGGAGGGGGATCTCAAAATCTTGGGTAAAGCAGAGCATTTTTCTGCCTCTTCCAACCAACCGACTTAAGAAACCAATCAAGCCACAGGACCTCAAGCTGTCCAGAGACTACAACAAGAGACTGGTTGCAGACAAAAGGGAGATACAGGATTCTTCCCACTCCTCCCCCCCCCAAAAAAAAAATCAAAAGACTTTTTTTTTCTTTCTTTCTTTTTTTTTTCTTCTTCTTCTTTTCTTTTTTTTGCTTGTTTTTTGTTTTTTGTTACCTTATATATATATATATATATATATATATATAAATTTTTTCCCTTCTAAAACTTTTATTAATCTTTAATTTTTGCCTCTTCTGAAAAAATAATTGTTTTCCAGTAATTTTTTTTCTCATCTTATAATTTTTATTTTAGGAATACGTGAATGAGAGTTTTCCTTTCTTTTCTTGTCTTCTTTCTCTTTTTCTTTCATTCTTAATTATCTTTTTGTTTTTTATCTAGCTCTACTGAACTTCTGATCTTTTCTTCTCCCTTTCCCATCCTTAAAGCTTTCCACATCTCCTCTATGTCCCTCCCCTTCTCTGAACATATTCACATTCCTCTCTAAATAGACTGTCTTTTAACCTCTATAATAACATTAATTTTTACGTTTCTATTCTTTTTCTGGTCTCTCTTTATTCCCCTTTCCGTCTCTTCTTTTTCTCTCTCTCTCTACTTGCATCCTACCCAACCCATTTCCTGCACTGTGATTAGGACATAGTTAACTCTCCCTGTGCCTCCCCACACCAATCTATTCCTATTTTTTACCCACATCTCTCCCTAATCCTAATAATTTCTGGTTTTCCAAATTCTTTTCTGCGGTTCGAAGTCCTTTAACATATAGTCATTTGATGTTGAATAGATGTATCTGTTGAACTAGATTGTATCTGTAGACTATTGACTGTACAAATGCAAACTTTGGTTGATGGTTGCCTTAAGATAGTGTTCTAGCACAAAACTGGTACAATCTGTATCTCAAATGGGCCGAGTAAGCCGGAAAAACACAAGAAAAATGGCAAATTCGGGTATCTCAATTCCCAACCTTGATAATCAGGGATTAGAACAGATAAAGAATAATCCAGAGGAGAGTTCCCAAATAGCTCTACAAACACTAATAGCAAACATGATAAATGAGAAGTTTGACAATGTACAAAGGACTCTGTATGAGCGTGATAGGGAGAGAGAGGAGGCATCCCAGAAGTTTATACAGGAACATCATAAGCGTGAGGAAGCTTCTCAAAAACTGATACAGGATTTGCGTGAACAACTTGAGAATACTCAAAGAGAAAGGGAGGAATGGCGTGAGCAGGCAGAGAACACTCAAAGAGAACTGCAGGAATCCCACAGAAGGGAGGAAACTAATCAAAGAGTAATTCACGAATTAAGAGACCAGGTAGAGAATACACAAAGATCACTAAAGACATTCATGGAATCCATTAACAAAGAGCTGAAGGAAGTCAGGGAGACCACAAAGGGAAGGCTGAATGGAACCCAACAGAAGGAATGGGAGTCCAAAGAAACCATAACCAATCAACTAAGTGATTTGAGAACAAACACTGAACACCAAATTAAGGAAGTGAAGAAATTCATACAAGACCTAAAACAGAGCTTCAACAAAGAACTTGAAGCCATCAAAGCTGACCAATTAGAAGGAAAAGAGATAAAAAACAAAGTAGAGAGTCTTGACAGCAGGTTAGACCATGCAGAAGATCGAATATCAGGGATTGAAGACAGCCTAGATATTATGGAGAAAGAACATACAACCATCCAAGACAAGTCCAAGAAATATGATAGGTCTATCCAACACCTGGAAGACACCATCAGAAGGCCCAATCTAAGGATAATGGGTGTAGAGGAGCACCTAGAAACAGAAGTTAATGGTCTAGGAAATTTGTTTAACAGGATCCTAGCAGAGAACTTCCCAAACATACAAAAAGATAGGCCTATTCAGATACAAGAAGCTTTTAGAACCCCAAATAGATCAGACCAGAATAGGACATCCCACCGTCACATTATAATCCACACAGGATCAACCCAGACCAAGGAAAAGATCCTTAAAGCTGTCAAGGAGAAAAGGTTAATCACCTATAAAGGGAAACCAATTAGAATTACCTCAGATTTCTCACCAGAGACAATCAAAGCAAGAAGAGCCTGGAATGATGTATGCCATGCCCTAAAAACAAACAACTATCAACCAAGAATACTGTACCCAGCTAAACTCTCCTTCATAACTGAAGGCCAAATAAAAACCTTCCATAGCAAAGAAAAATTGAAACAATACATCTCCACCAAACCAGCCCTGCAAAAGATTCTTAAAGATGTCCTACACATAGAAAACCAACAAGAACGCAACAAAGGCCAAGAAACTGCACCCAAACTGAGAATCCAAGAACCTTAGGAAGAACCCAGTTTTCACAGCCCCCAAGAAGGTGGATAACATGGTAGGAACTCCCAAATACCTCTCAGTCCTATCTCTTAATGTTAACGGACTGAACTCTCCAATTAAGCGACATAGACTGTCTAGTTGGATTAAAAAACAAGACCCTTCTATCTGCTGCCTGCAGGAGTCACATCTTGCCCGTAAAAACAAACATATTTTCAAGGTTAAAGGCTGGAACAAAATCTACCAAGCAAACGGCCCTCATAAACAGGCAGGAGTTGCAATCCTAATATCAGATAAAATAGACTTCAAATTAAAATTCGTGAGAAGAGATAAAGAAGGTCGCTACATACTAATTAAAGGATCTCTCCTTCAGGAGGATATTACAATTCTAAATATCTATTCGCCAAACAATGGAGCACCCAAATTTATCAAAGAAACACTACTTTCCCTCAAATCCCATATAGATCCAAAGACATTAATCGTTGGGGATTTTAACACACCACTCTCCCCACTAGATAGATCAACTTGGCAAAAACTCAACAGAGAAACCGCAGATCTAAACAGCTGCATAGATCAACTAGACTTAACAGACATTTACCGAACATTTCACCCAGCAGCATCAGAATACACGTTCTTCTCAGCAGCACATGGAACGTTTTCTAAAATAGACCACATTTTAGGCCACAAAGCAAACTTGTCTAAATTCAGAAACATTGAAGTTATACCTTGCATTCTCTCTGACCACAAGGGAATAAAATTAGAACTCAACACCAAAAGCCACCAAAGAAAGTCCGGTATCACATGGAGGCTGAACAACACACTGCTGAATCATGAGTGGGTCATGGAAGAGATTAGAAAGGAAATTCAAATGTTCATGCTATTCAACAAAAATGAACACACAAATTACCAGCTCCTCTGGGACACAGCAAAGGCAGTACTCAGAGGCAAGTTTATAGCTCTGAGCTCCTACATCAACAAATTGGAGAGATCGGAAACTAATAATTTAATGACACATCTAAACCTCCTTGAAAAAGAGCAGCAAGATAAACCCCAATCCAGTAGACGGAAAGAAATAATCAAAATTAAATCAGAATTAAATGAATTAGAATCCAAAAAAACTATAGAAAGAATCAACAAAACAAAGAGTTGGTTCTTCGAAAAACTTAACAAAATTGACAGACCCTTAGCAAACCTTATCAGAAAAAGGAGAGAACACACCCAAATTAATAAACTCAGAGATGAGAATGGAAACATCACCACGGAAACAACCAAGATTCAGAACATTATAAGGGAATACTTCTCAAAACTTTATGCTAATAAGTTTGAGAACTTGACAGAAATGGACCTTTTCCTAGCAAATATTGACATGCCAAAACTAAACCAAGATGAGTTAAACCAGCTTAACAGGCCCATATCAAGCATCGAAATAGAAACAGCAATAAGAGGCCTCCCAGCTAAGAAAAGTCCAGGACCAGATGGTTTTACAGCGGAATTTTACAAAGCCTTCAAAGCAGAGCTCACACCAATACTCCTCCAACTCTTCAATGAAATTGAAAGAGAAAGCTCACTACCGAACACATTCTATGAAGCCATCATAACCCTCATCCCAAAACCAGGCAGGGACTCATCAAAGAAAGAGAACTATAGACCCATTTCTTTGATGAACATTGATGCAAAACTTCTCAACAAAATTTTGGCCAATCGACTTCAACAATTCATCCAAAAAATCATACACCATGATCAAACAGGATTCATTTCAGGGATGCAAAGCTGGTTCAATATACGCAAATCAATTAATATTATTCATCACATCAACAGGAGCAAGAATAAGAACCACATGGTTATCTCAATAGATGCAGAAAAAGCATTTGACAAGATCCAACACCCCTTTATGATGAAGGTTCTGGAAAAATTAGGAATCCATGGAACATTCCTCAATATAATAAAGGCTGTATATGACAAACCTACAGCCAGCATTATACTCAATGGTGAAAAACTAAAGCCATTTCCTCTTAACTCAGGAACAAGACAAGGATGCCCACTCTCTCCATTTCTCTTCAATCTAGTATTAGAATGCCTAGCTACAGCAATAAGACAAGATGCAGACATAAAGGGGATCCAAATAGGGAAAGAAGAAATAAAACTCTCCCTCTTTGCAGATGACATGATCTTGTATTTAAAGAATCCCATAGACTCCACTCCCAAATTACTCAAGCTGATTCAAAACTTTGGCAAAGTAGCAGGTTATAAAATTAACCCCCAAAAATCAATGGCTTTTCTACATGCCAACAATGAGAAAAGTGTGGCTGAAATTAGGAAAGCAACTCCATTTGTAATAGCCCCACAAAAAATAAAATACCTAGGAATTAACTTAACCAAAGAAGTGAAGGACCTCTATGATGAAAACTTTAAAATCTTGAAAAAGGAAATCAACACAGAACTTAAAAAATGGCAAAACCTCCCATGCTCCTGGATTGGCAAGATTAACATCGTGAAAATGGCAATACTTCCCAAGGCTATCTACAAATTCAACGCGATACCTATCAAAATTCCACCCTCATTCTTCAAGGAAATAGAGGAGGCAATCCAAAAATTCATATGGAACAATAAAAGACCCCGAATAGCAAAAACGCTCCTCAACGGAAAGAACACTGCTGGAGGAATATCAATACCAAATTTCAAACTCTACTATAAAGCCATAGTAATCAAAACAGCTTGGTATTGGCATAAGAACAGACCTCAGGACCAATGGAATAGAATTGAAAACCCAGAAATGAACCTACAGACCTATAGCCACCTAATCTTCGATAAGGAAGCTAAAACAATAGAATGGAAGAAAGACAGCCTCTTCAGTAAATGGTGCTGGCAAAATTGGTTAACTACATGTAGAAAACTAAAGCTAGATCCTTATATATCACCCTGCACCAGAATCAACTCCAAATGGATCAAAGACCTTGAACTCAAAGCAGACACTCTGAAAACATTACAGGATGGAATAGGAGAAACCCTAGGTCTCCTTGGCTCAGGTCGAAATTTTCTGAATAGAGACCCAGAAGCACAACAAATCAAAGAAAGGTTGGACAAATGGGATTGCATAAGATTGCAGAGCTTCTGCAGGGCAAATGACATAGCTGGCAAGATCAATAGAAAACCCACCGATTGGGAGAAGATCTTTACTAGCCATACAACGGACAAGGGTCTCATATCTAAAATATACTTGGAACTCAAAAAATTAAACCACCCAACAACAAATCCTCAAAGAAACAACTGCCCAATAAATAAGTGGGCGAAAGACTTAAAGAGAAGCTTCTCTGAAGAAGAAAGAAGGATGGCCAATAGACACATGAAGAAATGTTCAACATCCCTAGCCATAAAAGAAATGCAAATCAAAACAACATTGAGATATCACCTCACTCCAGTTAGAACAGCAAAAATCAAGAACTCTAATAACAACAGATGCTGGAGGGGATGTGGACAGAAAGGAACCCTACTTCATTGTTGGTGGGAATGTAAACTTGTTCAACCACTTTGGAAAGCAGTATGGAGGTTCCTCAAAAGACTTCACATAGATCTCCCCTATGATCCAGCAATCCCACTTTTGGGCATTTACCCAAATGTTTACAAACAAGACCACACTAAAGCTACCAGCACAACTATGTTTATTGCAGCATTATTTACCATAGCTAAGATATGGAACCAACCCAGATGCCCCTCAGTAGATGAATGGATCAAGAAAATGTGGTATATATACACAATGGAATTCTATGCCTCCATCAGAAAGAATGACATTTCCCCATTTGTTAGGAAATGGAAAGGTTTGGAAAAAATTATATTAAGTGAAGTAAGCCAGGCCCAAAGAAGCATAGGTCCCATGGTTTCCCTTATTTGCAATATCTAGTATAGGTATGAGTCAAGCGGAAAAGGTCAGATAATGTGATGTTAGGAAAATGAACCCTTAAATATGTATTTTAATGTTTTCGTTTCTTTCATGCATGTATTTCTAATGCATTTATAAGATTATTTCTTTGTTGCTTTGTATGTCCCTCCCCCACAGTGTAACCCCCGTTTTCACTATATTTGATGTCAGTATAACATGTGGAGTAGATGGGGACAAACAAGTCGTTTAAGGATTCAAGTGGACCTGTTGCAACAATGAGAAGTACAAAATGTCATGTCAAAACCAGCTTTACAATGCCGGTGTGGGGGGGAGGGGGGTATAATTGGGTGGGGGGAGGGGGGTAAAATTGGGTGGGGGGAGGGGGGAGGCGGGGAAGGGAAGTGAAGGGTAAACAACGGAGGAGGCTGCAATGCTTGGTAAGAAATGTATGCATTATCCTGCCCATGTAATTGTAGCCCCTTTGTACAGTATGTTCTCAAATAAAATAAAATACAATTTAAAAAAAAAAAAAAAAAGAAACTCAGATATTTAGAAGGCTTAATGGAACTTCAATAGGTTTGAACAAAATTTATGCTAACCAAGGCACATGAGAATATAGTCATATAAAAGATCACCAAATGAGTATAAAAACAAAACAAGCTGTATTATAACAACATAACATTTCAATATACTAAGGACATGCTTTTGCATATGATACTCAGCAGTAACTTTACATCAGAGAAGACAGGGGTTGATATATTCAAATTCCTGAAAAACTCATTAAACCTGAGAACTCTGTCTCTGTCTATATATATATATCTATATATGCGTATATATAGATATATATATATATATACATGATGTATATATATATATATATATATATTCCCTTATACATTAAGGAGAATTAAGTATTGTTCAAACTAGCAAAAATGATATGAACTAACTACTAATAGACAAATCCTGAAAATAATGCTTAAAGAGTCTTATCTTGAAAGAAAAGTATGATAGCTGCCATCATATTGACATAGACAGAGAAGAATAAAGTAAATATACAAACGAAAAAAAGGAGAATCATAACATGATCATTACAAAAACTATGCAATCCCAAGAAAGAAAAGTAAAAGAAGCAGAAACACCTTGAATGGAATAGGTAAACCTCCTTACTGAAAAACATACAGACTGCTTAGATTAAAAACAAATGTAATACAATTCACAATGTCAGCTGTAAGAACCCTGTAAGTGAAGAAATAATGAAAGTTGTACACATAAATGCATAACAGAAGAAAATAAGAGTATTTACACTAATGAAGACAAAACGGACAGTAGGTAAAAACCCATGAAACACTACAAAGAAGGTCATTCCATAATGATAAATGGATCAGTACAAACGAAAAAAGAAATAATAGTTCTCAATATATAGCCCCAACCAACCACCCTATGAATAAAACATTATTAACCTAATGCTACTATACTGATAGTAAATAAAGCTTAGGAGACTAAACATCCAAATTTACTAAAGGACAGATAATGCAGCCAAGAAATAACAAAGAAACATGAGAATTAAATTATACAGTAGAGGAAGCTGAACTAGCAAAAGATAACATTCATTTAAGGGTGCCAGCATGAAGATTTCTTTCATTAGCATAAGGAAAATTCTCTATGATAAGCTAACTGGCAGGTACAAAACAAATATGAAAAATTCATCAATAAGATATATTTCCTTAACCACACAGAATAAAATTAGAAATTTAAAAACAGAAAAATTTTAAAGTACCCATAACAGAGAAATGAAAGAAAATTTCTTGAGCAAAGGATTTCACAATTAAGGAACCCAAAGTGAAATTAACATTTTCTTGATTCAGATGAAGTGGAATGGAGCAAACAGAGACAGAAGAGGGAACTTATCTTGAAGGAGGAACAAGAAGAGGGAGTTTAAAAAATACACTACAAACACCAATCAGGAAACTAGAAAAGAATGCACCAAGCAAACCCAAATGAATAGAAGCAAGAAAGAACAATGACCAGAAACAAAATAAGTTACAGACTGAAAGAGAAAGGGTTTATAAAGAAGTTAGCTGATTTAAAAAAATATTCTTCAGAAACCATTATCTGGACTGATGAGGAAACAAGAGGGGAGACCCAAATGAAGAAATCAAGATGAAAGGGGAAATATTCCAACACATGCTGCATGGTCATGGCTTGAGAAGACACAGGGTTAATTCTTTGGAACTTTGGCACAATTCAGCAGTGGAGTTAGCTGGTCCTAGTCTTCTCTTTGCTTGGAATCTCTACCATATGTTATTGATCTGTCCATGTTTCCCACATACGTACAAACCAATTTAGTAGATTATCTGTCCAGAAATAGATCTAGTTGTTTTACATTTTCCTGTTGATTGCTGAGAAGTTGTTTCTGATAATCTCTCTAGCTGCATTTCTGAAGTATCAGTTGAGGTATCTATGGCATTTAATATGACTTTGGTTACTTTAGTGGTGTTTAATCTGGCAAATATTGTCCATTTTGTTGTGTGCAGTACTTTATGCATAAATTCATAGATTATCAATTCAGAGACCTTTCAGTGTTGACTCCAGTATCCAAACACACAGGGTTCATGTGATAAGTCTGTCAATGCCATGGCTTTTCTCAAAGTGTCAGTTCTCCATTTAGGAAGAGATGCTACAGTGAGGAGGTGGGAAGGCAGCCAGGTTCCACACTTGGGGCCAGTGTGATGTGGAAATGGTTTTTAAACTAACTTTACTAAAGAGTGATTTTGTGAATGGACCCTAGGAGCAAGGGAAATGGAAACCCGTTCCTTTGATTTGCTTACTTTTCACTTCCAATGGAAAAGATCCTGCTCTATTCAGTGTTTATTCCATCAAACCTGCACTGCAGTGGTGACTTTGTTTGGGCCCCATTTTTGGTGGATATTTGTTTTACCTGCTTCACAGAACCAGAAAATATATCATTAATTGATGTGGAAAAGCACATTATACTCATTGACTATCTTTTGAAGTTTAGAATCCACCTTTCAATCAAGGGCTTGAACTTGGGCCTGAATATTTGTCCCTAATCTTTTCTGTCTTCTTTGTTTGCTCATGGTTAGCACTCTACCACTCAAGCCAAAGCTCCACCTCCAGCTTTTGAGTGTTTAATTGGAGATTAGAATTTCAGTGATTTTCCTCCCTGGCTTGGCTTTGAACCATGATCCTTAGATCTGTCTTCTGAGTAGCTAGGATCAAGGCATGTGCTCTAAATATCACTTTTGCAAAATCTCTACTTTCTCTATTTTCTTACAGACAATTAAAAAAATTGTTTTTTGTGAAAAGGGTTAGATTTCTTAGTCATAATGCCAATGGCTCAGAGTTCCTGGCCTAAATGGGATTAAGGTTATAAAAAGCAATAATTAACTAGTAATTCTAGGTCAAATAAGGTTAGAATGGGAAACATCTGTCAATCAGAATTGTTAGAGGCAATTCACGAGTGTTAAGAAAAATCAATGCAAAATTAAAGCAAGTAATCTGTATCTGTCCATAAGGCAAAAGCTAAGTAATTGCTGGTGACTAAATGAATGTTTTAAGAAAAGGTACAACTAATATGAGACATTAAGAAAATTTGGCTTCTAGCCTGTTACCTGCTATTCTGGAGCCCTTAGCAGATTTTCATTGTGTGCTCTTCTATTCAGGTTTACTCAGAAATCCAGAAAATTCACTAAATCTCTCCACAGCTGGTCATGATTTTCTTTTACTTTTTCATTCATCCATTCTCTCCCTTTCACCTCGTATAGTGAGGGAAAGCACCTATAATTTCAAGAATTTCCATTAGTGCATATAAACTATTTTACTATGTAATTTCATATCCACATGTACTGTACTGCACTTTCATTAAATTAACCTGTATTAATTTCTACTAATTACATTTTTCTTTTATTCTATTCGCTCCTTACACCTGCATGTGGAAAGCTTTCAGTAGGCTCAATGTTCCATCTTCAAACATCGGAAATGTATTTTGGTATTGTTTATACTAAATCATTCTGTCACTTTAATCTCCTTTCCCTGAGACAGTCCAACAATTACATCATTTTATATATATATACATATATATATACTTATGCATATTGATTATATAAACCTACACATATATATAGTGATAAAACAGTGATATATATATGCAAAGGCAGAGAGTAGCATATGTAGTTATAGATATATTCACAATATATATGGTATTATGTATACAGATATAATACTATATATATAATAACACTGGATAGATAGATATAGATATAGATATAGATATACTCTCTGTGTGCTCTGCATGTGAGAGGAAACTTGTGACCTTTGTCCTTCAGGACCCGATTGACTGTGTTTAACGCACTAATCTCCAATTTCTTCCCAGTTTTTTTGGCAAATGATATGACATTCTTATTTCTGTAAAATATTCTAATATATACATGTATTGATCTCTATTCACTTTCTTTTATAGGTATATATGTATATATATTTATATATGGATACATCTCTCTATTTTTCTCACTCATTGAAAAGTCAAAGGTCATCTAAACTGACTTCATAACTTGGCTTTTAATAAATAATGCTGCATTAAACATCTGAGTGTGCAATTGCATTATTTCAGAGATGTGACCAACAGTGATATTAAGTTCTTCACTAGCTCCATATCTAGTTTTTGAGAATCTTCCATGTTGCTTTCCATAGGAGCTGCACTGGTTTGAATTGCTCCCACATCATGTTTTCTTTTCCCCTATAACCTGGTTAGCATCTGTTGTGCTCTTTTGTAGAATTTTATTTTTGAGTTACCAATTCTTTGTTATATGAGGGCTTTGATTGTGATATTTCCATCTACACATTGTGCACTTGGAACATATTTTCCTTTTCCACTCTATTCTCACTCCCCTCCACTGTCTCTCCTTTCTCAAGTAGCATTTTGTTCATTTAATCATGACACTGTCATCGATGTGTGTGTTCAATGTTCTTTTATCCTCTGTGCTCCACAGTAGCCTGTCCTTTCTCTCCTTTCTTTTGCTGATCCACTCTTAAAAGGTCCTGTATTCACCTTCATCTTGTCTGCTAAATACTATCATTATCATCCTCATTTATGTGTCCACTCCACACATGAGTAAGACCATATTGTATTTAGCATTTTGATTTTGATTCACAGCAGTCAACCTGATGATTTCCAGTTTTATTTATTTATTTATTTATTTATTTATTCATTCATTCATTCATTTATTTTGTCAGTCTTGGGGCCTGAACTCTAGGTCTGGGTGCTGTCTCTCAGCTCTTCAGCTCAAGCTTAGTGCTCTACCACTTGAGCCACATGCCACTTCCGGCTTTTTTTTTCTGTTTATGTGGTGTTCATGCATGCAAGGTAAGCATTCTACCACTGAGCCAGCTTCCCAGACCCTCCAGTTTTATTTATTTTCCTGAAAATGATATAGTTTAATTTTTCCTCATGGTAGAGTAATATTCCTTTGTATATCTAATATTAATAGGCAATCTTATTATATATAATAATTTGAGGAAGAAATTAAAAGTAGACTAGAACTTGCTTTGAATAGTGTATATAGAGCTTCATTATTAGTGCAGAAAAAAGTACCTGCAAAGTTTTCTTCTGTTAAAAACTTAATATAATATGGAACACAGATGTATTATTTTTGTATTTTATACATGTGTTTGTATCCTATGTTTAAAATATAGACTGATTATACATTTAAGTGTTAATAAATGGTAGCTGTCATTACCTAGTTTCATAATTAGTTTTATTGATAACTTCTCCTATTGCAGAGCAGTAGGAATAAAAATGACAGTCTCATGTTTGCTACGTCAGTGCAGGAACATTGAGCATATACAGTTTTTCCTTTACTCAAATCAAGCCATTACCATACTGTCTCCATTTCCCAAAAAACAGAGATTACACATGTTCAACACAATGCCCATCAGATCCCTTATTTTATTTATTTATTTATTTATTTATTTATTTATTTATTTATTTAAGTCAATAATGGGCCTTGAACTCAGAGACTCATGGTTTGGATTTGTTTTGCTCAAGTTTAGTACTCATATTAAACAGAGTTCGATATTTGGTTTTTGGTGGTTAATAGAGTTAATACTCTCCTAGACTTTCCTTCCTAGGCTGGCTTTGAACTGTGATCCTCGGATCTCAGTCTCTTGGGCTGCGGGGATTACAGGTATGAGACCATGACATTGAGACCAGGGTCTCAATGATATTTAATTTTCTTATAGTCATTACATTCATAAAATGTACCCATATGTCAAAAGCAATAATCATGTCTCACTGACAATGTATAATGCACACCTAACTTTTCTACCAACACCAGGCCTTTTAAGTAAATTTTCACTTCCTTTGTAGTTGGCTATCTTCACATAGATTGTAGTTCCCTTTAATTCTCCCTGCTTCACTTCCTCTCACTCACTCTTTATGTTTAGAAACTCTTGGTTAGCTTTGTGTTAGCAGAAGTTTACTTCAGTTATTGTCAACTCTCTCCCATATGTCAGTAGTCTGAATAAAATGTTACCTCTTTTAACCTATCTTTCTCTTTTTCTTTGGACAGACACGCAAAGAGTTCATTTAATTTTGTCTTACTAACATATTCCTTTTCTGAAAATGCCCATAAAACTTTGGATTGTATGCTTCTCTCAAACTAACAGACTCAAATTTCCATACATCCCAGTTGATTCAGTTATACTATCTACATAAATCAGTGACATGGAACTTTTTGAGGAACTCTGACATTAGAATTGTACATTGCTTCATTTTTAATCAAGAGTAAGGTCCATTTGAAAATACAAAAGACATAGGTTTAGGTACAATGTGGAAGAGAATCCCTCCTAGCTTGATTGTGCTAAAAATCACTAGAATGTTCTTCCTTAGCAGGCTTTTAGTCCATTCCCTGAGGTGTTGAAAGCTCTACTCCCTCTTTTTCTTCTTGTCCATCTTAAAACCTTTTGGTAAACAAGCAAGCAACATTTTAAGACAAGGAAGGTAACAGTGGCCACACAGGCCAGTAGGAATCCGATGACATCCAGAGAATGGTACTGGTACCAGGTGAGGTTGTGGGAAAGTGGCCTCAGATGCTTGGCTCCTTTGTGGAGCATGACAAATTCAATCCAGAAGACAGCTCGATCCAGTGGCTTCATAGGCTGATCATGGTGAATGGTTGACAACCACATAGCATTCCTTTTGTAGCTAAAGGTAAATCAAATTGATGTAAGTATATCAAATGAACTAGAAAATATAGATATTGAAATTTTCCGCAAATGATTCTAAAAAATTTTGAGAGAAAAGAGAATGTTTCCTTCTGCTGTATTTTTAGACATGTTAGTGTAAAAGGCCAGAGCTTCTTAATGACCCTGGATTTAAACATTTAGAAAAATATTGTTAACACAAGAATTTCTGAAGACAAAAGTAGAATCATTGAAAAAATCAACAGCAATATAAATGCCTAATTATTAATGCATCTGTTGTTCAAAATTTAGAATTGTGTCATAATTTAGAGATAGATAGGTAATTTAATCAAGAAATTTTTCCCCTGAAGGCTCTCATTTATTGGTGCTTAATTATTATTTAACTACAAAAGTTCCCTGCCTCCTTTGTTTTGTTCTGGTCTTAGGGCTTCACAGTCTCCTTGAGCTTTCTTTGCTCAGGAGAAGAACTCTACCACTTGAGCCACAGACCCAGTTCTGGCTCTTTGAATGTTAAGTTGATATTAGATTCTGAGGGACTTTTCTGCCTGGCTTGATGTCAAACCACAATTTTCAGATCTCAGCCTCTGCAATCACAGCTAGAATCACAGGCATCAGCCGTTGGCTGTCATCTAGCCTTCCTTTTATTTCTTGACCCTTTCACTTACTTGTTCAACTATGACTCTATGACTTGCCTTTTCCTTTTATGAACCTATTTTGAAATGTTTCAGTTATTTGTTTGCTGTTATACCACGAAAAGATAGGAAATGGAAAAATAGAAATAATTGAGTTCTTGAATTATGAGAAGTAATGTACTCATATTTAGAATGATTTTAATTATTCAGCTTTTCAGATAGACAATTAAAAACATTTGCTAACATTGCTGTTATTTTTCTTGTTAGTATAATGATGTTAGATGTAATAAGAGGGTGCTCTGGTTTCTTTGAGACATTATAGGTACATAGGATTTGTGTTGAAATGATTCTTTCCAGTATGTAAGGTGAAAATGGGCATGCATAGAGAATGATTATTAAGGGTAATTTCCAAGGTGTTATAGAAGGAGAGTATTGCAATGGCAAGTAAAGTGACTTGTATCACTATTATTTAAAAAAGAACTCACTGATATGGGTGAGTTTCAGCCAGGACTAGTGGTGATCCTTTTTGTAATACAGCAGGCAAAAATTAAAAGGAAATGCATCAAAAAATGAATGAAATATGTGTTACATCCTAAGACTTAGCATGTATCATCTAGTTAAGTAATCTTCTGTATCTCTCAGTATCAACATTGTATCTGTTCAAAATTTAATGAGAACAATAATTGAGAGATGTATTTTATAGCAAATAAAAATATAAAAATACACTGCTTCTCAAGAGAAAAGAAAATAAAATATGGCTCACAAAGTATATGTTATGTTGCCCGATAGCTGTAGGAAAATGGAAGTCAGAGCTAGGTGCTGATGGCTCCTGCCTGCAAACTTGTCTACCCCAGGAGGCTAGGTCCTGACAGTCACAGCTCAAAACTGGAAAAAGTCTCTAGAATTTACCTCAAATAACCAACAAAGAATAAAGTCAGAGTCATAGCTTAAGTCATAGAATGCCCTTAAGAAAGCTAAAAATCTGAATATTAAGCTCTGAGTTCAAACCCAGTATCCCCAACAAAGATCAAATAACACAGCTTTTACAATGTGTCTGCTATACTATCATATCCACTACAATTAAAATACACTGCATTATTTTTACAGTTATGGTGAAAGGGTAGAATTATATACAGAGTATTACTGAGTATAAGAGGAAAATTATGATAGTATACATGAAATTAATCTATTTATTGAAATAATTTGAATAACAAGTCATTCTTGCTCCAGATATTTTAGATATCATGCAGTTACATTTCACTTGTACTTCTGAAGGTAATTTCTTTCTTATTTTATTTTTGTTCTGAATAAGATAATCATAGTCCCTTGGTATCTAAGAATATGCATACATTTCAAAAAAATGTTCTCTTTTCCTACCAAGATGAATCAGGTAATTTTAAAAGCTGTAGTTAGTTAACAGTGATAGAATCTAAGCATTATTAACATATATATTTGAGGAAGCATTTATACTAGGAATGTGAAATTTGATTATTGTCTTGCTGTTTAATAATACAAACCATTTAGAATGTTTTGAAGAAACAACAAAAACTAGAAACTGAAATGACAGATATTTTCATGTGGTTCACAAGAGTAAAATTTCAATCACCTAAACATCATACTGTATTTTTCAAACACAATGAATTTTTATTTTATAAATAGTTACTAGTGAGATCTTAGGTGGAAAGAAATTTATAACTGAATGGGTTAGTTAGTGTTATTTGTGGAAACGTTCATATGCCTCTGATTCATTGCTTTCCTAAGCTTCCTTGTAATCATCTATTGTCATTCTTAGTGATTCCTTTCAGTCCCCTTTGCCTTTTTAGAACTTTGTACTATTCTCAAGGTTATGATAATTCCTTTGCACTGAAATCACTGGGGGAACAAAACAATTTATGGTTGGAAATGAAAGTGGATTTGTGGAATCTCAGCATTCCAAATGCTGAAGGATAATGATCATGAGTTTGAGGTGCTCCTGGCCTGTATAGCATAAAAAGGTTGCAACACAGACACTGACACAAACACAGACACACAGACACTGACACACAGACACACAGACACACAGACACACACACACACAAGATCATACTTACACAGGGTTGTTAAGGACTTCTTCCAGTGCTCTGAGCAAGTCTTTCCTTGTTATTGCTTTTATATCCAGTTGAACAGCTGCTCCTTTGGCCACCATGTGAGCAATGTTATCATGTTGTTCCCCAAACAAAGGAATGCCCACCATGGGAATCCCATGATGGATCACCTCATAGATGCCGTTAGTTCCACCATGAGTGATAAAAGCTTTTGTTTTGGGATGGCCTAGGATTAGGGGCATTTCAATACAATTGTTTATTAAAAGTCTTAGACATGAAGTGAGAAATGTATAACGTGATCATGTGAGTGATACAGTTTTTTCCCAAATAACAATTATTGAACCAATGAAGTTACATTTACATTGACTTCATGTCTCACCCATTAGGACCACCTAATCCACTTGAGAGGTAAGTGAAAAATCTTATGATAGTTTCCTTAGGTTTTGTGTGACTTGAGATGTGAAAAGCAATATACCACTTCCTGTTGAACAGATAGGATACACATAATGGATCATAGAGAGCAAATTCTGAAGCAAGAATATGGTCATGTCCCATTATAACAATGGGATGTACAGATATTATGTTGAGAAACGAACTTTACAATTTAGGCCGGGACTGGGTGGGGGTGAGAGAGAGGGAGTACAGTTGTGAAGGTGGCAGGTGGGATGGAAGGGATGGTAGGGGAAAAACAAGGGATGATGTAACAATTCTTGATAGGAAATCTACTCATTACTTTGGTCATGTAACTGTAACTGCTCTGGACAGTGTTTTTACAATAAAAAAATGTAAAAAAAGAAAATGGTCCTGTTAGATCATGCTTTTATAAACCTAAAAATAGTGCATTAATCTAATGAAGGAGCGAAGCTTGAAATAGAGTGTATCATGACTTCATATTAAGCAACATGAATTTTTTCCCACATAACATGCAAACTCAGTCATAATAAGACAACTGTGTATGTTTCAGTGGCATTGCAAAAACTTGCCCTACTTTAGGAGGATGGATAAAATAATGATTGAACTAGGGGAGAGAGAGGAAACCTCAGGGGATTACAGAAAGTTCTTTGTCCTTGGTAAATATATTTGAAAAAAAGAGTAAACTGATAAAAAAAAGTGTATGATGGAATATGATAAAATTTCATCTGTTAAGGCTTATTTTCCTTTGAATGGGTATAAATCTAAAAGTTGGCTTTTGTTCATGAATTTTTACTAATAAATTTCTATCAGTTAACAACTGTTGTGTTTTTATCAGTTACTTCTACAATTGCTCATGCTTTTAGGATGTGTTTTTCAGAGTCTTACGGAGGAGGTCATTCTGGGGAAGCCACGTGTACAGCCGAGTATTTGGTCCTAAGGTGTCTGGTTGTTTGCCACTACATCTCCAAAGAATCTGCCAAATAAAGACACTATCTTTTTAAATGTTAAAATGTGATGTTTTATAATTTAGAGATCACACAATTAAATGCCTTTCATAGAATGGATAAAGAGAACAGGTAGGGTTAATTAATGAGGACTATTACAAGGCTTAGAGTAAAAGGTTATCAACATTTCCTATACCCATTTTCATATTCAGTATTATGTAATATCATTATAATTATTCACAAAACAGAGAAATTATATGATGAATGACAAATGAACTTTTTAAAACAATTTTTATGTAGTTATAATCATAGATCTGGTACACAATAGCACTTAAAATGATTAAGATTTACATCTTTACACATAAATATTTACTAAATTAGCTTGTTTCTTCCAATTTTATCTATTAACATTTATAAAGTGATACTATGGTAGTACTCTCTTATTCTATGAGATTTCATTTTAGTTTAACATATTTCATTTGCTTCTTAACTGTCTATTTATAACAATTTTTTCTTTTTTTTTTTTTTAGCGTTGGTGGTGCTTGAACTCAGCTCTTCAGCTCAAGGCTAGTGCTCTACCAGTTGAGCTACAATGCCACTTCTGGTTTTCTGGTGTTTCATTGGAGATAAGAGTTCCATGTACTTTCCTGCCCTGGCTGCCTTTGAACCACTATCCTCAGATCTCAGCCTCCTGAGTATCTAGGATTACAGGTGTGAGCCACCGGCGCCCAACTATAACAAATATTTTATGTCTACCCTTCTCCCCGGGGAGAAGCTCTGTGAAAAGTTATTGTCCTGTTTGACCAGAAACAGCATCAAACTATTCAGTAATCTTTCCTCAGAATACTGAGTATTGTATTAAGTGATATTATGTTACATAATGTTCAGCATTATGGATTGAGTACATGATACTAACATAAATATTCATACTATGAAGGCCTCATGAAACTCTAGCTTTTAAACTGGCCATTTAACTTCCCCTAGATGCTGGTTGTCAACCTGGTCACATTGATCTGGACAGACAGACAAATGGTCCTTAGAAGCAATCATGTGGTGGCTGACTAGGCCTTTGCATGGCACACCTGCATCACAACTCACCCTGTTGTACTGTATGTTAAGGCTGCACCTACTGCCTCATGACCAGCACATGAACAAATGTTATTTTTGTTCAACCTTTGCTAATGACAGATTCCTCAGATTTTATTATAAATCAATTAATGTGTTGTGTGTGTGTGTTTTTGTGTGTGAAAGGCAATCTGTAAGAGTCTATCTTGATACCTCAGCATATTAGCAGTTATAAATAATCATTAAAATAAGCAATTATAGAACTAATTATGCATTTTTTCTCTTTATCCATTAAAGGAATATTTGAATTCCAAAGTCGAAAATTCTATCATATTCACAGAAATTATTTTCCCAGCAATTCTCAAACTAGTTTCCTACAGTGTACCAAAGTGTTCCTTTCTTCAGTTCCAAGATGAGTATTCTTTATGACTGTGGCTGAATTTCTTACCTCTACTTGATTCACATTAGGAGCTTAAAATATTTATTTATTGCACAGAAACACTGGCAAATATCATCTGAAATTCTGGGACTACGTAATTGAATTCAACGTACTGATGGATAATATTTTATTAAATGCAGAAAAAATTTAGAGCATAATCACAAGTACTTCACCACTTTACTAGATTTTATGTCTATAAAATAGATGATTATAAACAATAAATGAATGTGGAACCCCTAGAAGTTATAGTTATTGAGTCTGTGCTAAAACATTGGATCTGTCAAGAATAAGGAAAACTTTTAGAAAATCCTGAAAACTGGTCATCAGTGACTCACCCCTGGAGCCCCAGCTACCTAAGATTCTGAGATCAGAAAGCATGAAGTCTGAAGCTGTAGTGGTCAGAAATATCAAGACTACCCCTCCAATGAAGTATGAACATGCTGGAGGCGTGGCTAAGCGAGGGCAAATGGCGTGGAGGGGCGCGGCATAGTGCAGGCGAATGGAGTGAAGGGGAGACTGAGGTGCGTGGTTTAACGCAGGCGAATGGAGTGGAGGCTTGGGGGGTGTGGTTTGGAGTGGGGAAGCCTCATTTGCATAATGCTGGGGAACGCGGCCTATCAGGGTAGCAATGCCCTTGGGGGCGTGACCTGGCAGCTGAGTGAGGCTGCTGTGTGCATGGCCTGGTCTGTGAAGCAGTTAGGGGCGTGGCCTGGCCTCTGTGCTCTGCCCGTGTGGGCGTGGCCTGGCCTCTGTGCTCTACCCGTGTGGGCGTGGCCTGGCCTCTGTGCTCTGCCCTTGTGGGCGTGGCCTGGCCTCTGGGTGCAGCGCTTGTGGGCGTGTCCTGGACTCTAGGGGTTGTGGGCGTGGCCTGGCCTGTGTGTGGGGCTGTGCGTGGCGTGCGTGGGGGGCGTGGCCCCGCTCACCGTTTGCACGTGCCCGTCCCCGCGCAGGTAGCGCACGGGCGCCGCGGCCCCGTGCAGGTCCCAGGCTCCACGCGCAGGTTTCGGATCACGGGTCCTGGGGGATGTGGCCGGAAGTCAGGGGGCGGGGCCTGCGGGACCGGAAGCCACAGCCAAGGGGATGACTCTGCACAGCACCCACTTCCGGGAAGCGGGGGACTCAGCACAGCACTCACTTCCGGGTGAAACACTCAGCACAGCAGTCACTTCTGGGGGACACAGCAGTCACTTCCTTGTGGAAGACAGCCCAGCACCCACTTCTGGTCAAAACACTCAGCACAGCACCCACTTCCATTTGGAAGACTAAGCACAGCACTCACTTCCGGGGGACACAGCACTCACTTCCTTTTGGAAGACTCAGCACAGCACTCACCTCGGTTGGAGGACTCAGCACAGCATCCACTTCCAGTTGAAACAGCCCAGCACCCACTTCTGGGCGGGCCTCGGCCCAGCACCCACTTCTGGGAGGACTCGGCCCAGCACTCACTTCCAGTTGGAAGACTTGGCGCAGCACCCACTTCCAGGTGAAACAACACTGCAGCCACTTCCGGTTGGAAGACTCGGTCCAGCACCCACTTCCGGTCAGAACAGCCCAGCACCCACTTCCGGTTGGAGGACTCGGCCCAGCACTCACCTGCGTCACCCGGGGTCAGGGTCTGCGGCGCGCTCTGGGCCCCGAGCAGAGGTGGGAGCAGCAGCAGCAGCAGCGGGAGGCCCGGGGCAGCCATGGTGTGTCTGCGCATGCGCAGGACCTCCAGTTTCCCCCCCCCACACTGCACAGGCGCCCCGTGGCCCGGCCCCGCCTTTATGTGCAGCTGCGGCCCAGCCCCGGATCCCTGTGGTGGCCGCACAGGAAAGGATGCCCCACCTGGGGCGGAGCCAGAGCTCTGGCACTTCAGGTGCCAGAGCCTGCAGAGCGGGAGAGGGGGGCATGGGAGAGAGAAGGGGGGCCCCGCCCCGCCCCTCTGCCAATCACAGTGCTGCTCCTGACACAGTCCCGCCCCCTCCACCAATCACAGCTCATCCCCTGAGACAATCCCGCCCCTCTGTCAATCACAGCACAGCCCCTGACACGGCCCAGAACCACCCCACCAATCACAGGGCCACCCTTGACACAGCCACACCCCCTCTGTCAATCACAGCCTTGGTCCTGAGACAATCCCGCCCCCTCTGTCAATCACAGCGCTGACCCTGAGACAATCCCGCCCCTCTGTCAATCACAGCGCAGCCCCTGACACAGCCTCGTCCCGCCACTGCCCCCTGCACCAATCACTGCGCAGCCACTGACAAAAACCCGCCACCCCCTGTCAATCACAACACAGCCTCTGACACAGCCTTGCCCTTGACACAGCCACGCCCCTCTGCCAATCACAGCGCTGCCCCTGACACAGCCACGCCCCTCTGCCAATCACAGACCCACTCTAGGCACAGCCACGCCCCACTGCCAATCACAGCCTTGCTCCTGACACAGCCACATCCCTCTGTCAATCACAGCATTGCCCCTGACACAGCCACGCCCCTCTGCCAATCACAGCGCCACTCTAGGCAAAGCCATGCCTCTCTGTCAATCACAGTGCAGCCCTGACACAGTCACGCCCCTCTGCCAATCACAGCGCAGCCCCTGACACAGCCACGCCCCTCCACCAATCACAGCGCAGCCCCTGTTCTCAGGCCACCCCCCCCCCAATGTTGTAGGGGTGGGTTCCAGAACATTCTGGAGGGTTTCCAGAAATGTTCTGGAAGGTTCCAGAAGATTCTACAGTCGATTCCAGGACCGTGCAGGATTGTCACAGGACGGGAGAGGCCAGTCAAGTAGTACAGTGTAGTACAGAACTCTCCAGAATATTCTAGAATACTCCAGGATATGCCCGAATACTGTCGTGTACTACAGAACATTCCAGAACACTCCAGAACACTCCAGAATTCTCCAGAATACTGTAGTGTACTACAAAACACACTACAGAATACAATAGAGTACTACAGAACATTCCAGAACAGGATGCTACGGAATATTCCAGCAAACGCCAGTATGCGACCCTAGCTCACGTGGATCACACGGTAGGATGACGTCACCCACGGATCCCAGGGTAGGATGATGACGTCACACACAGGCCACGGGGTGTGATGATGTCACGCATGCTATGTTTATTACGCGTCGTGATGCGCGTGATACATCACCTGACATGACATTAATTTAATTGGATCTTTGATTCCACTTTATTTCCTTGGATTCGGTTTTATTTCCCCATTATGTCTGTCAGTCTGTCCCTCTGTCTGTCTGTCCCTCTGTCTGTCTGTCTGTCTGTCTCTGTGTCTGTGTCGTCTCCCTGTCTGTCTGTCTGTGTCTGTCTGTCTGCGTCTGTGTCTGTCTGTCTGTGTCTGTCTGCCTGTCTCTGTCTCTGTGTCCGTCTGTCTGTCTGTGTCTGTCTGTCTGTCTGTCTGTCTGTGTCTGTCTGTGTCTGTCTGTCTGTCTGTCTCTCTGACTCTTGTCCGTCTGTCTTTCTGTAACTGTCTGTCTGTGTCTGTCTGTCTGTCTCTCTGACTCTGTTGTCCGTCTGTCTGTGTCTGTCTGTCTGTGTCTGTCTGTCTCTCTGACTCTGCCGTCCGTCTGTCTGTGTCTGTCTGTCTCTGCTGTCTGTCTCTCTGTGTCTGTCTGTCTCTGTCTGTCTGTCTCTGTCTGTCTATGTCTGTCTGTCTGTCTGTCTGTGTCTGTCTGCCTGTCTCTGTCTGTCTCTGTGTCCATCTGTCCGTGTCTGTCTGCCTCTGTCTGTCTCTGTGTCTGTCTGTGTCTGTCTGGTGTCTGTCTGTCTCTCTCTGTCTCTGTCTGTCTGTCTGTCTCTGTATCCATCCGTCTGTCTGTCCCCTCCCCTCCCCTCCCCCCAGGCCCTGGGCCTCTCAGGCCACAGCTGAGCAGGAAGTGGCGCTGGGCGGGGTTGGCCGGGGTCAGGGCTGCGGCCTCAGCTTCCCCCCCGGGCGCCATGGCAACACTTCCTGCTGAGGGGGGGGAGCGAGAACGAGACAGAGCGAGTGAGCAGGGCCCAGCACCCCCCCCAGCCCCAGACAGAGACCAAGGCCCCAGCACCTGCCTGGTGCTGGGTGCTGGGTGCTCAGTGCTGGGTGCTTGGTGCTCAGTGCCCCATGCACACTGCTGGGTGCTGGGTGCTGAATATCAGGGTGCTGGGTGCTGGAGATTCAGTGTTCACTGCTGGGTGCTGGGTGTTCACTGCTGGGTGCTCAGTGCTCAGTGTTCACTGCTCAGTCCTGGGTGCTCAGTATCAGGGTGCTCAGTGCTCAGTGCTCAGTGTTCACTGCTGGGTTGTGGGTGCTGGGTGCTCAGTATCCAGGTGCTGGATGCTTGAGGCTCAATGCTATGGGCTGGGTGCTGGATGCTCAATCCTCAGTATCAGAGTGCTGGGTGCTCAGTACTCACTTCTGGGTGCTCATTGTTCACTGTTGGATGCTCAGTGCTCAGTGCTCAATATCAGAGTGCTGGGTGCTCAGCGTTCACTGCTGGGTGCTCAGTATCCAGGTTCTGGGTGCTCAGCGTTCACTGCTGGGTGCTGGGTGCTCAGTATCCAGGTGCTGGGTGCTCAGTGTTCATTGCTGGGTGCTGGTTACTTAGTGCTCAGTGCTCACTGCTGGGTGTTCAGTGCTCAGTGCTCACTGCTGGGTGCTGGGTGCTCAGTGCTCAGTATCAGGGTGCTTGGTGCTCAGTGTTCATGGCTACGTGCTGGCTGCTCAGTATCCAGGTGCTGGATGCTTGAGGCTCAATGCTACGGGCTGGGTGCTGGGTGCTCAGTGCTCACTGCTGGATGTTCAGTATCCAGGTGCTGGGTGCTCGGTGCTCACTGCTGGGTACTGGGTGCTCAGTGCTGGGTGCTCAGTATCAGGGTGCTGAGTGCTGGGTGCTCAGTTCTGGCCTGGGCGATGGCTCCTCTTGCTCGGCCTGGCCGGGTGCCAACACCACAGCCCAGATGACCTGGGGGGGGGGGGAGAATGGGGTCAGAGGGCGTGAACCCTGGAGCAGGGGGATGCTGTCTGTCTGTCTGTCCATCCGTCTCCGCTCGGTCTGTCTGTCTGTCCACCTGGCTGTCCATCTGCTTCTCCTGTCCGTCCATCCATCCATCCCTGGTCTGTCTGTCTGTCTGTCCCTCTGTCTGTCCATGTGTTCATGTGTCATCTGTTTGTCTGTCTGCCTCTCAGTCTCGTCTGTCGGTCGGTCTGTGTGTCTGTCTCTCAGTCTGTCATTATGTCTGTCTGTCTGTCTGTCCGGCTCCTCTCGGTCTGTCTGTCCAACTGGCTGTCCATCTGCTTCTCCTGTCATTCTGTCTGTCTGTCTGTCTGTCCATCTGTCCTGTCTTGGTCATCTGTCCATCCCTGGTCTGTCTGTCTGTCTGTCTGTCTGTCCCTCGGCCTCTGCATCTGTCTGTCTGTCTACAGGTCTGTCAGTGTCTGGGCCCTGGGCCGTCCATGTGTCCGTTTGTCTGTGTGTCCACAAGTCATCTGTCTGTCTGTGTCTGTCTGTGTCTGTCTGTCTGTCTGTCTGTGTCTGTTTGTCTGTCTGTCTGTGTCTGTCTGTGTCTGTATCTGTCTGTGTCTGTCTCTCTGTCTCTGTCTGTCTGTGTCTGTCTATGTCTATCTGTCTGTGTCTGTCTGTATCTGCGTCTGTCTGTGTCTGTCTGTCTGTCTCTGTCTGTCTGTATGTGTCTGTCTGTCTGTCTCTGTCTGTCTGTGTCTGTCTGTCTGTGTCTGTCTGTGTCTGTCTGTGTCTGTGTCTGTCTGTGTCTGTCTGTGTCTGTCTGTCTGTCTGTCTCACCCTATACATGTGTCCCTCTGTCTGTCTGTCTTGATGTCTGTCTGTCTGTCTGTCTGTCTGAGTCTATCCATGAGCCTGTCTGTCTGTCCGAGTCTCTGTCCGTGTGTCTGTCTGTCTGTCTGTGAGTTTGTCTGTCTGTCTCAGTTTACCCGTGTGTCTGTCCGTGTCTGTCTGTA